>NW_006921769.1:6306133-6358018 GCF_000298275.1 Orycteropus afer afer
TATGTGGGTTATTTTAAAAATAGTTATAGATGTAGTGACTTTTCTATTTAATTTATGTCCTTTTTTGTTGTCTCATTTTTCCCACTCAGTCGTATTCTTTTCCAGTAGCTAAAAGTAAACATTATCTCTGGTGACCCAGAGATTTAATCTTTATATAATGCTTAGATTTAGAAAGTATTTTAAAATATATTTCCTCTTGTAAAATGCAGTGTCCTTTTAAAGCCATTTTGAAAAAAAAAAATGACATTTACTGATACTGAAAGGTCATCTAGTTTTTTAGTTTCACTTTGTCTTAATGCATGGCCTTATTTTCTTCTTTAAATCACTAATCATTATTAGGAACATGTATATTCAACTATAGTATATGATTATTTCAGATAGGAATACTTGTTATAAAAGATATAAAAGATAAAGAATTTTGAGATTGCGTTAAAGAGCTTGCCTGTTATGATTGTTAGGGGTTATTGAAAGAGCTTTTCTAAAACTTGTGGTTGTTTAGTTGCCATGCAGAGGGAAAACAATTTATTATATATTCTGAAAATCATTAACCTTTAAAAATCAATAAAGATACATTGTCTCTTTTTGTATGTAACTTAATCATTCTGGAGGCCTTTTTACTTCACATTTTATTATCATTGAAAAATTATAGATGTAATAAATATAATGTAATAATAAGGTAATTGATACATATAAAAATAATAAAGAAAAAATGAACATGATCTCTGAGTACTGCTTTCACTGTGTCCCAAAGGTTTTGGTAAATTGTATCTCTATTCTCATCTGTTTCTAAGAATTTTTTAATTCATACTTTATTTCTTCTGTTACCTACTAGTTTTTGAGCAGTGTATTGTTCAGTTTCCACATATTTGATTTTTTTTGCTCGATCTTCCTATTATTGATTTCTAATTTTATAGCATTGTGATCTGAGAAGATGCTTTCAATGTTTTTGAATTTTTTGAGGCTTGTTTTGTCCCATAACATATGGTCTATTCTGGATAATGATTCATGTGCACTGGAGACAAATGTATACTGTGCTTTTTAAATGGAGTGCCCTGTATATGTCTCTGAGGCCAAGTTGATTGTTGAGTTCTTCTGTATCTTTGTTGAGTTTTTCCAAGTTGTTCTGTCCCTCCTTGAAAGTGGTGTGTGAAAGTCTCATACCATTGTTGTAGAGTTGACTATTTTTCCTTTCAACTCAGTTAACACTTGCTTTATGTATTTTGGAGTTGTAGAAGATCGGGCAATCTACTTCCATAGTGAGACCACCTTGGAAACCCAAGGAGGTGACGCTATGAGTTGGATCTGATTCGACAGCAGTGAGTTTGGTTTTGGCTTTTTCGTTGGGTGCGTAGATAATGTCTTAATGGTCAATTGACCGTTTCAGCATCATATGGTTTCCTTCCTTGTCTCTTATGCTGTTTCAAGTGAAAATGATCTCAAATCTCACTACCCCACAACACCTACTGTTAATATTTGCTAAGTATAATTTTAAATATTTCCTTAAATGTATAATGATTATGGTAATTGTCCCAATTGTTGTTGTTGTTATGTGCCGTCGAGTCAAACCCGACTCATAGCTACCCCTCCTTGGGTTTCCGAGGCAGTATCACTACGGAAGTAGGATTGCCCAACCTTCCTTCCAAGGAGTGGCTGGTGGGTTTGAACCACCAGCCGTCTGGTTAGCAGGCAAGTGTCTTAGCCACTATGCTACCAGAGCTCCCAATAGGAGCACCTATATGTGTGCTCTATAACCTGCTTTCCTCATTCAATAATATATGGAAGATATTTTTTCATTGAATAACTATAAATAGGCATTGTTATTTTTAGCAACTACATAATATTCCATTATATGCCTACAATGATTTATTTGTTAATCTCCTTATTAATTTGCAGTTAGTCATTTCTAATTTTTTTACTATTATAAGCTACATTTTAATAAATATTCTTGAATGAACTTCTTTTAGAAATTCCTGGAAGTCTGATTGCTAACTTATACAGTGTGCACATTTGTAAATTTTGATACATATTTCTAAAGTTGTCTTCCAGAAAGTATTGCTCAGCCTCAGCTATACTTTTGCTAACAGTGTCTTAGAGTGTTTGTTATTCATCTTTTTTTTGTCAAGAGGATAAATGGAAAATATATCTATTTTCATCTGTATTTTTAATTTTTAAAAAATCTTTATGAATTGCCTTTGCTCATAAAGATTAAAAACAAAATTTTAAAATACAAATGAATGACATGGAAGCAGCAGTCAAGACATAAAATGGCATATTGCACTGGCAAACCTGCTGTAAAATACCTCTTTAAAGTGCTAAAGACAAAACATGTCTCCTTGAAGACTAAGGTGTACTTAACCCAAGCCATAGTATTTTCAGTCGCCTCATATGCATGTTAGAGCTTGACAATGAACAAGGAAGAGCAAAGAAAAGTTGATGCTTTTGAGTTGTGGTATTGGTGAAGAATACTGAAAGTCCCATGAACTGCCAAAGGAACTAACAAATCTGTCCTGGAAGAAGTACAGCTGGAATTCTCCTTGGAAGTGAGAATGGCCAGACTTCGTCTCACCTACTTTGGTCATGTTGTCAGAAGGGACCATTCCCTGGAAAGGATATTGTGCTTGGTTAGGTGGAGGGTCAGTGAAGAAGGAGAAGGCCCTCAACGAGATAGATTGGCACTGTGGCTGCAATGATGGGCTCAGGTATAGCAAGGATTGTGAAGCTGGCACAGGACCAGTCAGTGTTTAGATCTGTTGTACATAGGGTTGCTATGAGTTGTAGACAACTTGATGGCACCTAACAACAACAACAACTTCCTTTGCTCATTTATCCATTGGGCTGTTTCTCTAGATTTTATAATTTATAAAAGCTTTTGAATTTAAATATAGCTAAGGATCCCTGTTTCTCATATATATTGCAAATATTTAGTTAGAATTTGTCATTTGCTTTCAATTATTCTTCACATAATTTTTGATATAGTAAAATGTATTAATCTTTTAAACAATTTTTTATATTTTCTTTCATTTTCAAAGAGATTTCTTGTGCCCCAATCTTATGTAAATATTCATGTTTACTTGCATTATCTTTTACTGCTTTATTTTGCATAGAAATATTCTGCGTGTGTGTCAGTAATGACAGCTTTTTAGTGTGCTTTGGTATCTAATATAGCATGTTCCATGTCATAGTCTGATGGGCTTTTTTTTAAGAATTTTCTCTTGTACATGTTTATTCTTCCAGAAGTATTTTAAAATCATTGTATCTAAGAAAAGCTTTTATGTTTCACTTACCCAAGTCTTCTTTTATATTCCTTAGAGTGGCAATATTTATTTTTGTTTTCATTTGTTCATATCCTGTACATTACTGGTAGGGTTATTTCTAAGTGTTTTAGTATTATTATTTGTTACTATATGAATACAGTCATTTCTCTATTGTATTTACTAATTCGTTATCATTGACACATAGGAATCTATTGACTTGAGTATGTTATGTCTGCCCTGACTCACTACTTTTAGTAATTTTCCAGTTGATCATCTTGATTTTCCAGATTTATGCATATCATCTGTACATATCTATTATTAATTTATTTTGACCAATCATTCTTAATATTTCATCTTCTTGTCCAACTAGACTGACAACTTTTTAAAACATACATTAAATAATACCAAGCATAGCAACCCTTGTTGCCTTATTCCTAAATTTAATATGTTGTTTCACTAAAAAAAAAAAAAATACAATTTAGTTGCCTAAGAAGTAGCTTTTATTTAAATAAACTAACAATGCTAATTTATTAGTTTATTTAAATGAATCTGTTATCAAAAGATTTTTAAGAATTTATCACAATGATCATGAAGTTTTTCTGACTTTTTTTTTTTTTAACTTTCTTTTTGACTTACTACTGTGAGGTAGAAAATGGATATCTAAATTTTAAGCATCGTTGTGTTCTTGGAATAAACCTCTTTTGGAATCCAGTTGAGTTACTCCCTTCAAACTCCTTTCTCCTCATTCTTAGTTTGATTTTATCTGAAAATAATAGTTACAATTTACTGCCTCCTTGGTAATTTACATGCCTTATCTTATTTCATTCTTACAACCACCCTGCAAGTTAAATGCAATTATCTTAATTTTTTGGAATTAGGAAATGAAGCTCAATGAAAGTAAAAAGGTTGCCTCATGTCCAACAGCTGGTAGCCAGAAACGTTTGCTGCCAAAGTCAGGACTCACCCCACAACACTGACTGCTGAGCCTGGGATGAGGTCAATGGATGTTAATATTTTTCAAATACTTCATGGGGAAATAAAGTGGCTATGAGCTCCACTGTTTCTGATTTGCCAATAGTCAAGTTTCTTATCATCCTGACTGTGCTGAACACTGACTGCTTCCTCAATTACGCAGCCTATACACACACACACACATACACACATTCATTCAAGAACATCTACAGCTACTGGGAAGAAACACAGATGAAAACTGTTTTCCTGATGCTAATCTGGGTAATTTAGCATCCTATGGAGACCAGATCTCTTTTTGTGAACACCTGATTTAAGTCTCCTATTACTGTGTATTCTTAGATCCTTTACCTGATTAATCCCCAGCCATCTTTTTCTTACCTCTGTTTCATCTCTGTTGCCAAACTCAGCCTCTTATGAACATTTAAGATCATCCATTCTTATCATCTTCTAAGAAAGAAGTCCTAACACCGAGTAAACACTCAATAGTTTTTTTTATCATTAAAATGATCTTAATATGACATATTTTGATGTCATAATTCCAAATTCCAAGAACAGCCTGGAAAGCCAGAAGTTGAAATCAATTACTGATGTATCTGAGATCCACAAAGCTTTGTAATTCTGGAAATGTGTTCAAGTATATAAAAGACAGAACATAGAAGGTTAACTAAATATCAAAATTAAAAATGGAAAGATTAGATTTGTCGAAGGCAGAGGTATGTTTTATTACCTCCAATATATTCATCAAATTTAAAAGCCATCTTGTGCAACTTTTAAAAACGGATTGTGTGTCTTTGTGAGAATGAATGAAAATGCTTTTTAACTATCATTATTTAAATTTCCTTGAAAGGTAAAACCAGTCATGGAAACTGATACATAATTATCTGATTTCTACTTTGAATGTACTGTCTTGGAATACAATAATCCAGTCTCAAATTTGGTAAGTTGCAGTTGCCTGCATTGAGCTTCTAAGAAGTCCTGACAAGAGTGTACCTTGTGTGTGGAGAGGCTGGAGGGATCAAAACAGGTGACAGAGAACTGACAAATTCAAAATATATAAGCAACTCCAGACGAGGAAAGACAAACAAACACATATGTACATACTTAATTTGGATAGCAAACAAAATGGACACAAAGCTAAAAATTATTTTCCGTAAAGGACTTTGAACTTAGATCTATGCTATATATTGTAATACATTTCAGAAATGCTTAAAAATGAAAAGGGATTTCCAAAAGAGGAAGTTTGGTTTAGACCAACGGAATTTCTCTAGCCCTTTTCTACTTCCAAATGATGTAACCTGTTTGATGTCATGCTACATATAATAAATAGAAAGAAAATAGAGCTGAGAGACAAAGGTTCTTGTTTCTAGTCCCAGCTCTGCCGATAATTTGTTTCATTACAATAAATGTCACTAGGCCTCTATTTCTACATGTTAACTAAGTTAATTTTAAATTAATTTTAAGTTAAATTTAAAATGATGAGTTAAAATTAGATTATTTTAATATCCTTTCAAGTTCTGAAATCTTGTATTGATTATGAGTATTTTGAAGAATTTTCGAGTACATTGCACGTTACTGCGAGTCAATAGGGGGAGCTCTCACATCGCTTTTTTATGTATTCCACAAATACTGGAACTCATCTTACCTTAATTGGGGTGGATTAGTTAATAACAATCAGGTACTGATGCACTAGAGGCATCTTATTGCCCATTGAGCCATAGGAAGTTAAGCCATGTGCTCAGCAGCCTCTTTAACTTTGAGGGCCTTTGAATCATCCATCAAAGTACACATTTGTTAGCCTGCGTAAGCCATTTCAGAAGTTGTTTTGTTTTCTGTTTTCTGGACTCCAGTTTCGGATGAAGTTAAGGTCCACGTTTGATTTGGATTCAAGCCCATAAGAGTTAAAAGCAGCAGGAAAAGTTTATGAAGATTAAAATGCAAGAAACCATTTCGTTAGGTCTGCACTGATGTGGATGGGACTCCACACACACAACCTGACATGTGCACTTAAATTATTGTTATTCAACGATACATTATGGGGGTTTGGCATCTTGGTTCTTTGTTATTTGCCCCACCCCCCCATATATAATTTACTGTTCTAGCTCACAGGGTATAAAAGCAGTTCATCATTGGATTTTAGGAAGTTTGTTTTCTCTAATTGAAACAGATCTCTTTTATGTTTGTTGGAATATGAAACATGGGTTGTTAACTGTTAGCTTTCAAATGAAACTCATACATTAATGTTCAGGTAAAATTAAAATGAGACAACACGATTTTAATAGACATTTCTTCAATAAAGTTGTGGTTTATATTTGGGATGGAATTTTATTGCTTACAGTGATTTATACCTACTTTATCTAAAGGTTCATGGTAGCCAACAAATAACGGCTCATATTTTTTGGCCATTTTCCCCTGAAAACATAACTACATTTTAAAATATGGAAAAGTAATTTATAAGGGAAATGAAAAAAGCTTACATGGAAGATTACATAAAATACATCTGTCTTTTCAAGCCATTGAGATACATAAACAACTCGTTAAAACCCTAAAATGCCAAGAGGAAGGACAAAGATTCTTTTATTGCAATGAAGTTTTGAAAAGAGAAAAGATATCTTTTTTTTCTTACTTTAAAGGATTACTCTTTTACTTTACCTGTAAATAAAGATCTTGATTAAATGTATGTATGTGTGTTGTACATACACGTGCATGTGTGCATATATTTTTAAATAGTATCAATTGAAGTTTTTTCTTCAAAAGAATCAATGATGGAGCAAAAACATAAGAAAAATAAACATAGTTGGCAGCCAAGAAGGTTTTTTTCAATGAAAGTATAGCCTTTTGTTTTTGACTGCAAAAGTTTTTCTTTTTATGTCAAATGAAATTTTGAGATCACCTATGAGTTTGGAACTGAATCCTTTACTGCCAAATCTGATTCCAATCCTTAAAATCTGTTTTTGTAATACTGCCAGCAATACACTAACTTTAAATAGGTAGCCAGACATATTGGCAAAAATATACATGGTTAATCAAATAAAACTATGTAGCAGTTTGGGAACAATCAATCAACTTTCAGAATCTTTTAAGTATGAAGCTGCTGTGAAGACATCATGGCTTGCAGTGAAATACTGCAATCAAACTGCTCAAGCAGCTGCTTTTGAATTCATCTTCGCCTTTATTTCTAAGCTTTCATACCTGCCTCATAACTATGAATTTTATAAGCTTTTGAAAGAAAAAGAAAACCTGGCAGACTTACTACTTCAGCTAACAAAGAAACGAAAACTGGTAATACAGTTGGAAGCTGAATGCACTTTAAAAGCTGCCAACTTGAACTTATCTGCTTAACTATTTCTGCATGGATTGCACTTGAAACGCCTTATGATGATTGACGATATTTCACCTAAAAGGAGCATATGTGTGAAGAGACTTAAACACTTTCCATTGTGCTTCATGACTTGCTTTTGCTTCTTTTGAATAAAGGAAAGTGTTACGTAAAAACAAATCTTGATATCCAAACATTAAGATAGGTCTTTCTTTGCAAACTTTACATTTCTGTTATATGGGGAGAAAAAAAAAAACCCCAAAAAACTATTGTTGCTAAGTGCTATTGAGTCAATTCCTACTCATAGAGACCTCATTGCCTGGTCCTGAGTAATCGTCACAGTCATTGTTATGTTTGAGCTCATTGTTGCAGCCACTGTGTCAATCCATCATGTTGAGGGTCTTCCTCTTTTGTTCCGACCCTCTCTTTACCAAGCATGATGTTCTTCCCCAGGGACTGGTCCTTCCTGACAACACTTCTAAAGTAAACAAGATGAAGTCTCACTATTCTTGCTTCTAAGGAGCATTCTGGCTGTATTTCTGTCAAGATAGGTTTCTTCATTCTTCTGGAAATCCATGGTATATTCAATATTCTTCACCAACACCATACTTCAAATGCATTCATTCTTCTTTGGTCTTCTTTATTCATTGTCCAGCTTTCACATGCATATTAGGCGATGGAAACACCACCGCTTGGGTCAGGTGCACTTTAGTCCTTAAGGTAGCATCTTTGCTTTTTAATACTTTAAAGAGCTCATTTGCAGAAGATTTGCCCAACTCATTATGCCTTCTGATTTCTTGACTGTACATGGATGTTTATTGTGGCTCAGAGTAAAACGAAATCCTTGACAACTTCAATCTTTTCTCTGTTTAACATTACATTGCTTACTGGTCTAGTTGTGAGAATTTTTGTTATCTTTATGCTAAGGTGTAATCCGTACTGAAAGGTGTAGTCTTTGATCTTCGTCAGTAAGTGCTTAAAGTCCTCTTCACTTTCAGCAAGAAAGGTTATGTCTCTGCATATCCCAGATTGTCAATGGATCTTCTTCCAATCCTGATGCTCTGTTCTTCTTCATATAACCCAGTTTCTCGGATTATTTGCTCAGCATAAAGATTGAATAAATGTGGAGAATGACTACAACTCTGACACAAATCTTTCCTGATTTTAACCCACATAGTATCCCCTTGTTCTGTTCTAACACCTGCCTCTTGGTCTATGTACAGTTCCTTATGAGCACAATTAAGAGTTCTGTAATTCTCATTCTTCACATATTATCCATAAGTTGTTATGACCACCACTGTTGAATGCCGTGGCAAAGTCAGTAAAACACAGGCAAACATCTTTTTGGAATGACCATCATTTAAATATGTGCTAGGGCCAACCTCTCTTACTTTAAAAAGTTCTTTGATTTTCATTCAAAAATCAATATTTCATTTCACAACTGAACTGTTAATGAAACCAGTATAGGCTCCATAGTTAAATTACAATGTTTTGTTACTTTCACTGGTAGTCATTCTTCTTTGTTGAAATCATAAATGTAATTAATTTCTAATTATAAGATTTGAACAAACAATTTACTAACGAACACCTTGGCTTCATCAAACAAAAATGTTTGATATCACCAAATGTTGTAATTCACTTATTAAACACTTGACAATCATTTTCTCCTTCTTTTCATCACCTCAGGTCAATTTTGCTGAATCTTAGTAGCTGTTACTAACATTGTTGTTAGTTGCCCTGTACTTGGCTTTGACCCACGGAATCCTTATGCCGGGTTGCCCAGTTCTGCACCATCTTCATGATCACTGGTATATTTGTTGCTGCTAAATTATATTTAATGAAATATGTCAATTCATCTCATTGAGGATTTTCCTCATTCTCATTTCTTCTACTGCTTGGTAAAGTTAATGACATGAGCTTTTAACAAAAGACGTTTCTGTTCAAGGTTTCTTTGTGTGTGTGTAGTAGGTTTTCATCTTATTACACGGCCTTCGGTTGCTCTTGTTTTTCTCATATTTTTTATAAAATTTCCCCAGATTGTTTCATATAAAAACCTAATGATTATTTCTGAGGTGAAGATGAGTATATATTTGAAAGACACATCATTTATGGTGGCAAAGTTTGTTTTTGAGCAATATTCATAAAAGTATCGCAATGTTAGATACAATACTGAATTCAGAGCTAGAGAGAGAACACTTGTGGTGGAGTAGCTGATACATGGTTTAAATATAAATATATCTTCTTCTTGGCTATTCTTTCCTTTAATAAAAGCATCAGCCTTGTGTAAGCCAAAATGCACATTGTCATAAATAAAACCAAGAGAAAACAATAGAAAACTAAACCACTGACTCACCCTACCCCTCCCCTGCCCTAAGTCCTGTGGGTTGTTTGGAGAGAAGTCTTCTTTGCCTGGACTCCCCTCACCCCTGCCATGCTCCTACATCCTGACCAGGTTGGCAACCCTCTTCTGCAGCCCTCATTCGCCTCTCAATATCTTATCATTGCACTTGCAACTTGTACTTATTTATGTGTATTCTTTGTTTCCAACTACTAATGATAGTTACATCCCAGACTTTCATGAAATCTGAGCCTAAAAGTAAAGGACTAGAAAAACAGGCAGTTAAACTTCACTTTCCACCTCAAGGTCTAATCACTCACAAGGGCAGACTCAAATGGTTACAGTTCGTTTGGCTAGTGAAAATTAGCAGTACAAAGAGATGAAGGGTAATGAATGAATGATAACTTCATTAGTGTAGGGTCACAAACTGCATCCAGACAGGTGACAGGAAATGAGTCATGTGGCTCTGACAAGAGTATACAGGCCACATTTAAAGGGAACAGCCAATGCTCGGCTCCAGTCTAATTTTACGATGCTTGAGACTTTTCAAGTAAGTGAGAAAAAACATTTTTTTAAAACGTAAAATAGTCTTGTTTTTAAATTACTGCTCAAAAAAAAAAAAAAAAAACCTGCAAGCTAAATTAGCATGTCAATAGCCATAGATGGCATGTGGGCCATCAAAGTATCCTCTGAGTTAAGCAGAAAGCAGATGTCATATTCACCCTCCTTGAATTAAAACAATAAAAATAACCAAAAACCTTCCTGCCAAGTGGAAAAAATATATATATAAATGTCTATTTCTATTTGTTTACCTTTATACTTAAATTGTGCTTTGAACAGCCAATCTTCTACTTAGCAGTCAAATGCCTTAGGCACTATGCCACCACAGCTCCTTATTGAAATGTATATATACATTTATATGTGTATTTTTGCTTATAATTACATTTGTGTTTATATTCTTGACATTTGTATTTGTATGGCCAGGTTTGTCAGAAGGAGGAAAGTCTCAGAAGGAGGAAACCGAAGGTCAGTTTAGACCTGGACGGCAACAAGAGGAGTACTATTGTAAAAATGCCGACCTTATTACTTGGATTTGAATCCAAGTTTTCAGGCAGCTTGTTTTTCTGACCTTTAAAACCACCTCTGAATCACTGATAAACAGAACTAAGCTGAGAAGAAAAGGTATTTACAACATCACCTTTGGATAACTTTAAAGCTGCTCAAGTATTTTTGCAGTGACTGAGGGATGGAATGCTGGGAAAATAACAGCACTGGGAACAAAGCTAACTGGTTTTATCTCAACTTTTTTATATTCAACTGAAGCACACTTTACCTGTGAATAGTGATTATTAAGTTTCTTTCAAGGGAACGAGGCCTGTAATTCTTGAATGCTGCAGGTGTGAACCCCTACAAGCCTTTTCTCTGAGGGAAAGAACGTTACTCATTACTCATGGGTGAGATAGCCCATTTATTCCACAGCAGAGAAAGAATTCCTTTTTTTATCTTCTTAACACACGAGACCATCAATTTCATAAGCTTCACAACAATAAAAGATTCTCTCTTAGAATTATGTTTATTAGCGGTTGTTCCTATTGCATGCTTAGTTTTTAAGGACTCAAGTTTGTATGAGTTAGTAAAATGTCAATAAGAGTGTGTGGTTCAAAATAGCAATTGATTAATTATTCAGTAAAATCTCTACAGACATGGTTATTCTAGGCCAATATTTCTACGAAGAAGAAGTAAATCTAAGAGATGGGTTGTATTGAATTTTGTATGTATCAAATGTTGCTTTAAAAAAGTCATTGGCTAGAATTTACAAATTTTTGGTTGCCTAGAGATTTTAATTTGTTGTGAAAATCAGTTGGCTGTGGACATTGACCTACATTTTACCACTTGGCAAGCTTTTAGCTAATGAATGTATTCTTATTTCATTCCACACTTTATACATTCTAAGCTGTTTCTTTTTTTCAAATATTGAAAATATGTTTAGCATACACATATTCTTTACATAGGTGTGACAAATATTATTTTTGTTTTTAAGATACAGTGCACACAGTACATTCTTACAGTTCATATGAATATCAGATTTTTGCTGAAGAAAAATTAAGTATTGCAATGGTATAAAATAATTTTGCAATTGTCTTTATCACTTTTTAAGTTGCCAGATTTAAAAAAAAAAAAAAAACCTACTACCTTACGATATTATGTTCAAAGTAAATGTTGAATATCCAAAAAGTAGTTCTTCCCCACTGAGATATGGGTGGATATATTTTGGGTATACGTTGTTGTTAGGTGCCACCCAATTGGTTCCAACTCATAGCAACCCTACGTTCAACAGAGTGCCTGGTCCTGCACCATCCTCACGACATTTGCTATGCTTGAACCCATCATCACAGCCCCTGTTGAGTGTCTTCCCCTTTTTTCTGACCATCCACTTTACCAACCATGATATGCTTCTCCAAAGACTGGTACCTTCTCACGTACATGACCAAAGTACGTGAGGAGAAGTCTGGCCATCCTCCCTTCCAAGGAGCAATCCAGCTGTACTTCGTCCAAGACAGATTTGTTCAATCTCTTGGCAGTCCATGGTATTTTTAGGATTCTTTGCCAACAGCACAATTCAAATGCATCAATTATTCTTCAGTCTTTCTTATTCATTGTTATATGATATAACAGAGAAATTCAGTCATGTCAGACAACCAAAATTATGAAAGATATTGCAAGAGAAACCCTAAATATCATAATAACAAATGTTACAAATAAATGGCTGCTTTATTAAGTTTAGCCAGGTTATCTGTTTACATAATAAAATCAAAACCTAGAGTGGGGATCAACACTATATCCAACTGTCAGTAATGTTTTTCTCTAAAATCAAAATGGAGCTGTAATCTTAAATTTATGAAGAAAGAAGATAGGGCTGTTTATGTTTATCCTGAAAGAGTTAGACAAGGTTTGTTCTACAGTTTAAATCTAGAGAAATTTTTATTCTTTTCTAACTAGGCTCAAATAGTAGGAAGTCCAGTAATGGATGGAAATAGATTTTTAAAAGTAATTTTTACTTTATTTGGAAATTTTCCCTTACTATTAGCCAGTGCACAATTAAAATTTGAGTAAGTTACTGAAATTTTTCAATTCTATTTGGGGAAAGAGAATGAGAAATTTAGCCACCATAAGTTCAGGAAAGCATACATTTTTCATTCATTGGAAAGATTTACATTTCAGCCTGAATCAATTCTGACGCATAGCACCTTATTGGACAAAGAACTGCCCCATAGGCTTTCCAAATCTGTAAATTTTTATGAAAGTAGATTGCTACACCTTTACCCTGCTGAGCAGCTGGTGCATTCTGGCTGTCAGCATTTTGGTTAGCAGCCATGTGCTTTAACTACAGCACCACCAGCACTCCTCACCTACTATAATAGGGGACAGTGGCCCCAAATATTTTTTTCAGTCATTTGGTGAAGAACTACAAGGTGGGCCTTATGGCGATCACTAGCCACAAAGACCTAAACACAGAGAACAAATTATCAGCCAATGATTTGACTATGCACTTTTATCTACTAGGAAAATATGTCCATCAAAATTCTTAGAGAATTGAGCCATCTTCTCTGAAGGCAAAGATAACTAGACACTGCACTCCCACACACACCTCACCTGTAAAGCAAACATAATAGTTTCAAGAGCCTTGTTAGTTCACCTCTGACGTTTTATCTCCAAATGGCTTGTTGTTGCCCCGACTGGATTGTGTGGTTTCTTCCCTAGCTGTTTAGTGGAGCTTCTTCATTCTGTCCTTGGTGCCATGAAGCCTGCTTACTGGCTCTCTCTTGCTTGCTTTCCTTGGCAGTGTAAACTGGATCTATTTTTAAGTCTTGCCTGTTCTTCAGACTGTCTCAGTGTTGACCTAAGAGAAGACCACTGTCCAGGTTGGAGAGTTGTCATAGGACCTCACTAGTGTATCTGAGGCACACTTTTCCTCTCACGAGGAAAACTACTTCCCATTAAAAAGCAAATTGTAGAAGGGAAAATATTTCATTTACATCTTTCCAAGCTTCATTGAATCCCAACACAAATGGACTGGCCTGTTAAATTTAAACACTTGGTCTGTATTTCTCCAGAATGTTAGGAGGAACAGTGCCGAACAGCTTCCCCGACAACTTTCCCAAAGTGAAGTAGAAATTGCTCTCAAATGCTAGTTATAAACGTGTAATCTGAACTCCAGCCACTCCACAGGGCTGTAGAAGAATTTACGATGTGCTAAATATTTCCTTTGTTCTTCCCAGTGGTAGCCTGCTGTAGCAATTAGAAAGCAACTGGCTCCACATGTAAACTGCTGGAGTTTTCTGAAGAATTGTTGATAACTGTTCAGCAGGCTCAGAGAACAGGATTTTCTTATTCTAATGTTTTAATTTCCTTTCAAGGTCCTCAATTCTGAAATACTTTCCAAAGTTTTCTTCTTTCTTCCGTGGTGACTTTCCATTGTCTCTTAGAAGAAGAGAAGTGAGGTCAAGTTGACTAATGGAAGCCAATGGAAGCCCAGAGTCTGAGACTTCTAACACTACAATCCTTTTTTAGAGCCGCATAAAGGTCCTTTGTGTTCCTATCAAAAACACCTCTGACCTCCTCTTTCTCATTTTCATAGAAAGTGACAGCCCAGTCCCATCCTTCATAAAGAGGGGGAAAAAAAAATCTGCCAATACCATCCTTCTTCAGAAGCCAGACACTATTAATCATCAGCAGGAGGCAGTATGGCTTCAATTAGCTACATAGTGTACAAGGAATTCTAAGTTATCCCGTGTGTGTGTGTGTGTGTGTGTGTGTGTGTGTGTGTGAGTGTGGGAGTAAGCTTACTGAGTGGGCTTACTAAATGCTTTATATATGTTAATTCTAGGAGAACGGTATTATTATTATCTCTATTTCAGAACTGATGAAAGTGAAATTCAGAGAAATTAAATAATGTGTTCACAGTCACGTCACTGGTTGGTGACAGGGCCAGAAATGAGTCCCAAATAAAATATTCCAGTTGAGAGGCAGTTTGGCATAGTACTCAAGAGCTAGATTGTGGCATCTGCCACTCACTCACTATATAATCCTGGGCAAGTCACTGACCCTCTCTGTGCTTCAGATTCATCATCTATAAAATGAAGATAATAATAGCACCCAACCCCTAGAGTTTTTATGAAGATTAAATGAGCTAATATATTGTAAGCACTTAGTCATACATGAGTACTGTGTTGTTAGTTTTTAACTGCTGTCAAGCAGGCCCAGACAACCCCATGCACCATGGAATGAAATGTTGCCTGGTTCTATGCATTCTCATGATTGGTAACATACCAGACCATTAGGATCCACATGGTTTTCATTCGCTGCTTTTTGGAAATAGATCACCAAGCCTTTCCTCATAGTCTGTCTTAGTCTGGAAGCTCTACTGAAACCTGCTCATCATGACAGCAACAGGAAAATCACCACTGACAGATGGGTGGTAGCTTCCCCTGAAGTGCATTGGCTAGGAATCAAAACTAAGTCCCCATCATGGGAGGAGAGAATTCTACCACTGAATTACCAGCGTCCCCATAACAAGTATTATGTAGGCGCTACTTTTTTTATCAGTCATAATAATTTTTCAGATATTAAGTCTAAAGTATAGGGAGGAAATTAGCTTCATTCCTTACTTCCAGACTATTTAACAAGTACCACACAATGAGCTACTTACAACAGATA
This sequence comes from Orycteropus afer afer, assembly GCF_000298275.1. Classification (NCBI taxonomy): domain Eukaryota; kingdom Metazoa; phylum Chordata; class Mammalia; order Tubulidentata; family Orycteropodidae; genus Orycteropus; species Orycteropus afer. The sequence continues at coordinate 6,321,732 of NW_006921769.1, forward strand.
AGAGGTGAGCTTGAGACTATACCCAACCTGAAATATGTCAGTTTCATGGAGAAAAATGTACACAAACAATAATGAAGTATAATGTATGCTATAATACACATTTTCTTTTTTTAAGGTGGATTCATGACAGACTGATTGTGAACTAACTCCACCTTTCAAAAGGGGAGTAGCATGTTTGGAGAAGCTTCCTAAAATGTGCCAAACCCAGTACTATGAAAGCAATTAAGACACCTGAGGAACTAGGCTTGGAAAGAAATGTAGGGGTCAGCTCTGAGTGGGATAGAGGGATTACAGGAACAGGAACAGCATGGGTAAAAAGCAGAGAAGAGAGGAAGCATACCTTGCATCTGGGTAACTGAGTAATTGCTTGGTTGCCGTGTGTGTGTTTGAATACAGGACTAAAGGAGGAGGATGTGGTAACTAGGAAGAGATGTGACTGCAGATATCCAGAGGCTGATTCATACACAGCTGTCAGAGTGTTCTTAAAAGACAATTTTCATCAAAATTTTATTGAAAATTTATTTAACTCTTCCAGTATTTCTTCCTTTCCCCTCCTTTCATTACAATGGTCAAACGGCATTTCTAACTTCTTAAAATCAGTTTCCTAAAATAAAACTCCAGGGTGAGAACAGGAGAAGGCAGTGAGGAATTTACAAAGAGGCAAGAGGACTGCAGCTACATCACTGCCCCTGTATGTCCTTTTAAATTGCTACACCTCCCTGCCTAATTGATGAGGAGTGCTACAGTACTCTCTATGTTGTTCATTTAATTTTTTTTAGTCTATTTTTCCCTTTGTTTCATTTTGGATAGTTTCTAGAGGTATGTCTTCAAAGCTTTGGTGGTGTAGTGGGTAAGGTATTTGTCTACTAACCAGAATGTCAGCAGCTGAAATCCACCAGCGGCTCCATGGGAGGAAGATAAGGCAATTTACTTCCATAAAGCTTTACAGCCTTGGAAACCCAACAGGTTCACTATGAGTTGTAATCAACTCAGTGGTAATAATTTTGGTCTTCAAAGTCATTAATCCTTTCTTTTGTAATCTCCAGTCTGTTTTAATTTCATCCAATATATTTTAAATCTAAGACATTTTCTTTCTCATCTCTAGAAGGTCAGTTTGGATCATTTTCCTTTCCTCTTTTCATCAAGCTTGGCTTTTGTCTACCTCTTTGAACATATTGAATATATTCATAAAAGCTATTTTAATGCCCTTTGTCATTGCTCAGTCTGTTTTTATTGATTGATTTTTCTCCATATGTGGGATTTTTCTGCTCATTGCCCTTTTTCTTTGCCTGTCTGGTAAGTTTTGATTGAATGCTAGACATTGTGAATTTTATATTATTGCATACTACACTCTCTTATAATTCTTTGAAGTATTTTTGGTCTTTGTTCTGACATACAGAAAAGTTACTCGGTATCAGTTTGATCCTTTCAAGACTTGTTGTCAAGTTATTTTTTTAGAGTGGATCCAGAATATTCTTTAAAAACAAAACTCTCTGCTGTCGAGTCAATTCCACTCGTAACGACCCCTCCTTGGGTTTCCGAGGTGGTATCACTGTGGAAGTAGATTGCTCAATCTTCCTTCCAAGGAGTGGCTGATGGGTTTGAACCTCCAGTCTTCTGGTTAGCAGTCAAATGCCTTAGGCACTATGCCACTAGAGCTCCCAACTACTGATGAAACATCTTCAAATAATCTTATGCCCCATGTGTTAGGTCTTTCCATTCTTGCTATTAACAAAACCAGTGTCTAGTCCTATGTGAACTTTGAGATTTTTCCAAGTATTTCTTTCCAATTTTTTTGGCCCGGATTCAGATATTTTCTTCTCATATATGCAACATATTAAGGCAGAGAGTTGAGGGAGTTCCTCTGTAGGTCTCTGGAGATCTCTTTATTTCAAGTCCCTTTTCTCTCATTATTTCACTCAAATTCTAGCCACCTTGGCCTCCTGAAACTTTGAGGTGTGCCCCTTCAACGCAGGAAGATCACCATGCTCCGTTTGAATTTCTCCTCCCTAAACAATGAATTTATTTAGTGCTTAAGATCATTGGTTTATAAATTTTTTTCTAGTTTTCCAGTTCTTGAAGGTAGAAGAGTAAATCTGATCTCTATTACTCTGCAAAGGCCACTGAAGGACCTATGTTGTTGTTTTTGTAAACATTGATTATATATTACGAGAAAGAGTATAGTAACTGAGCTAAATGAAGTTCCTGTTTTGAATAAAGATTTATTGCCCCTGAATCTTTCACTTCATATTTTTCCTTAGGTTAGGGTGGGAAAAAAAAGTGTGAAAATATAGGGTGTTGGAGTCATGGAAACCTGGGTTCCAATCCTGATGTCAGCTGCTCAGCTGTTGTACCTTATGGCTACATACTCAATTCTTCTGAGCCTCCCTTCTTCAGATGTAAAACAGTATAGCACAATAACCCCACGTGGTTGTTGAGAGGATTGAATATCCATCACTTCTCTGCACCTTTTATTAAGAAACTTTATTCTGAGAATGGATGCAGCATAACAGATCAAGAACTGCGTGAAAATTTCTCAGTGGAACCTACCCCATAACAAGCACTCCATAAATTCTCTTCTATTTTCTCTTCCCCTTGAAACAGTAGGAAATTAATTATATTGGGAATGCAAGAGAATTGAAGGGTCAATCTCTATCTACCTCCCACTTTTATTGGATGATATTCTCAGGCATTTTGTTGTCCAAATGCAAAGGCAGAAAAACCTGATCTGGCTACTTTACCACTCTACATGTTGAATGTGAGAGTTCAAAATTGCAGTGATGAATTTGTTCACTTTTCATTTTGACAACCTTTCTTGATACTCTTCCTAAAGTCTTCCTTCAGTCATCAGCATATCATTTTTTTAAATTGTGATTTGGGTGACATTTATAGAGCAAATTGGTTTTCCATTCAATAATTCATACACATTTTGATACATGACATTGATTGCAATCTCCAAAATGTAACAGCACTATCCCCACCTCCTCCGCGTTTCCCATTTCCATTCATCCTTATTTTCTATCCCTTCTTGCCTCCTGAAGTTTATCCCCAGGCACATATCATTTTGCTTATAACTGAGCTAATATTTCCCATAGTTTTTGTTTATGATTTTCTTGGTTCCTCTTTTTCTCATACCCTTCCATAGGCTTCCCCAAAAGTACATTTATGATTCGTGTGCAATATTTTAATAACTTTCAAATGTTAACATTTAGCTCTGTCTTAGAAATTCTGGCTAATATTATTTAATTACCCTTCATCAGAATAAATTTATTCATTTCTAGATGTCTCATTGCTTTCACTATTACCACACTATCATCCCAGTTATAAAGACTTACATGTCCTCTTCTAAACTTCTTTCATTTAGATTCTCATATTACTAAGCCCTAAAAATTATTCCTTTATAAGTCCTCACTCATATTAAGTGTTTTCTCACAAGAAGTAGCTCATGATGAAGTGGAAAGACCCTAGAATTTTCTGACAAGCATCCAAGTTTGAATTCCTGTTACAGTACATTGTACATATGGTGAATTCCTTAAACTCTCTGAGCTTCAATTTCCTCCTTTGTAACATAGGGATAAACATGTTGATTCTGACTCATGGTGACCTAGGGACACCTTGGAAAAAAGGTCTGGACACTTGCTTCTGAAAGGTCACAGCTATGAAAACACCATGGAGTACAGTTCTATTCTGGCACAGATTGGGTCCCCATGAGCAAGAATTGACTCATCAACTTTTTTTTTTTTTTTTTTAATAAGGATAGCAGAATAGAACTCACAGAGTTGTTATTTGAAATTAAAATTAGATACTCTGTGAAGTTCTTAGCAGAGTAATTGGTATATAGAATATCCTCAGTGCCTAGAGGAATAACTGGCATATAGAAGTTATTCAATATTTCCTAAATGATTATCAATTATTGCCATTGGGTGTCTTCATATTTCTGGGAATGATATTGCTTCTTATATTAGATCTAATAAATAATTGTTAATTCTCCATCAAACACTTCTAATTGTGTGCTTCTAATCTTTCTACCTACTGCAGCTCACTTTCTTCCCCATGTCTTAACCGCTCTCTTTTCTTATTACATATGAAGATAGACTCTTAATTTTATAGGAGTTCAGGAATCTTTCCTGTGTTCTGCTTTAGTGCATTTTCAAAGTTGGAATGATTTTCTTCTCAAAATATACACAATGGAATACTATGCAACAGTAAATAATAATTTAGAATTTGCAAAACACTGCATAATGTGGATGTAGTTGGAGGACATTATGCTGAGTGAAATAAGTCAATCACAGAAGGACAAATATGTTATTAGTTCATGATTGTAAAAAGTCAAGGAAAGGTTTACATATGGAAGGAAACTTGGTTGGTTATCAGAGATGGGAGGGGAGGGGAGGAAACATTGCAAATATTATTATTAATTTTTTTTTTTAATTTTAAAAAATAGCCTTCCTCCCTGAAGGCTTCCAAAATCAATCATTTTCAGCTCTGTTGCTGAACCCCAGCAATCACTCAGCTTCTTGGCCCTTTTCTTTTGGAATATTCATAGATAGATTTTCTTGTTCTCTCACTAATAGCACTAGAGAACTATTCTAGCTGAAGTATGCCACATGCAGTGTTTGATACACATAGCCCTGGCAGGGTATTAGGAGCCCTGGTGACGTAGTACCTAAGGCATTTGACTGCTAACCAGAAGGCTGGTCGTTCAAACCCACAAGCCACTCCTCGGAAGGAAGGTTGAGCAATCTACTTCCGTGTGATACTGCCTCAGAATAATAAGGGATATACTGTTCCTTTTAGAAGTGAAAGTAGTGTTAAAACTTTAGGGTATATCACATAGAATAACTTGCCTAACTTTCAAATTTTCGTATCTTCCCCAAAGGTTCTTATTTAAGTCTAAGATGGGACTGGAAAATCTGCATTTTTATCAAATTTTCCAAGTGACTCTTAATAGGGAAAACACCGTGTGACTGAATTGATAGTGTTCAGTAATGTCCTCTCACATCAAAACAAGAGTGAGTGAAGGTTTAGTGCCCTAAATGAGTGAGTGAAAGAATATACAAGACGCTGTGAATAACTAGCTAGAATCACTTGGGGATGAAAAGAATATATTTAATGAGGGGTAGAGTGGATGCGGGAAGGGGGAGGGAGACATGGTTCCAGACAGTAAATTGGGCTTAAGTTCTGCATGTAAACAATGTGTGACAGCCATTCTTTTAAGATACTGTCATTTTTTCTCTTAAAAACAAAACAAAACAAAAAAACCTATGCTGATAATATATTGCTAATGTATATTATTTGCTGCTCCTTATAATTGGCTAGGTTGAAGCTAGAATTTCCATAATTACTAATAATAAGTAATAATTAGTAAATAAAGTTATAAAGGACTTTAAATGCTGTGATAAGGAATTTGGATTCTTCTAAAATTGGGGGAGAATCTTGGAAAATTTCTGAGCAGGAAATGACATAATCTAATTTGTGTTGTAGAAAGTTCACTTTGCATGTGTGATGGATTGGTCAGAAAGGAGAAGCTGGAGGGTAAGGAGAGGTACCCCTGATCAAAATCTAAAGATGGTTTCCTTCAGACTACAGGGCAGGTGAGGCCGTGAGGCTTTAAGGCCCATATGTCATGAGCCAACATAATTTTGTAAGGCATTTGACCACTAGTGGCTGCTCTGTTCAGAAAGTAAAGTTCTCAAACCTGAGAAACTTTTCTAGGGTTGAAAACCCCAGAGCCAGAACAAGAAAACTTTTATTTACTATTTATTACTTAGTATTAGTAATAATGGAAATTCCAGCTTCAATCTGGCAAATTACAAGGAGCAGCAAATAATATACATTAGCAATATATTATTAGCATAGGTTTTTTTGTTTTGTTTTTAAGGATAAAAATGCCAGTTTCTTGAAAGAATGGCTGTCACACATTGTTTACATGTAGAACTTAAATTAGAGACTGAATTCTCTAGAACTGGCAGCTTCAGGGGTCAGGTGTAAGGAAAGCCCTGGTGTTCTATACTTAGAATGGAGGAAGTAGGCCATTGAGGGTGGCCAGGGAAATAGGCTTTCCCCTTATAATAAAAATGCTTTCTGCCTTTGCCACATATCTAAACTGGCCTTTCTCTTTTATCATCTTTCAAAGGAGTCCACTTGCTGGACAAAATGCTAGATGATAATACTGGAGACACAGAGAGTTGGTTCTTTCTTTTGGAGACAGACCTAGGAATGAAGGAAATTGATTCCATGCCAAGAAAGAAGTCAGCTTGAAGAGCCAAAAGATATCAGGAGGATAGAGAATATTAAATGGGAAATTAGTTAATTTTTCTATCTGCTTAAAAGCCAAGGACAACCTTTTAAAATTCTCCAACCCACCATTCCAGTATTTACCCCCAGCCCCAGCCTCCATCACATAACAAATCTACTTCTACCTAAACAGTAATGAGAAACTGTAGGTTTTATTTTAAGATGAAATAAGAAGGGAATTTTATCATAAAACCAAAAACCACCATTTGAAATAATCCCTTTTGACACCACTTCTTTATCTACTCAACTGCTTTGGGGGGCCCCTTCTTCCCTTCCCCATTGCAGCAACTTGGAGTGCCCTTTCTTCCCCATTCATCCCCTAAGTCAAACAGAGCAATTATAACCAGCCCCCAACTCGCACATCTCATCAATGTTGTTCTTAACAAAGCGAAATATTCCATATTTAATAGGAGAGAGAATTTTCAGAAGATAGGTTAAAACCAGTTATTACTAGTTCAGAATTCCCTTTGGCCTCTTCTCCTAGCTCCACTCCAGTGCATTTATTTAAATATCTCTTCCAAACTTATGTATTATTCTACCCACAAAAATTTTCAAATCAGCTGCTTAAGAGGATAATTTTTTCCTATCATTTAATCTACATAACTTTGTGGTTTTACCTCTTTCATTTCCTTTATTTTTGTTATCAGTGAAAAACCACCATTTGTCAACTGTGATGCTGAAAATTATGACACCAATATTTCAAATATCAGCAGGGACATCCATGGTGAACAGGTTTCAGCAGAGCTTTCAGACTAAGATAGGTTAGGAAGAAGGACCTGGTGATCTACTTATAAAAAAATTAGCCAGTGAAAACCTTATGAATAGCAGTGGAACATTGTCTGATATGGTTCATGAAGATGAGCCACTCAAGTTGAAAGGCACTCAGAATAAGAGTAGGAAAGAGCAGCCTCCTCAAAGTAGAGTTGACCTTAATGACACAGATGGAGTAAAGCTTTTAGAACCTATATTTGCTGGTGTGGAATGACTCAAAACAAGAAGAAACACTCTAGCAAGGGGGCAAAGAGGCCACTTGACTTCCTATAACCTCCCAAGAGGAAGAGAGAATCACCATCAGTAGCCCAAGGCCTATTACTGCAAAGCCAGACATGTTGCCTCCCTCCAGCCCTTTCACCAACTGTTCCTCCCACAGCATCCACCACCTCTTTGCTGGGTTCGATAATTCACTGAAGTGGCTACACAGAGGCCGCAGATCATGGGGTTTATTAGGGAAGCAAGAGGCTACAATTCAAGTTCAGAAATGCACTTAGTCTCTCACAGCCAGCCATCTCACTCAGCAGCCAGCAGTCTCAGTAGCACATCACTCTCTCAGCAGTGTATGTCTCTTGTATCTCTCTCTCTGTCAGCAGCATATGTCTCTCATGTCTATCAGGATTGCGTTTCTCTCAGCAGCATGTCTTTCCCAGTCAGCAGTCAGAGAGACTCTTTCTGCATCTAGGAAGGCTCCTTTTGAGCCTGGCAGAGTGGCCCAAACCAACCAATCCCAACATCAGAGTTCTACATACCTGAAAGAGAGTGAACTTCCCAGAAAATTACTTTGTGCTGCTCCCAACAGAAATACCCCAGGTGGACAACTTTAAAAATCAGGAGCTACTCAGTTGCTCACAGCAAATTCCACCACAGAGTTTTCAAAGACTTATGGCTAGAAAAGCCACACTACGTAATTTACTACACCACACACCTGCAGACCTCTGTTAATAATAGGAACATGCCATGTACGACACATGAATCTAGAAAAATTGAAAGTCCTCAAAACTGAAATGGAAAACATAAAGATCGATATGCTCAGCATTAGTAATCTGAAATGGATTGGTATTGGCCATTTTGAATTAGACAATCATTTGGTCTCCAAACTCACTGCCATCAAGTAGTTTCTGACTCAGAAAGACCCACATTGGGTTTCTGAGGCTATAAATCTTTATGGAAGTAGATTGCCCAGTCTTCCTTCTGCAGAGCAGCTGGTGGGTTTGAACCACTGACCTTCCAGTTAGCAGTCAAGTCCCTTTTCCACTATACCACCAGAATTCCTCTGTCTACTATTCTAGGAAAGAAAAATTGAAAAGGAATGGTGTCTCATTCATCATCAAAAAGAAGATTTCAAGATCTGTCCTGAAGTTCAATGCTGTCAGAGATAGGATAATATCCATATACCTACAAGGTAGGCCAGTTAATATGATTATTATTCAAATTTATGTACCAACCACTAATGCCAAGGATGAAGAAATTTAAGATTTTTACCAACTTCTGCAGTCTGAAATTGATCAACATGCAATCATGATGCATTGATAATTACTAGTGATTGGAATGTGAAAATTGAAAACAAAGAAGGATCAGCAGTTGGAAGATATGACCTTGGTGATAGAAATGATGCCAAAGATTGTATGACAAAATTTTCAAGACCAAGGACTTATTCATTGCAAATATTTTTTTTTCCATAATATAAATAGACCTTGCCAGATGAAATACAGAGGAATCTAATCAACTACTTATGTAGAAAGAGATGATGGAAAAGCTCAATATCATTAGTAAGCTTTGTTCTTACTGAACAAGGCTAGGGGCTGACTGCAGAACGACTATCAGTTGCTCATATTCAAGTTCAAGTTGAAGCTCAAAAAAATTGCAAAAAGTCTATAAGAACCAAGGTATAACTGAGTATATCCTACCTGAATTCAGAGACTATCTCAAGAATAGATTTGATGCATTAAACACTAATGACCAAAGACCAGAACAATTGTGGGATGACATCAAGGACATCATACATGAAAAAAGCAAGAGGTCATTAACAAGCAGGAAAGAAAGACAAAACCTAAATGGATGTCAGAAGAGGCTTTGAAACTCACTCTTGAACACAGAATGGTAGACCAAATGGAAGGAATGATGAAGTGGAAGAGCTGAATAGAAAGTTTCAAAGAACAGCTTGAGAAAACAAAGTAAAGTATGATAATGAAGCTTGGAGTTAAATCACCAAAAGAGAACACACTGAGCATTTCTAAGCTGAAAGAACTAAAGAATAAGGTCAAGCTTCAAGTTGCAGTGTTGAAGGATTCTATGGGCAAAATATTGAAAGATGCAGGAAGCATCAAAAGTAGATTCAAGAAATACACAGAGTTACCATACCCAAAGAATTGGTCAACATTCAACGGCTTCAGGAGGTAGCATATGATCATGAACTGATGATAATGAAGGAAGGGGTCTGAGCTGCACTGAAGGCACTGGCAAAAAATAAAGCTCCAGGGGTTGACAGAATACCAACTGACATGTTTCAACAAATGGATGCAACGCCAGTGGCAGTCACTCATCTATGCCAAAAAATGTGTAAGACAGCTGCCTGGCTAACTGACTAGGAGAGATCCATATTTGTACCCATTCCAAAAAAGGTGATCCAACAGGATGCAGAAATTATCAAACAATATAATTAATATCAGACACAATAAAATTTTAATGAAGTTAATTCAGAAATGGTTGCAGCAGTACATCGAGAGGGAACAATTCAATTCAATTCAAGCTGCATTCAGAAGAGGATGTGGAAGGAAGGATATCATTGCTGATGTCAGATGGATCATGGCTGAAAGCACAGAATACCAGAAAGATATTTACCTGTGATTTATTGACTATGTAAAGGCATTTGACTATGTGGATAATAAAAATATTATGGATAACATTGCAAATAATGGGAATTACAGAACACTTACTGCAAATAATGGGAATTACAGAACACTTAATTATGCTTCTAAGGGACCTGTACATAGACCAAGAAGCAGTCATTAAAAAGAACAAGGGGATACAGAGTGGCTTAAAATCAGAAAAGCTGTGCATCAGGGTTGTATCCTTTCACCATACTTATTCAATTTGTATGCTGAGCAAATAATCTGAGAAACCAGACTATGAAGAAGAGTGTCGTGCCAGGATTAGAGGAGGATTCATTCGCAGCCTGAATTTTACTGATGACACAAGCTTGTTTACTGAAAGGGAAGAGGGCATAAAGTACTTATTGATAAAGATCAAAGACTATAGCCTTTAGTATGGATTACTCCTCAACATAAAGAAAACTAAACACCATGATAGACAGAAAAGACTGAAGTTGTCAAGGGTTTAATTTTAATTGGGTCCAGATTGACATATAGTTGGAATCATACAGTATGTAGCATTTTCAGACTGGCTTCTTTCACTTAGAAGGATGTATTTAAGGTTTCTCCATATCTTCTCATAGCTTGATAGCTCATTTCTCTTTATAGTCACTTTCATAGTCATATCTGGCACTAATTTTGGGACCTGGGGAGGCTTCAGGATTTCTTTCTCAAGTGTTTCTTTAGTGTTTACTCCATGTTGGGCAGTGTGTTAGAGTACAGGCATCTCAGTACTCAAGAATGTCACAGTCTTGCAGAGGAGGAAGACGTGAAGAAATGAAGCCCCAGCCCTGAATCCAAGGATCTCACATTCTGAACATTGGTATTTCAGTTGAATGTTTCAGACAACTATTCCCCATGGTCCTAACACTGTCATGTGAATGTATTACCTTTGAAAATTGTTAAAAAGATGATAAATTGGAGAATTTTTCTCAGGGAGTGCCATTCCTGTTCCTCCAGCCAAGATTCTGACTACATCCCAATGACAGAAGGGAGTGAGCTTCCAGTCCATGCCTCAAATGGCCCTTGAACTACTTTGTCAAACCACAAAGTACAAAAGAATCTGTAACGTAGCCTCTTACTTGGAGTTTAAGTAGTAAATCCGATTATGGAATTCAAAACGGAATTTGGAGATAGTGAAGTGGCAAGGCCAGCTACATCATGCCAGGCTCAGTGCAAAATTTTGTTCTAAAAGCAGAGGAAAAGGCTATTAAAAGTACAGAAATATAAATCTTTCTCTTTTCTTCTCTGGTCCCTCTCACAAATTGTGATTTTTTTTATTGGCTATTTAATGTTATTCTAAGTAAAGAAAGATTAAAACTAAATTATTAACATAAATTTTACCATTCATCTTCACATTATTGATGCCAGTTTTAAGTACAAAGATAAGAACATTTAACTCTATTTAATCATCAAAATTACACAACTTGCATTCCATACCCCCACCGTGCATGTATATTTATTACTACAAAATGGGAACACTTCACAAAACTAATTAAACTGTTTTTATTTCATTTATCAATGTGGACTCATTCTGCTTTGTGTCGACACCCTCTACTTTGGCTTACTGATGTATAAGATTAAAAGGAAAAGGACCTATGTACTAACCTATAGTTCCCTTTCTTTCTATGTCTTTTTTTTTTTCAGCTTAAGTGTTTGACTAAGACAGGAAAGTAACACAAGTTAAAAAAGATATGAAGGTTTCCTTGGTCATTTGTGTTCCTTAGAATGTCATTAAGGAACTCTAGTGGTACAGTGCCTAAGGCATTTGACTGCTAACCAGAAGGTTGGCGGTTCAAACTGACCAGCCACTCTGCAGAAGGAAGGTTGGGCAATCTACTTCCATAAAGATTTACCTCCTCGGAAACCCAGTGGGGGTCGCTGTGAGTCAGGATCAACTCGATGGCAGTGGATTTTAGAACGTAATTGTCTTCTTTCTGGATTTGAAGTATGTTCCAGTTCTAAGGGAAAATGTGGCTTCTTAAGGCTGTCAGTGTCCCTGATAACTGAGGTATAGATGAAATATGCTTAAATCACACCCATTGGAGTCTCATTGAATTCCACACATGTGAGTCCACCAGAATACTGAGCTCATGGGATAGAAAGGGACATCAGCCATGAATATTGAACATATCTCCTTTATCTCATGAATGCTCAATTGTCTTAGTAGACTTCATATATAAAACGTAAGTTGAATAATAAAATTATTAAGAATTTTGACAGGGTGGCACTATAAACATTAAACCAAGTCTCAGAGACCCTCCTGAGTGCAATGCCCTGGGTTATTACAGCGGATGAATGCCCATGAAGCCCTCCCAGCCTTGTCCCATCACCCCTACCCCCGGTAATCCTGATGGGCACTGGCATATGATAGGCCATCTCTGCAGATTTGACAGAAGTCTTGTTTTCTCCTTCCTTGCCATTCCCACTGTGCTTGCCTTCCTGTGTGGCTTTTGCTCTCCACCTCAGAACCAGGCTCCTCCAGCCCCATTTTTATCTGCAAAAATGAGTTGGAGTGGTTAGAGGAAAAGATAACTGCTTTAGAATAAAATGTCTTCAGGTATGATTTTAGGATTAGCAAATCTAGTGTGTTGAAGATTAATGATATTTTATAGTGTTTTGGGAGTGTATGTTGTGCTTGAATTTATTCCTATCAGTATAAGTAATGACAAGCCACAGAATATTTAAAATAGGAAAGGAATTTGGAAAAAAAAAAAAAAAACAGGAAATATTTCATTTTAGGAAAGTCCTTCTCGTGTACACCAGTACTAAGACTAGTTGTCATTAAGTTGACTCTGACTCCTGACAATCCCATATGTGGCAGAGTAGAACTGTGCTCCACCAGGTTTCCAACGGCTGATTTTTCAGAAGTAGATCACCAGGTTTTTCTTCTCAGGAACTTTGGGTAGTCTTGAATCACCAGCCCTTCAGGTAGCAGCTGAGTATGTTACTCTTTCACTATCCAGGGACTCCTCTGCCATATAGTATAGATTTAAATTGGATGAGTCTGGAATCAATCATGGGAACTAGTTATAGCCCTCTGTAAAATGACAGGGTTGCCCAAGACTCTATAACTGAATGACAAAATGATTCCTTGATTTCACTTCAGCTTCAGGAGTGGGGAAAAAAAAAATCTCTCAACTCTAAGTAGCTGATGGCAGAAAGAGAAGAGAAGACAAGTAAAATTAACTCTCCCAGGAGCTTGAGAGAACAAGATATCTGGGCCAGTAGGCCTGAGCTTGATGGCTGGCAGCTGTGGCCCCTTGAGAGGTTACAGAAGCTTGGGGTGGCACTGGAGCCTGATGTATTGAAAACCCTCGTGGATGCCTTGGATGTGTTTTGCAATCCCAGCCCAGCTTCCTCATTTCTGGACTGGACTCTTCTGCATACCTTCACATTTCCCCATAGTGGCTCAATCTGAAGTGAGAAAGCTGTTACCTTCTCCTACAAAACACTGCACAAATTCATAGGTTCTTGGGAGCCTACCTTCCTGCCCAGAACTGAGTTGTTGAATTCTTTATTTCCTCTTTTCAGAATAGAAGGAATCCTATTAGTTAACCAAACCTTCTCTAAGTAAGTTCAAACTTTATCTGTGTAGGTCTACTTAGATATTTTTGGGTTTGGAGAGATTTTGTTTTTTGGGTTATTTTATTTTGAATCTTCATATGATGGTGCAGAGCATTCAAGGGGGTTCCTTGGAATAGTTACCTGTATTTGGCTTGTGGAATTGCTTCTTACTTAAATTAAAGGCACATGTGGAAGCTGAGGGTACTACTGGGCTCTTGTACCATACATTTGGATTTTAAGGAAGTTTTTATAGTTTGTCTTAAATAACAATGGCAGGATAAATGGAAGGAAAAAATTGTGAATGCTTAATGTTTCTTTTATGTCAATCTCTCTTATTGTTTGCACAGTGTAAAAATGGTTAGAGGAATATCATATGCCTGCCACCTCATTTAGAAACTCTCATGTGTAAATTTCACCTACTTTGGGCATGTTGTCAGAAGGGACCACTCCCTGGAGAAGGATATTATGTTTGGTAAAGTGGAGGGTCAGCCAAAAAAAAAAGGGTAAGGCCCTCAACGAGATGGATTGACGCAGTGGCTGCAACAATGGGTTCAGGTACAGCAGGGATCGTGTGACTGGTGCAAGACCGGGCAGTGTTTTGTTCTGTTGTACATGGGGTCACTATGAGTTGGAGCCAACTCAACAGCACTTAACAACAACAACATGTGCAAATTCCAAGTTAACATTTTAAAATGAATAAATACATATAAATCAAGCTCTAAATGGTAATTGTTTCTTAATTCTATTTTTAAATGTATAAATGAGTCCAGTTTTTAAAATTTTGCATTAATAAAATAGTTATAAAGACACAGAATGTTTTTTTTTTCCTTCCAGAGATTGACATTTCAAATCTAGAAATAAAATTAAAATTTCCACAAAGCGAAAATTTACGATGGTCATTTTCAATTCTGTGGAATAAAAATAAAATGCATGTACTTTTGTGAAAGTTCTCCCAAACCTTGACCCAAAGATACTTCATAACCAAATCAATATAAAGATTGGATAATATTTGCAATTATTCCAGTCAAATCTGTTCAAATAATTCAAAATCTCTGCAAAACTGATTTATAAAAGTAAGTTAAAGAGATTCTCTGGACTATAAACCAAAAACAAACCCACTGTCATCGAGTCAATTCTGACTCATAGTGACCTTATTATATAGTCTCTTGACTATAGTATAAATCAATATATATTTAAAGTCCTATATAAAATTATTTGTAAAACAACACAACAATCCAATATGGTAGACAAGAGCTTCTCATTGTATCACCTAGGCTCAGTAACTAGTGCAGGGCTTCAAACTAATTCATTCTGGTCTGATCCTCTGCTGAGAACCTGCATTTCCACACCAGATACACTGAACCAAACTCTACATTTTAATAAGATGCCCAGATGATTCGTAGGTACACCCCAGGTAACTGAAGATCTGCAAGAATCACTTGGAGACGTTGTTAAAATGTAGATTCTGATTCCATACCTCTGGGGTAGAAATGAAAGTTCTTAGCAGTGGATGGAACCAGAATGATCTTGTTCGAAACCCTGGACTAGAGGCACTAGATTCTGGTTATGTTTTTTTTGCGAAACACTTGCGAAAGTGTCTTCTTATTCCACCTCAGCAGCACAGCCCCCAGCAAAGTTTCTTACAAATCTTTAAAGACTGCTTACCTAATAGGCAGTGACTCACCCCATCTCTGTAAGAGTCTTGGGGCCTAACTTGACAGAATTAACTACCTTTCTGTTCCTTTGTCTCTCTGCCTCTCTTTCTCCCTTGAAGGAGCTACACTCTAAATTTGATCCCATATGGTCCTGTTTGAGAAAGAAGGGGAAAAAACTAAAATCAGTCCTCACTAATTAGAGGAAAATTGTATGTAAATAATTGAAAGTTTTTTTCATACTTATGGTTGACATTTCTACCAAGGCTTTAATTGCCTGCTGGGCCTAAAGGGTTATGTGCTTTTTTAAAGTAACATGTGCTTCTGTCCAAGTACTGGCTGGGACATGCTGCTAGTGGTTTTGGATGACCAGCGGCTCCTGCTATTTTAGTCTGTGTTACTGCTTGAAGTTGTAATTGATTTGGATGATCCTAAAAATCATAATTATGTCACTTCTTATTTATTTATTTTTTCTTTTTAAGAACAACTTAAACCCAGTCTTCCCGAGAAAGTTGTGGAGAATTTAGTAGAAAGACCAAACAATCTACACAGTGACAGCGAGTATCTCACATAGAAGCAGACCACAGAAGCCTCGAGAGGGCTTAACTTGTTCTTGTAAGTAATTTGCAGGCTATTATGTGCTTACTAAATTAACAGTGCTCTGCACTTTGATTGTATTTCTTATTAGTAATAACGTATGTTGTAATTTTTTTGTATTTGTTTTTATTCTAAACATCCATACATGCACATTTATAAACAATGCTGATTTTAACTCATTCTTATACATGAACCCACAAAACACAGCACTTCAGTTTTGTTCTCAATTAAATCACCATTAAAAAAATTCACTATGCTTGTTAGCTTTCTCTCTCTTTTGCTCTGATTACTTTTCCTGCTTTAATTCGGTTTTACTTATAATAGCAAATTTTTCTAAAGGATTTTCTTAGTCTTCAAAAGATAAACACAAAATGTATGTGCATAGGTAGAAGGTTTAGGGAATTAATAATGAATGTCCAAGATGTTGAAGTATTGGCTTTTTTTTTTCCTCATTTATTGGGGTATTCAAATTATGAACATTGAAAAAAGAACAAAAGTATTTTGCACGTGTTAAAAAAAGATTTTCACAGAACTGATACATTTTGATAAGATCTTTCCGGAAATTACTCAAAAATTGTAATTTTATTATGTCTTCCAATGGGTTGATAGTAGATTTTATAATTATTTAGATTCTTTAGAGTTTAGGTGTGTAATTAAAGGAATTGAAGTGGAATTATAGTCAGAGGTCTATACTTAAATACTGACTCTAATCTGTAGATTGGATTGGCAGCTTGACCTTTGATGAATTACTTCTGTCTCTGAGCTTCAGGTTCTTCATCTATAAAATGGTGGCAGTCATCACCATCATTCACCTTAGGGAGATAGAATGAGCAAATAAGCATAAGAAGTTACAGTGTACGTTTATAATTCTTACCAACAATTAAGGATATTCTGTTCTATAGAAGTAAGGGGAAAATAAGTACAGAGGAAAAGTATAAACATTTGTTTTTACTTCTTTGCTAGTTTTCATGGTTGCTTTTGCATATTTATTTTAGAAAAGTTGATAAACAGGAATATGACTTTATTATGGCTTTAAAAATTAAGCAGTGGCTGTGAGGCAGTCCTGAGTGCTGGTTGGAAAGCACTGTTTCCCTTATTGCTGATTCAGTACAGTCAGGTAGAACTCACTTTGTGCTCTGTGGTGATTTAGGTGGTCTCATCTGTAAAATGGAAGCAATAAGCTTGGAGAAGCTGATCTTTCATATACATTCCTCCTGGCTCTCATGCAAGGCAGATGCACATGCTTTCCTAAGCAATCAGGACTCCTCACAACAATGCCCTGCCCTGTGTGCGGCTTCGTTTCCCTTATGAGTCCAGAGAAAGCTGGATGCTAGGCTTTCGGGCATAATGTCTCTGCTTGGACTGGGCGCTGGACATCCTGAGAGTAGATCAGTTTAGGCATGTCTGACAGCCCCATCCGTTTTCTCAGGGTTGCGGATTTGGCAGGAGAGGGAAGTTACTCACTAGCACTGTCTCTACTGTAGGAAATTTGCTTTCCTATCAATGTTTCAAGAGACCAGGATAACAGTACTGTTCTTTCTACCTCATAGGATGTCCTGAGGATGTTTGACATGATCATGGGGAAGTGTTTGGAGTTCCATGACGAGAAGTTGTCATAGCATAATACAGATCTGTTTTCATTTAAGGTACTTTTTCTTGTTTTTCTTGTTTCCTGAAGGAAACTATTTGCTTTCTTCTTTTCTGTGAAATTCTTTTTCTGACAATATTAGTAATTTTGTGTAATATTGAAACATTATCTTGGAGTTATGCTGTATGTTAAAAGGTTTGGCAAATAACTGAAGGGATATTCCTAGGGAGTTTAAAAATATGTTTCATCATTATTATATGTGCATAATAGGCTCCAAATGAAAAGGAAAGTCTGTATTTTATAAATTCATGTAAATTGTATTTTAGAAACTGATGTATTTCTTTCTCCAAAGTGAATTTTTATGTAGTATTACCTCCAGTTTTTTTTTTAACTGCACATACCTGAAAGTACATATTTTTTGTTAGATGGATACATAACATTTTGTTTCCTCTTTAGAAATGGGTTAAAAAAAACAACAACTCACCGCCATCCAGATTCTGATTCATAGTGACCCCTCCTTGGGTTTCTGAGGCGGTATCTCTACAGAGGTAGATTACCCAGTCTTCCTTCCCAGGAATGGCTGCTGGGTTTGAACTGCCAGCCTTCTGGTTAGCAGAAATGGATAAAGTCATCTTTATTAAAATGAAATACTCCAGTGGTAAAAATATTATAAAATATGCCTGTGAATGAGTACATCTCCAGAATGCTAGGGAGCTCTAGTAGCGTAGTGCCTAAGGCACTACTGCTAACCAGAAGGCTGGCTGTTCAAACCCACCAGCCACTCCTTGGAAGGAAGGTTGGCCAATCTACTTCCATAGTGATACCACCTCAGAAACCCAAGGAGGGGTCGCTATGAGTCAGGTCCTACCAGACCGCACATAACAGCAACCAGAATGCTAAGCAATCCACAACTATAGAAAAAATAAAATAAAATAAAACAGTAGCAACTAAAATGCTGGGGATTTAGGTTTTTAGTTAGCATTTTGGGTCTTACCGCCTAATCTCTGTCACTTTATTCTTTCCTAAATAATTCATTTAGATTTGTAATGGGAAGTAGTTTGTTTTGCTTACTTAATGATTATTAGTTGTGGTCTATTATGCTTTTGGTTGTGTCCCGTAAGTGAACACGTCTTGAATATTCTTAAGTAAAAATAAAAAGGAAACCATATCATCAAAAATAAATCAGCTAAATTTCTCAGCAGCTTCCTTTTTTTTTAAGAACACAATCTTTACTCCTAAGTCCAATTTTATCTTCTCTCTGTGTTCAATTTTTATTTCCTTCAAATCACATTGCCTTGTATGTGCTCTCTCAAGCATACCTGCAATAAAGCCATCTGTTGTCCAAGGGGTCGGTCCTACATGAATCATGCCTGTCAAAATTTTGAGGTTATAAATGTTCAGCTAATTGAGCAGTCTGACTAGCTGAATACTTGTAAGTGCTTTATAATATCTTTCAACACTTCAGAATGCTGGCCCACTTAAAACTCCTGAATCCCAGAGCAAATGGGACAAGTCATTCACATGGATTCTTGCTGATAAAGCAAAAATTGTGTTTATGAATTTCTCAGAATTTAGAGTAAAGTGAATGTAGGTCTACTTTTAAATATTTATTTTGGGGCTATGTCTATATTACGCCAAAGCAAGTGGTTGAGAAGTGAAAAACTTAGCCAATCGGGCAATTATTTTGACTACTGTGTTCTATTAACAACTGAATTGACTCCCCCGCCCCCCAACTTGATCGGGTGTTTTGCAATCACGAATGCTTATAGTTTCTAAGAAAGAAGTTTTCTTTTTCTTTAAGAGACTTCCTTGTGATAAGTTACTGAAAATGCCTGCACAAATAAGTAAACAATTATATAACCGATGCGTCTGCTCAGGCCACTGTTCTGTCCTTCAAGATTTCCATGCATTTCTGGGGGCATTATCTATGCTGCTCTCTTTTGGCTTCAAGTTCCAGATTTCATAGTATTTTGAGTCTCACTCCTGTATAAATTCCATCCTCTCTTTCCTTGATCAATTTAATATGGAATTTAGCCTTTTCCCTTGATTTCCCAAAAAGTAAATCTCACAAAGATATTTTTCAGTGTAGCAGACTTTACTGAAAATTTGTTTACCCTAGGAGTTTACACAGCAGTAATACAAGCAATTCTGAATAATAGAGATTTCTATAATTAAAAGTATTTTGTCTCTTCTTCTCCTTTACAGAATAATTCCACTTTCTCTGACCTACTATAGACTCAGCTCTGAGTTTTCAAGGCATATATAAGGACTCGTTAACTGCACTTCTAAACACTGACTTCAACCATTCTCTGTCCCTTGCCAATTCGTACAAGAGGAAGGAACCAGTATAGAAAAGTTTACTCAACTCTTAATAAATATACATGTGCGACCATACACACACGCAGAGCCACTCACACCACTTAGAAGACAAAAGTATCTACTCTCTGAGTTTTAAGCAAACATTTCTCTCGGATAAATTCATTTTTTATTAATTATCTCAAAGCTCTTAGTTGTAGATAGATATTTCAGTGGAAACTCTTAATTTGTTCTTCAAGCTGGCCCTTGCCTATCCCTCTGGTCTCATCCCATGTTATACCACACTGCCCTTCTTTCTGTTCTTTGAAGGACAAGTTCATTCCCTGTGTATGACGTTTTGTTGTTGTTTTGTGTTTAGTTGCCACCAAGTTCATTTTGACTCATGGTGACCATGTTTGCCAGGCAGAACCGCTCCATAGGTTTCTAAGACTGTGACCTTTTGGAAGCAGACACTGGGAATGGTCTTCCAAGGTGTTTCTGGGTGGGTTTGAGTCCCCAACAATCTTGGTAATTGTCCACTGCTTAATTGTGCCACTCAGGGACTCCTTGTATGACCTTGGCACCTTCTTATCTCTGTGCCTCTTAGCATGACTGATCTATTCTCATGATTTATATCTTAGACCAAATTTCTCCTTTTAGTAGTGATGAACTACCTACAATAGCATCTTTCCACCCCACAGCCACATCACCAAATATTCTTTATAAGAGTCATTCTGCTTTGCTTCCTTAAGATAATTATCACACTCTGCAGTTATCTTTATTGTTCATTTTAGTATTCTCTATTCCCTATTCTTGAGTACAGCATCCTTTCCTATATTATTTTCTGCTTGTAGTGTAGTAAATTACTTAGTGTGGCTTTTCTACCCATAAGTCTTTGTAAACTCCAAGGTGGGATTTGCTATGAGCAACTGAGGAGCTCCTGATTGCTGAAGCTATCCACCTGGAGTATTTCTGTTGGGCGTAGCACAATACAATGTTCTGGGAGGTTCCCACTCTCTCTCACAGTGCTTACAGTTCTGATGCTATGATTGGCTAGTTTGACCACCCTTCCGGTCTCAAAAGGAGACCTCCTGGAGGCAGAACCCTCTCTGACTGCTGGTTGAGGAAGACGTGCTGCTGAAAGAGACACGTACCCTGGAAAGAGACACGTGCTGCTGGGAAAGAGGCGCAAGAGACATGCATCGCTGAGTGAGACACCGAGAGACCAGCACTGCTGGGAAAGAGACTGTGAGAGACTGTTGGCTGAGGGACGGTGGGCTGGGAGAGAGACTGAGCATTTTTTCGGGAACTTGAATTGTAGCCTGTGGTGCTTCCCTAATAAACTTCATAATCTGTGAGTTCTGTGTGGCCACTGCAGCGAATTATCGAACCCAGGAGAGGTGGTGGGTGCTTTTGGAGGAACGGTTGGTGAAAGGGCTGGAGGGAGGCAGCATGTCTGGCCTTGCAGTAATAGGCCTTGGGTTACTGCTGGTAATCCTGCCTTCCCCTTGTAGGGTTAGAGGAGATCAGAACATGTGGCCTCCTTGCCGTTTTTGCACTGCTATATATCCAGGACCTAGAAATGTGGCTGATATAAATATTGTTTTCAAAATAGTGTCTATGGTTGAAAATTGAAAAAAATAAAATAAAATTTGCTTGACAACTTAAAAAAATGCAAGTTACATCTAATATAATTTAATGACATGCTGTATTATCTGGTCCATAATAATATCTGATATTAATTGAATAATAATTATTATAACCAGGATCTGACGTTAACTTGATGGTTAGGACCACCATCTTCTATGTTCATATTTCTAATGTAAATGTGCAGAAGAAATATTATTTGCCTGGGAATTAAAGTATCCTAGCTCTGGTAGTGTAGTGCCTAAGGCACTTGACTGTTAACCAGAAGGCTGGCAGTTCAAACCCACCAGCCGCTCCTCGGAAGGAAGGTTGGGGAATCTACTTCCATAGTGATACTGCCTCAGAAACCCAAGGAGGGGTCACTACAAGTCGGATCTGACTCAATGGCAGTGAGTTTGGTTTGGCTTGAGTTAAAGATTAAGTTAACATCATGGAATTCTAATCCAGTCCTCTCATTCAACATTTGTGGCAACTGAGACACAGAAAAGCTATCTTGCCCAATATTAATGGCAAATTGCAGCCTGGAATTCAAGTTTCTTAAATCTCAAATGACTACTTTTCCCCTTGGAATGATGTCCCCAGTCCTAATCTAAGAGTAATCAGTTACTTTATGTTTTCATTTATAGAATAATCAGGAGAAATTAGATGATCTGTCAACATCTGCAGTTCAAACATCCTCTTCTTCCTGTCCTGATGTTCATCATTTATTCTACAACTTAACTGGAAGCAATCCCCTTTAAATCATTCATATTGTCAAACTCCTACTCATGACATGATGAGTCCCTCACAGATCTAAATGTCTGTTGCTCAGAAGTATTGGTGGCATCTGACTCATTGCCTGTGATGTATAGCACAAGAGAATTCACAACTACTCAATCTATACAAGTAGATAAAGAGGGATGATTAATTATTTGCATGTACCTGTCTGGAGGACTTCCTGAAGATTGAAGAATAATACATAATCAAATGCAATGTAGTAACTTTAATTACCTTCAAACCAAAGCATAAAGTTAAAGTTAAAGCATCTAAGGATGCTTTAGACTATTTTTTATTCTGTTAGCATTTTGTCTTGAAATGAAGCTGATTATCTATAAGATAATCATATAGATAGTATAAGATAATCAGATAGATAGTATAAGAATGTCACAGAAAGAAAACTCATTCACTGATGTAAAAGCCCTTGGATGAAACAAATTAACTTTGATTTAATTAGATTATTAACCTAATATAAAAAATTAGAAAAGTGTGCAGGTCAAAGTTTTCTGTAGCCTAATGAAAACTTTTTTTTAAAAAAAAAAAAAACTAGATTTTTTTTTTTTTAAAAAGAAGGAAAAGTCTATTTTCTAAGCTATGAAGTGAATTCAGAACCTTTAATTTTTCTCTTTTAGAATTTTCAACCACACTAAAGGATTTTAAATACTTAAAATATGCTATCTTTCTGCCCGAAGATGAGTTTTCTAATACTGATTATACATGTGTCAGGAAGAAGAGTCAATGATTTAGCCCACATGCAACTGTTCCCACAGTTGCTCTTTGCCGAGACTAGGACACTTGGCTAAACCAACCTTGGTCTAATGTAGGAAAACAACATAGGTGTAGAGTTAGGAAGTAGTAACATGAGATAAAATATTGGGGCAAAAAAACCAAAGTATTTTTTAAAGGAAACTAGAACGATTGATCTTCGCTATGTTTATATTTGGAGCTCTGGTGGCATAGTAGGTAAGGCATTTGGCTGCTAACAAGATCAGCAATGCAAACCTACCAACTGCCATGCAGAGGAAGAGGAGGCAATCTACTTCTATACAGATTTACATACAGCCTTAGGAACCCAAAGTGGGTTGCTCTGAGTCAGAATTGACTCAATGGAAGTGGGTTTGGTTTGGGGATGTTTGTATTATAAAGTAGCAGTGTTAGTCTGGAATCTATGAGTTCTCCTGGATCCTTCCAGGGGAGTTCATGCGCTCCCAGAAATTTAAAGCAGTGTTTTTGGTGTCCTTTTGGGAGGAGCAAGACAATTCACAATTTTCATGTTTATAAAGAAAGTCTGTGACCCAAAAAATGCCAGGAACAATATGCCACTATGTCAACAAGATACAAGAAAGAAAGCATAAAGATGGAAGACAATTAAATTAGTGTCTTGCCTCTTCGTATCTCCAGTTGTATTTGACCTTGTTCATCTCCAGACTTGAATATCAAATCTAGCTTTGGACTGTATGATTAAAGTATATGGGGATAATTTAGTAAAGATTCAGTGACGAGTTCTTACAATGATTAAAGGATAAGAAATTAAGATTTATTAGAAATGATAAAATAATAATAATAATAAAGGACAGCTAACCCATCAGCCACTCCTCAGAAGGAAGGTTGGGCAATCTACTTGCATAGTGATACCATCTCAGAAACCCAAGGAGGGATTGCTATGAGTCGGGTCCAACTTGATGGCACATACAACAACCAGTGATAAAATAATGACTTTTACATATAGAAAACTTTAACATACAGATATGAAACAGCTGTTATTTATCCCCTATTAAAGTTGTTTTCATTGTTAATAACCATCTATATTTATTGAACACTTACCATAGATACTGTTTAGTACTTCATATACTTTTGTAGTTAAGTTCTTGCAACAAACCAATTGAGGAAGCAATTTTCCCTGTTCTATTTCGACAAGGAGACTTTAAGTCATCCTGGCAAGAGATGACTTTTATGCTTAGTTTTAAAACATCACTGTGTACATTCCAGGGATGATGTGGAGCCCAGGAGGAAAAGAAGCAATGGACACAGGGGCTGTCAAAAGAGCAGAACAGGAAAAGTAATAGCAGACTTAGATTTCTATTATATATGAAGAATCCTCTCTTCAAAGACACTGTTGGACATAGGAAGAGATTGATGTGGGAGATTTTGAAATTTCATCTTCTGGAAATCTTTCAATAGAAAGGATCATATTGAACTTGGATGAAGAGTTCCTGGGTGGTACAAACAGTTAAGTGCTCGACTACTAACTTCAAGGTTGAAAGTCTGAACCCACCTAGTGGTGCCTTAGAAGAAAGGTCTGGTGATCTACTTCCATAAAGCCAACCATTGAAAACTCTATGGAGCACAATTCTTCTCTGAAACGCAGGAGGTGCTATGAGTCAGAATTGACAGCAAATGGTTTCTGGAAATAGAATGAAGCTCTACATAAAGGCTGGGAGATGGGCAGTGTATTTGTTTTCTTTTTCCTAAGTTTCTTCTAACTTTGATTCTTCAAGAGCTAAAACTTAGTATCTCTTAAGCAAAATAAATATTCAGAATTTATAAGTAGGTCAAGACTGGTACACTTTCTCAGGAAGCCTCTTTCCATTGTTTTATGGGAAGAAAGCTTATGGTCACTTTGAGGGAAAGGAACTTGGAGAGGAAAAAGCATTGACCACGAAGACTCTAAAAGGAGGAAATAGTGAAAATTCCATTCCTGATAAGAGCAAAAATAACTTTAAAACATGAAATAAGCTCATAGGTGGACCTGAGAAGTTATTAAAAATACATTGCAAGGAGACCAGAGTTGAAGTCAATTAATTTGATATTTTTTTCTATTCAATTTAAAGGTTTCTGGAATTAGTTTGTATATAAATAAATAAATATATATGCCCTTGAAATCCATTCTGTTTAGTTAAATAGAAAAAATATATACATATATATGCAACTGAAATCCATTCTAGATAAAGCTGGGTAAAGTTATATATTAATAAAAGACGGGGGTTAATAGATCTGAGTATGTGTGATCAATATAAATGTGTTGCCTTAAATCCTTGTATGTAATATAGATTAATTTAAATATGCTTAAAATACTATATGGTTAACATTATATATCTCTTGATTATTTATTGAGTTTAATCAACTTAGAATTTCATTATCCAAAATTGAAATTGTTGTTTGACATGGTTGATGACTAGTGGCTTATGTGGTAGGAAAATATTCTACCAGGAATTCTTGGCTAGTCAGAAGGCCAATAAGATGTATTATCAACACTTTAAAAATGGTGGTATATTCACAAAGTGCACATAGTAGATGGCTAACGATTTGACAAATATCATTTTTTTAAAAAAAATTAAATACGTTGGAATGTCTCTATAATGTTTTCCAGGGATCTGGGATTTTTTTCAGTGTTACATGATCCTCTGTGGGCTCTTAGCCAGCCCTTTAAAAAATGAACATTAGCTACAGGAAAAAGTTAAATAGAGGCATATTGTGATGAATTTCACTGTCTAGTATTTATTTTAAGGAGTTTAACCTAATATACAACACAGTGAAACTTTGCTTTCTCATACATAATGCATTAAAAAATTTAGTTCCTCAGAAAACATTACTAATGAGTTTCAGTGAATAACAAATCCATAGATACTTAGAGCTAGAATTTTTTCAGTTCAGTTTATTTTTTCATAGCTCTCCTGAATGGATATTTTAGACTTAAATGGGTTCTATTTCTCTTCAAATAAAGCATCTTTAGAGAAGTTTTAAGGAACAGATGAAATTTCATTACCATGCATGTGGTCACACCTTGTCAGAATTTAGGTTCTAAATTTCACTGTGATATTAATATTTGCACACATTTAAAGTGATATTATTTGGCAAAAGAGCAAGTATCTAGTTTGAGTTAGTGGTGCACATAGTGATGACTAACCATGTACTACAAGGTTAAAACAATTTTTAAAATCACTCGTTAATGTGATAAGACCAGGCTCATGTTTTTCCTAACCCCATTTTCAATTGACCTTTTTGTTCAACCAATAGGTGAATAAATGGTCGCGACTGACAGATGTATTGTTTACTCAAATGGGAAAGACAAGAGGACAAAGTATTAACTGGAAAAGATTGCCTCACACCTTTGTGTACATTAATCCTTTATTTTAAAATTGAGTAGTGCCTGTGGTATAACTGTAACCAGTTTGACTCTAAGCTATGGATTCCATTTATGTGAATAGAGTAATAGGATTGGTCTTTTGGGAAGAATGTATTTCTGTTCTGAAAGAATTCTGCTTTGGAAGATAATTTATTGAATATAAAATTCTTAGAATTTCTCTCTCTTCTTTCTGCCTATTACTCTACTCTCAACTCCTTTCTCTCACCCGATTACTAAAAAAAAAAAAAAAAAAAAAGTTTGACGAACTAGATGAATTCCACTGAATGGTTAGACTCAACCTTCCTTATTATTCCTACTTTACAGGGATGTTCCTTGTAGTTGTTGCATCTTCCAAGCTGGGAACTTATTAATATTCAACATCTTTCATTTTGAGTTTTCTTATGTATTTATGGACTGACATTGCCAATAAATCTTAAAAATTATCTAAAATATTTTTGGTTTTATTTTACCATTTGAAAAATTAAAGGTTGTCATGGTTATGTAATTATTGTTATGCAGTTTATTTGATTCTTCTGTTCTTCACCTGGTTTATCTTTCCTCCCCTTCCTGTCTTGCATTTCTCCTTCCTTCCAATACACAACAAACTCTGGAATATGCATTCACCTCTCAGCCTCAGAGGACCTATTCTATGCTAGGACTCAAAGGCCAGACCATGGCTAAAGAAGGGACGGAAGCTTCATGCATACCTATACTCACTCATCCACGTAGCTCCCTCAACACTGGAAACCTATCTCTCAAATTTCAGCTTCCTCTGCACCTTTGAAATTAAATAATTGTTTCCTTAGCTACAGTAGATTACTAGGCTCCATGTTCAAGCTCTGAAGGTCAGAAAGTGTCAAAGCAAAGGTGAAGCTTATCTCACATACTTTCTTTCTCTCAAAAATAAGTTCTTTACAATCTGTTGCCTAATGCTTCAAAAGTTTCCATCACAATTTTTACCCATGTTTATGGTGGTTAACCCTGGGAGGGCAATTCTCTTGGAATTATGATATCATGATCAGAATCAAGAGCCTTACAGATTTTTTTTTTTTAGATTTTGAGATAAATTCATAATGTGATTATAAAACTCACCCTTTTAAAGTACAGTTTAGTGGATTTTAATATATTCACCAAGTTGTGGCAAACATTATCACTAATTCCCATGCATTTTTATCACCCAAACAAGAAACGCCATACACGTTAGCAATCACTCCCCATCAATCTGTTCTCTCAGCCCCTGGAAAGCACTAATCTACTTTCTCCCTCTTATAGATTTGCTATTCTAGACATTTCATATAAGTGGAATCTACATTGTTCTTTATGATTGGCTTCTCTTACTTAGCATAATGTTTTCAAGGTTCATTCATATTGTTACATGTATTGGTACTTCATTATTTTTATTATCATATAATATTCTATTGTATGGATATACAGTATTTATTTATCTATTACCAGTTAATAGGTATTCTCCTTTTTGACTACTATGAATGCTATGAACATTCATGTACAAGTCCTCGTGTAAGTTGCATTTTTTTCATTTCTCTTGAATATATACTTCGGAATTAAATTGCTGGGTCAAATGGTAATTCTGTTTAACATTTTGAGGAACTAGTGTTTTCTAAAGCAGGTGTACCATTTTACATTTCCAGCAGGAGTCTATTAAAATCTTTTGCCCATTTTTAAATTGAGTTGTCTTTCTATTATTGAGTTGTAAGGGTTCTTTATTTATTTTAGTTACAAGTCTCTTATCTGATATGTTGTTGTTGTTGTTGTTATGTGCCATCGAGTCAAACCTGACTCATAGCGACCCCTCCTTGGATTTCCGAGGCAGTATCACTACAGAAGTAGGATTGCCCAACCTTCCTTCTGAGGAGTGGCTGGTGGATTTGAACTGCCAGCCATCTGGTTAGCAGGCAAGTGTCTTAGCCACTATGCTACCAGAGCTTATCTGATATAGAAGAGACTTATATCCAGAAGATGTAAATTTCTCCCATTCTGTGGGTTATATTTTCATTTTCTTGATACTGTTCTTTGGAACACAAAAGTTTTTATTTTAAAGATGCCCAGTATATTTTTTCTCTTGTTGCTTGTGTTTTGGTGTCATATCGAAGAAACTGTTGCCAAATTTAGGGTAACATTTACTCCTATTTTTCTTCTAACAATTTTAGTTTTAATTTCCACGTTTAGGTGTTTCATCTCTCGAGATAATTTTTGTATGTGATTTCAGTTAGAGGTACAGCTTCACTAGTTGCCATGTGATGACCCAGTTGTAATAACAACATTTTCTGAAAAGACAGTTCTTTCCCAATTGAATTGTCTCAGCACCCTTGTTGAAAATCAATTGACCTTAAAAACGAAAGTTTATTTCTGGACTGTCAACTTGATTCCATTGGTCTTTATGTCTGTTCTTACATTTGTTTGTGCCAGTACCACACTGTCTTGATTACCGTAGGTTTATACTACGCTTTGAAATCAAAGGTTGACTCTTCCAACTTTGTTCTTGTTTCTTTTGGCTTTGTAGGTCCACTGCATTTCTATATAAATTTTGGCATAAGACTGTCAATTTGTGAGGGGGAAAAAAAGTGGTTATTTTGACAAGGATTATGTTGAATCTGTAAATCAATTTAGAAAGTATTACTATTTCAAAAATATTAAGACAATCCATGAGCACAAGTTGTTTTCCTGTTTATTTAAATCTTTAATTTCTTTCAACATGTACTATAATTCTTAGAGTATAAGTTTCATACTTCTTTTGTTAAATTTATTCCTGAGTATTTTGTTCTTTTTTCATGCTCTTGTAAGTGGAACTGTTTTCTTCATTTTTGTTTTGCTCAATGCTACTGCATAAAAAGAAATATTTGCATATTGATCTTGTTTACTGCAAACTTGCTGAACTCATATATTAGTTCTAATAGTTTTTTAGTGAATTTATTAGGGTTTTGTATATACAAGACCATGTTCTCTGCAGATGGAGATGGTTTTTCTTCATCCTTTACAATAATAATAATAATAATAATAAAAACATTGACATTGAGCCAATTCCAACTCATAGAGACCCCCTTTGGGTTTCCAAAGCTGTAAATCTTTACAGAAGTAGATTGCCTCATCTTCTTCACCTAGAGTTGCTGGTGAGTTTAAACCACTGAACTTTTGGTTAGCAATATGGATGCCTTTTATATCATTTTCTTGCCAATCTGCCCTGTCCAGATGCTCCAGCACAATGTTAAATAGCAGCAGCATCTTGAAATCTTCCTGCCTTCAGTCCCTACAAAATTAATCCATAGAGATTAATTTTTTTTAGTACTGTAGGGTGTTCTCCATCATTTATTCAGTAATTCCACTTATCCTATTTAATTAATGCAGTAGATATTATCATTGATCTCACTTTTCAGATAAGATAACTGAGGTTTAGGGATGTTAATAAGTCTCCCTAAGAAGCTGGAATTTTCTCCCCAGGTACACTGAATTCAGAGACTGAATTATTAAGAATATTTCTTGAATGATGAATTACTTTTTTATGTTGCATTCCATTCCTCCTGGATTTAGAAATATAGTGATTACCATATTTCTTGGTTATTTATCAGTTTCTAGTTTAAATTTGGGCCATTTTTGAAATCTTAAATTGTTCCTCATTCTAGAATATGTGTGGAAGAATTCTTTTTTGGGAAAAAAAAATATTAATTATCTGATTGAGTCCCTGGTGACACTGTGACTGGCAGAGTTCCTCAAAAGGAGTTTTCTTCATCTGTAAGTTTAGAAATTGTTCTATCAACTCTAAAATACTTTTTAAAAAAACTTCCTATTGAAGGGACAGAAAATTCACATAAAATGCTATCAATTTTCAATAACTTTTTATAATAAGATTCCAATCATTTGAAACACTGACCAAATAACATAATGAAGATTTAATTTAAAAGGTGAAAACATGAATGTTAAGTAACCTTCTCAAGGTACTGGCTATAGACACAAATGAAACTAAGTTCTCTTATCTCCTCAAACCTAAATTTAAATAGCATTATAAGGCATTTGACTGCTAACCAGAAGGCTGGTGGTGCAAACCCACCAGCCACTCCTTGGAAGGAAGGTTGAGCAATCTATTCCTGTAGTTAGACATCCTTGGAAACCCAAGGAGGGGTCTCTATGAGTCGGATCTGACTCCATGGCAGTGAGTTTGCTTTTGGTTTTGGTTTTATCCCCTTTTAAAGGAGCTCTGGTGGCATAGTGCCTAAGGCATTTGACTGCTAACCAGAACGTTGGCGGTTCAAATCCACCAGCTACCCATGGAAGGAAGACTAGGCAATCCACTTCCATAAATATTTACTGCCTAGGAAATTCGAAGGGGTCACTATGAGTCTGAACTGACTCAATGGCAGTGAGTTTGATTTTTTTTTTTAAATCCCCTTTTAGCATTAATGCAGTACATCATAAAATATATAATTAAAATGAGTTATTTGGTATTCTTTATTCTATAAATCCTCTGTGATTTGTGATGGGGAAGATGAGGATTATATAAGGAGGAGGATTGTGACTAGCCTCAAAATGTAAATGCCTTTATGGTCAATGAAAAATGGAACCAAAAATAGCTACAGCTTCCCAGGCATGATTGTATATCTTACTCAGTATCTGACCCAAAAAACCAAAACCAAGTTCACTGCCATCCAGCTGGGCCCAACTCATAGCGACCACCTTTGGGTTTCTGAGGCAGTAAATCATTGTGGATGTAGATTGCTCAATCTTTCTTCCTTGGATTGGCTGGTGGATTTGAACCTCCAACCTTCTGGTTAGCAGTCAAATGCCTTAGGCACTATGCTCCAGAGCTCCTGGACCAGAGCTTTGTTAATTCCAATTGCAGATATGCCACAAAACTTCATACAGTGGAGAGGGAGAATGACTCAGAAGAATGCTTCTGTTAGACCAGGAAAGATGGACCCACTCTTTCCTAAGTAATATGAAGTCCTCAAACAAACATCAAGTGATAAGTTTTTACTTCCTAAGTTTAAAATAGCCTTTTGATTAATTGGTATATGTTTCTATTTCAAAGTATGAGGAACCAAATCTCCTCTTTTAAAAGTGGGAGCAAAACAAAGGGAATTGCGGTATTAGAACCCTACGTAGATTAAGCAACATTTTTTGTTAAAAGACAAATACGAAGTCTTTGGTACCCAGAGGAAATGATCACCCAGAGAGGAAAGAATACATAGAATAGCTTTTAATTAACTTGATATTGCAATCTTACAATGTTAGACCATCTCTACTATCCTTGACAGAAGAAGGAGAGATGAAAGAAGGAAGAAAAGATGGATGGGAAGAAGGAAGGAAGGGGCAAAACTACCGTGAAAACTATGCTCTTTGTTGCAAATTGGGAAAGTAATAGCTCCCAGAAAAATGAGACAAAAATAGGTAACCCTTTTACTACATATCCCCCCTTAGAAATACTGGCTTTTCAACACATATGTAAAAATAAATAGCAAAAGAGTTCTATTACAAGGGCTCAATACTAGAGTGACAATACTGTTAAACATAACAGGAAAAGCAAACATTTTTAACTGGCTTTAGAAATATATTCAGGAGGAATGGTGGCCAAGGCCGTGGATTAGGCAGGCATACTTTCTAGACTCTCAACAACAAAGACTCAAGAAGGCAAGTGAAATGGAAACAGGTGACAGTCCTAGAAGCCAGAGCCTCAAAGGAAAGGATAAAGAAGTAGATCAAATACCAATCAGAGGAAGTACCTGAATGACAATAGTGAAAAAGGATGTATGTGGACCAGTGAATTGCCAGTGGGCCCAGCATAATACTGCCATTTTGAATTATTGTATGTGGCATTCCAATTGGATCAGGAACCAGGTAATTGGATCTGCTTGCCCAGGATTGCACTGGCAGTCACATCACTGATCATCAGTCAGAGAAGTATGATCTCCCCCATGACCCTGAACAACTTCCCAGTGACAAGAGGCCCACCTCCCATTTATCAGGTAGCAAGTCAATGCACCAGACACACACTGCTAGTACTGTGCCATTTTTTTTTTCATCTATTTTTCTAGTTTTTCTCTCTGTCCTTGCTCTTTTCTTTCTCTCCATTTTCTTCTTCTTCTTCTACCATCCTATTTTTTTTCCTTTGATCCAAAAGAATAGGTGCCCAGTCCTCACTGATTCTTTTTTTTTTTTTTTTTAGATTTTATTGTGATTTGGATGAAAGTTTACAGAGTAATTTCATTTTCCATACAGCAGTTCATACACATTTTGTCTCATGACATCGAGCAATTTCCCATAATGTAACAACTCTCTTCCCACTTCCTCCCCGTAATTACCTCTTCCCTGTGCCCTTCCCTCCCATGCACTCCTGCTCCTCAAGTGGTCTTACCCTTACTGCGTTCTTGGTCAGTAGCACCTGCCCTATATGTCCACAGTAGAATGTGCCCTCCTGTGGAGTCAGCACCATGTTGCCTGCAACTGTGTTTGGTGACTGGTGCTTGCACCAGTACTGTGCTGGTATAGTTTTCCATTTTCTCCCCCCCTTTTTTTTTTTTTTTTGTCATAGTTGTTGTTCCCTCTTGCTGCCTCCTTATTTTTTCTTTTCTTTTTTTCCTCTTTGCTCCTTCCCTCCTTTTTTCCTTGTCTTGTGGAGCAAGCACCCTGCTGCCACTATCTCCACAGCTGGCAATATCTGCCCGTACTGCCTTTGCAGACAGTGATGCGTAATACAACGGAGAGGGCACCCCACCCTTGCCCACCTCCACAGTCACCAGCTACCCCACCCCACCATGTTTGGCAGCTAGCACTAGTACCAGTACAATGTCATTATGTTTTTCTCTCTCTGTTTTTTCTTTTTCATTTTTTGTTTTGTCTTTCTCCTTTTCTTTTTTTCTTAGTGTTTAACTTTTCTATCTTTTTTTTAAAATTCTTTTCTCTCTTCCTCTCCCCACTTTGTTTCATCATCATTTGAGAGCTAGCAACCCTACCTAGCCATATCCACCATGCTTGCCACTCCACCCACTTGGTGATGGCCAACACCAACCCAGCCTGCTCTGAGGTGCTCTATATGAATAGCAATTAGAGACTTACATCCACACCCCAACTATTACCAAGTTCACAGGTAGTGAGTGTCCCAGTGCTGCCAAACTAGCAACCACAGTTCATACATGCCCTGTTGCTCAAATATATTAAACAAAAAATCAGGGTGAAGCAAACCAACATACAATCAAAAAATTAATACAATAAACCTGCATGTCACAGAGACAACAGACAACTTCAAATTAGACAAAAAATAAAAACAAGAAGGATAAAAAAAAAAAATGACCAAAATATAGAGCCAGAAAATCTTCTGGAGGAAGAAATTCTATTGGGATTATCTGATAAGTAATTTGAAAAAATTATACTGAGTTTCCTTCAGATTAAGAAATAGATCAAGGAAAACAGAGAAAACACCAAGGAATGATAGACAAAAATCAAAGAAAACACAGAAAAAACTAGAAGAATTCAGGAAAATAATAGAAGAAGAAGTTACAATATAAATGTAAAATTAGGAATCATATAAAAGATATCCAGAGATTAATACTAAAATTTCAGAAATAGATAATGCATTGGAAGGACAAAGGAGTAGAAGTGAACAAATGGAAGACATAATTACCAAAATTGAAAACAAATCTCTTGTAATCTGTTAGAAGGACAATAAGAAAAGCAAAAAAAAAAAAAACAAAAAACCACCTAGGAATTATGTGGACTCCACGAAAAGGAATAACATACATACATACATGTTATTGGAATTCCATTATAGGACGACACACACACAAAAGCACCCAGAAAATTGTTGAAAATTTGTTGGAAGAAAACCACTCTAATATCATGAATGACAATAAGATATGCATTCAAGAAGCTTAACAGACCCAAAGAGGATAAACCCCAAAAGAAAATCACTAAGACATAATCAAACTTCCCAAAACTAAAGACAGAAAAGGAATCCTGAAAACAGCTAGGGAAAAATAAAAAACCTGTTACAAAGGGAAACCAACAGCAGAATGACCTCTAATTTCTCAGCAGAAGTCATGTGGGCAAGAAGGCATGTACAAAACCCTGAAGCAAACAAACAAACAAAAAATGCTAACCAAGAATTACATATTCAGCAAAACTGTGCCTCAAATACAGTGGTGAAATTAGGACATATCCACATAAATAGAAATGAAGGGAATTTTTAAAAATTCAGATTAACCTTATAAGAAATACTGAAGATAATCCACAGAAAACCAACAATGGTAGTCAACCACCTGAGATTGAGATACATGACAAAATCACCTGGAAATCAACCCAGATATAGAAGTATCAAAAATAAAATAAACCTACAAGACTGAAAATGGGGAACCAGAGATGTCAATTTGTAAATGATGACAACTACAAAGCAAAAAGAGGGAATAAATGATAAAGTTACAGAATTGTCAGAGGGGAGGAAGTCAAGATGATGTTGAACTAGAATAGACTTATTAACTTGAAAAGATAATAATTAATTACTGGGTAAACACAAAGAAAATATATAAACCATCTCACCAACAAAAAAAAAAAAGAAAGAAAAAGAAAAACATAAAGATTCAGCAAACATTAAACCAAAAGCAACAAAGGAAAGGATCAGAAAATCTGTAAACAAAATGACCTCAGCAAATAAAAATATATAGAGCAAAGAAGCCAGCAATCCTACACTCACACACACACACAAACAGCAGAATGACAGCAGCAAATTCATTCCTATTGATAATCATACTGAATGTGAATGAATTTAATGGTGCAGTCAAGAGACAGAGAGTAGCAGAAAGGACAAGAAAACATGAATCACCAAAATGCTGTCTACAAGGGGCACACATTAGACACAAGACAAAAGTAAGCTAAAAATCAGAAGGTAGAAAAAAAAAAAATCAAACAAATGGCAACCACAAAAGAGCTGGAGTGGAAATATTAATTTATGATAAAATAGACTTTATGGCAAAATCCAGCAAAAAGAGACAAGGAAGAATATTATATAATGATTCAAAGATCAGTCCACTGAGAAGACATAACTATAATAAATATCTGCACCCTCAATGAAAATGATCCAAAACACATAAATAAAATTTTAAAAGAATTCAAAAGAGAAATAGACCACTTTGTTATAATAGTACGAGACTTCAATAGTATGAGACCACTTTTGGTGAAGGATAGAACTACAAAGAAACTCAGCAAAGGTACAAAAGGTCTGAACAACAGAATCCACTATTTTGATGTTCCTGACATATACAGAACACTCAGTAACAGCACAATAAACATTCTTTTCTAGCACACACAGAACATTCTCCAGAATAGACTGCATGTTAGGCCACAGAGCAACCCTCAAAAAATTTAAAAACATAAGCATACTAGGAAGTATCCTTTCAGATCACAATGTTATAAAATAAGAAATCAACAACAGGAATATCAAGGGAAAAAAAATCAAATACATGGAAACTGAATAACATGCTGCTTAAAAATTACTGGGTTATAGAAGAAATAAAAAATAATATTAAAAAATTCCTTGAATCTAATGAGAATGATAACAACATACCATAAACTTTGGGACACAGAAAAAAGCATTGCTGAGTAGATAAGTTAGACACCAAAAAAAAAAAAAAAAAAAACACCCAACAAAATCAACACCTTAACCCAGTATCTCCAACAATTAGGAAAAGAACAGCAGAAAAAGGCCACAGTCAACAGAAGAAAGAAAATAATAAAGATTTGAGAAGAAACAAATGAAATTGAAAGCATAGAAACAAAACAATAGAGTTGACAAAACTAGAAGTTGGTTTTTTGAAAAGGTTAATAAAATTGACAAACCATGGACAAATTTAAAAGAGGTAGAGAAGGAGAAGATGCAAATAAGAAGAATAAAAATGCAATGGCTGATAACAGAACCAGTAGAAATAAAAAGGAATATAACAGAATACTATTAAGCAATATACTCCAACAAATTTGAAGATTTAGAAGAAATGGAGAAATGGACAAATACCTAGAAACACACTACCCACACAAACTAACACAACCAGAGATAGAAAATTTGAACAGACCTAACACAAAAGAAGAAATTGGACAAGTCATAAAACACTACATGCACCCCC
>NW_006921769.1:6358652-6360062 GCF_000298275.1 Orycteropus afer afer
TTTTTTTTTTTTTTAATGTGGTGGATTATGTTGATTGTTTTCCTAATGTTCAACCATCAGTAGAGGCATTAAAGGCATTCAACAAAATCCACAACCATTCCTGATAAAAAAAATGTTCAGTAAAATAAAAATAGAAGAGAAATATCTCAATATAATTAAGGTCATGTATACAAAACCAATAGACAACAATATTCTCAATGGAGAGAGACTGAAAGCATTCTCCTTGCAAACGGGAACCAAATAACGATGGGCTTTATCACCACTCATATTAAATATTGTATTACAAGTTCTATCTTATTATTTACACAATTTTTTTATAATTCATATTTTATAATTTCAAATTATTTGAAGTTTCATGCTTGGGACTGTTTCTGTAGTTCTTGATGTCACAGGTTTGAAAGAAATACTTCACAGTGACATGACAGGGATCCATCAACTATTCATGAATACATGAAGGAATTAATTTAGAAAATTATTTTCCTAAAGTAAAATTAATTATTTCCTGTATAATAATGATTCTATTGTGTGACATTTCCACAATCTGTTTATCTATTCTGTTATTAATTGGCATTTAGGTAGTGTCTAGTTTGGAGTATTACAAACAGTGCCATGAATCTTTTTTATATTTTTGTTTTGTTTTATTTTTTGATGAATATAACCTTGCCTTTCTGGTAGACATATATGTAGGAGTGCAAGTACTGAATTGAATGGTTCACATATGCTCAGCTTTAGTAGATACAAAAAGCTTTCTAAAGTGGTTAACGAAGATTTACTCCTTGCAGCACAGTGTTAATAGTTCTATTTCCCCAAATTTTCTCCATTATTTAGTATTGTTTCCATTTTCTTTTTAGTAACTTTTGTGTGTCTACAATCATGTCTCATTATAAATTTAATTTACATTATGCTGATGACTAATGAAGTTGAGTATCTTTTCATGTGTTTATTGGTTTTTTGTATACTTTCTTTTATGAAATGGATATTGACTTTTGCCTATTTTTCTGCTGTATTGTCTCTTTCCTTGCTGACATATGTTGTTAGTTGTTAGGTGGCATCAAATTGACTCTGACTCACAGTGACATTATGTGCAACGGAACGAAACACTGCCTGGTCTTATGCCATCTTCACAGTCCTTGCCATGCTTGAGCCCATTGTTGTAGCCACTGTATCAGTCCATCTCATGGAGGGTCTTACCCTTTTTCACTGGCCCTCTACTTTATCACACATGATATCCTTCACCAGGGATGGGTCCCATCTGATGACATGACCAAAGTTATAGGCATCATTATATTTGAGAATGGAACTTCGATCATGAGAGCATAGAGGTAAGCGAGGTGTATAAAGCCTGGTGTGTTAGACTGGGTTCTCTAGAGAAACAAAAACCAGCAAAGCTTATACATAAATATATATATA
>NW_006921769.1:6360926-6378150 GCF_000298275.1 Orycteropus afer afer
TGAGTTGACGTCAGACATTAAAACTGAAGTGGAAAAAAAAATTCAAATAGATAAAGCAAGTGAGGGTGAAATAGAATAAATCCAGCATTAGCTGTCATGAATATGAATAGCCTGTAACATTGTCCGATACAGTGCAGGAGGATAAGCCACTTAGGTCAGAAGGCTCTCAAAATAGTACCAGGAAGGAGCTGCATCATCAGAGTAGAAATAGCCTTAATAAAATGGATAAGATAAAGCTTTCAAGACCTCCATTTGCTGATGTGGCAAAACTCAAATTGGGGAGAAACGGCTGCAAACATCCATTAATAATCAGAACATCGAATGTACGAAGCATGAATCTAGGAAAATTGGAAGTTGTCAAAAATGAAATGGTGTGCATAAAGATTGATATCCTAGCCATTAGTGAGCTGAAATTGACTGATTTTGGCCATTTTGAATCAGATCAACGTATGTCCTACTCTGCCAGGAATGACAATTTGAAGAATGGCATGGTGTTCATCATCACAAAGGATGTTTCAAGATCTCTCCTGAAGTACAATGCTGTCAATGATAGGATAATATCCATACATCTACAAGGAAGACCAGTTAATATGACTATTATTCAAATTAATGCACCAACTACCAAAGCCAAAGATAAAGAACTTGAAGATTTTTTATCAGCTTCTGTAGTCTGAAATTGACCAAACATGCAATCAGGAGGTGTTAATTATCACTGGTGACTGGAATGCAAAAATTAAAAACAAAGAAGAATCACTGTTAGTTGGAAAATTTGGCAATTTGGCCTTGGTGAGAGAAATGATGCTGGAAATCACATGATAGAATTTTGCAAGACCAACAATTATTCATTGCAAATATCTTTTTTTCACAGGAATCAGATTGACTACATCTGTGGTAAGAGGCAATGGAAAAGCTCAATATCTTCAGCCGAAACCAGGTCAGGAGTTGATTGTGGAACAGACTGTCAACTGCTCATATGCAAGCTCAACTTGAGGTAAAGACAGTTAAAACAAGTACATAAGAACCAGAATATGATCTTGAATATATCCCTCCTGAATTTAGAGACCATCTAAAGAATAAATTTGTTGCATTGAACACCAATGACCGAAAACCAGAAGAATTGTGGGATGACATCAAGAACATCATCCATGAAGAAAGCAAGAGGTCACTAAAAAGATGAGAAAAGAAGAAAATACCAAAGTGGATGACAGAAGAGACTCTGAAACTTGCCCTTGAGTGGAGAGTAGCTAAAGTAAATGGAAGAAATGACAAGATAAAAGAACTGAACAGAATATTTCAAAGAGCCGCTTGAGCAGACAAAGCCAATTACTATAATGAAATGTGCAAAGACTTGGAGTTAGGAAACCAAAAAGGAAGAACACACTCAGTATTTCTCAAGCTGAAAGAACTAAGGAAAAAATGTAAGCCTCAAGTGGCAAATTGAAAGATTCTATGGGCAAAATATTGAATGATGCTGGAAACATCAAAAGAAAATGGAAGGAATACAGAGTCACTGTTCCAAAAAGAACCGGTAGATCTTCATCCATTTCAGGAGGTGGCATATGATCAAGAACCGATGGTACTAAAGGAAGAAGTCAAAGCTACACTGAAGGAATTGGCAAAGAACAAGGCTCCAGAAATTGATGGAATACCCATTGAGATGTATCAATAAACAGATACTCCACTGGAGGCACTCACTTGGTTATGCCAAGAGATTTGGAAAACAGCTACCTAGCCAACTGACTGGAAGAGATCCATATCTGTACCCATTCCAAAGAAAGATGATACTACAGAATTTGGAAATTATTGAACAATATCATTAATATCACATGCAAGTAAAATCTTACTGAAAATAATTCAAAAATTGTTGTAGCAGCGTATTGACAGAGAACTTTCAGAGGTGCAAGCTGGATTCAGAAGAGGACGTGGAACAAGGGATATCATAACTGTTGTCAGATGGATCCTGGCTCAAAGCAAAGAATACCAGAAAAATCTTTATTTGTGTTGTAGTTACTATGCAAAGGCATTTGATAGTGTAGATCATAAGAAATTGTGGATGACCTTGAGAACAATGGGAATTCCAGAACACTTGATGGCACTCATGAGGAATGTGTACACTGACCAGGAGGCTGTTGTTTGAACAGAACAAGGGGACACTGCATGGTTTAAAGTCAAGAAGGAAGTGTGTCAGGGTTGTATCCTTTCCCCATACTTATTCAAAATGCCAAGATAATCCAAGAAGATGGACTATATGAAGAAGAACATGGCATCAAGATTGGAAGACAAATCATTAACAACCTGCAATATGCTGATGACACAATTTTGCTTGCTGAAAGTGAGGATGACTTGAGGAACTTACTGATGAAGGTTGAAGAATACAGTCTGCAGTATGGATTACATCTCAATATACAAAGAAAACAAAAATCCTCACAAGTAGCATCATGATAAATGGAGAAAAGATTGAAGTTGTCAAAGACTTCACATTGCTTGGTTCTACAATAAATGGCAATGGAAGCAGCAGTCAGGACATTAGACGATGTATAGCACTGGGCAAGTGAGCTGCAAAGGACCTCTTTCAAGTGTTGAAGAGCAAAGATGTCTCTTTGAGGACTAAGGTGTACCTGATACAAGCCAAGATATTTTCAATCACCTCGTATGCATGTGAGAGCTGGTGAGAGCTGGACAATGAATAAGGAAGACCAAAGAAGAATTGATGCTTTTGAGTTGTGGTGCTGGCAAAGAATCCTGAAAGTACCATGGACTGCTAAAATATCTAACTGCTAAAAGATCTGCCCTGGAGGAAGTGCAGCCAGAATGCTCTTTGGAAGTGAGAATGGCCAGTTTGTCTCACTTACTTTGGTCATGTTGTCAGAAGGGAACATTCTCTGGAGAAGGATGCCATACTTGGTAAGGTGGAGGGCTGTGAAAGAGGGGAAGGTCCTCAATGAGATGGGTTGGCACAGTGGGTGCAACGACAGGCTGAAGTATAGTAAGGATCATGGAGCTGGCGCGGGACTGGGTGGTGTTCCGTTCTGCTATGCATAGGGTTGCTATGAGTCAGACACAACTTGACAGCACCTAACAACAACAACAGCAGCTGTCATGTCTCTC
Organism: Orycteropus afer afer; assembly: GCF_000298275.1. Lineage (NCBI taxonomy): Eukaryota > Metazoa > Chordata > Mammalia > Tubulidentata > Orycteropodidae > Orycteropus > Orycteropus afer. The sequence goes on from NW_006921769.1 coordinate 6,364,035, forward strand.
AGCCATGGGCGCCACTACATGTGTGGTCACAGGAACCAAAAACATAACATTTGAACCATCTCAAGGAATTTTTCCCATCAGTACTTTTTGTAAAAGCATAGAAACAATTCAGAGAATAACAATAATACTGAATTACTAATGCTGTCAGGGCTCTAGGGATTGGCCTCAAGCCTAAGGCAGTCACCTGCCACGCACAATGCTGTCTGCTCGAGCCCGCCAGAGAGCCAGACCATCTCTTTCTCGACTCAGCCCTCCAAGAGTCTCATCCATTCAGTTGGGAGGTCTTTTTGGAGCTCTGGTAGCATAGTGCCTAAGGCACTTGACTGCTAACCAAAAGGCTGGTGGTTCAAATCCACCAGCCACTCCTCAGAAGGAAGATGCGGCAATCTACTTCTGTAGTGATACTGCCTTGGAAAACCAAGGAGGGGTCACTATGAGTCGGGTCCGACTCAACGGCACATAACAACAACAACAACAGTGCTGTCAGCTATATTTTTCATTTTTCTTCAACATCTTACTTAGGCATGGGCTTACTGTGAGTTCCTAAATTTGGCAACCACCTCTTAATTCAATTTATATAATGATTAGTCCCTCTATCTGCTTTGAAAATGCTGCAAAAATTTCTGCCTGACTCAATTTAACCCCAGACTCTTAATCTATAAACTCATGTGTATTTACATGGCCCTGTATAGTCACCTTATAAATTAATGGAGAAAAGATTGAAGTTGTCAAAGATTTCACATTACTTGGTTCTACAATCAAAACCAAATGGAAGCCAAAAAAAGCAAACTCACTGCTGTCATGTCAGATCCCACTCATAGAGACCCCTCCTTGAGTTCCCAACGCAGTATCACTATGGAAGTATATTGCCTAGTCTTCCTTCCAAGGAGTGGCTAAAGGGTTTGAACCACCAGATTTCTGGTTAGCAGTCACATGTCTTAGGAACTACACCACCAGAGTAGTCAAGAAATCAGACGATGTATTGCACTGGGTAAATCTGCTACAAAACACCTCTTTAAAGTGCTGAGGAACAAAGGTGTCTTTGAAGACTAAGGTGCACCTAACCCAAGCTGTGGTGTTTTTAATTGCTTAATATGCATGTGAGAGCTGGGCAATGAATACAGAAGACTGAAGAAGATTTTATCTTTCTTGAGTTGTGGTGTTGGTGAAGAAAACTGAAAATACCAGGAACTGCCAGGAGAACAAACAAATCTGTCTTGGAAAAAGTGCAGCCAGGATGCTCCTTGGAATGGCCGGATTTCGTCTCATCTACTTTGGTCATGTTGTCAGAAGGGACCATTCTCTGGAGAAGGATGTCATGTTTGGTAAAGTGGAGGGTCAATGAAAAAGGGTAAGGCCCTCAAGGAGATGGATTGATACAGTGGCTACAATGATGGTCTCAGGTATAGCAAGGATTGTGAATCTGGCACAGAACTGGGCAGTGTTTTGTTCTGCTATACATAGGGTCATTATGAGTTGAAGCTGACTTGATGGTACTAACAACAACATCTATGTCATAGAAAATAATTATCTTTTTTTTTCCTATTATCTCCAATGGTATGGGCCAGGCAGTACCCAGCCATTGTGAACCATCTCCCAGAGTGTTTCATCTCTGGATTTCCAAGGACCTGGATTTGAATCTCTGTGGTGTTTCCTACTTAGCAAAGTGAGCTTGACTGATTTGACCTCTCTAAGCCTCAGCTTTATCATCTGTAAAATGGACTGAAAATTGTGTCTACCTTTTAGAGTTATTGTCAGGATTAAAGGAAATTGTGCACATAATCTACTGAGAGACATACAATAAAGTTGGCTGAGAGTACTACCTTCTTTACTAAATAATATTTATCTGTAAAACTTTGCTACCATTTTGGTAATGGTTCTTCTTTACCTACCTGTGCTATATGCACTGAGAAATCAAATGGACCGGTGGTTATACTCATTTATAAGTGAAAAGAATTAACAAAAAAATCTTTACCTCACATAAATTAACAAATGCTACAATGTAAATAAAAGACTTTGAAGTTACTCAGATGAAAGAATCAGAAGCAACATTTTAAAACGAATGTTGCTGTTGTTAGCTATGATTTGTATTGACTCTGACTGGTGGTCTTATACTCAGCAAAGTGGAACTTTGTCCAGTCTTGGATAGTCCCACAATCACCAGCATGTTTGAGTCCATCAAAGAGGTTATCATCCCAAACCATCTCATTGAGGATCTTCCATACCCTCACTGGCTCTCTACTTCACCAAATATGATGTCCTCCTCTAGTCAATGAGTATTCCTGATGTCATGTCTGAAACAAGTGACGTAGACAATATTCTATCGCAATCCATAAGGTTTCATTGACTAATTTTTGGACATCAATTCTCAGGCCTTTCTTCCTAGCCTCCCTTAGTCTGGAAACTCTATTGACACCTGTCCACTACGAGTGACCCTGTTGATATTTGAAATACTGGTGGCATAGTTGCCAGCATTACAGCTGTACACAAGCTACCAACCTAATCCAAAGCAAACACACTATCACTGAGTTGATTCCAACTTATGACAACACTATAAGACAGAGTATAGCTGTCCCCTAGGGTTCCCAAGGCTGTAAATCTTCACAGAATCAGACTGCCACGTCTTTTCCCTATGGAGCAGCTGGTGGAGTCCAACCTCAGACTTTTCAGTAGGCAAGCACTTTCACCACCATGCCACCAGGGCCCCTCACAAGACACCATATTATGACAAATCAAGATCAAAACATAAACCAGCAACTGGAACTGAATAGATCAGGAAGTCAACTAATGTATCTTTTGTCATCCTCATATCTCCCCTTTTTGATTACTTTTGTCTTCTCCTAGGGACCCAGGCTCAAGCTCGCCTGTTCAAACTTCCAGATTTTCCATTATCACCACTATGATGTTTCTCCCAGACCTGTATGATGTATCTCCCCATCCCATATAAAACAGCTCTATTGTGTGATACATTTTTTTAGGATTCTTTTTTAAATATATATTTTTATTGTTATGGTTGTTGAGTTATACACGGCAGAACATACACTAATTTGACAGTTTGTGTTTATACAAATCAGTGACATTGATTATATTCTTTGAGTTGTGCAACAATTCTCACCCACTTTTCTGAGCTTCTTCTCCTCTATTAATATAAACTCACTACTCCCTAAATTTTCTATCATTTGATCTCTTAGAGATAGTTCTTAAAATAGCTCAGTGCTAACAGTGGTCATTCTTTACAGGTTAAGCCAAACTGTTGTTTGGTTTTAAGAAGACTTTGGGGGACATATTTGGTTTTAGGTTTAAAGATTATCTCAGCCAATAGTTTCAGGGGTTCATCCAGCCTCTGTGGCTTCAAAAGTCAAGATTCCACAAGAACTTGAATTTATTTTGTGTGTTTCTTCCTCTTTTGATTTTATACTTTGGTCTTTGATCAAAATGTTCAGTAATGGTAACAGAGCACCATCCAGTTCCAGTCTCATGGCAAAGGAGGCAGTTGTTCACAGAGGCAATTAGCCATGTATTCCATTTCCTCCTGCTCCTATCTCCTCCTAATCCTGATCTCCTCCTTCCTCTCTTGCTCCAGGTAAATGAGACCACGTGCTGCTCCCTGGCTGGTCAGTTACAAACTTTAAAGATCCTGGGCACTATGCAACAATGTAATAGGTAGAACAGAAGCACTAAATGCATCATTAGGCCAGTTAGCTGGGATGTCCCTTGAAGCCATGACCCTAAACCTCTAAACCAAAGAACTAAATCTAATAAGGTGTTTGGTTGTACATAAGCAGCCTCAGCAGCTAACACCTTTTGTGTATGTGTGTGTGTGTGTGTGTGTCATTGTTGTAAATATATCTACCACATAACTTCTTAAATTTTTATTGTGATTTGGCTGCAAATTTGAAAAGCAGATTGATTTTACTTTCAATAGTTCATGCATGTTTGGTTTCACAACTCCTATTACAATCCCAATGATAAAAAGTTCTCCTCCATTGACTACCTCTTCCCTGTGACCTTCTTATCTATATATTCCTGTCTGTCGAACTTTCCCTCTATGCAAATGCTGCCCTTCTATTGTCTCGTGGTTGATTGATCCAGGGGGTGCTTCTCACTGGGGTAGGTGGTTGCATCTCTCTGGGGTAGGTGTTCTGCTTGTAGGCCTTTCTACTGTTTGGCTGAGAGCTGATCCATGGAACTGAGTCATTCCAGGCCCAAAGGATAACCCAGGTCCATAGTCTCAGGGTTTCACCAGTCTCTATGCTACCAGTAATTCTGGTCATTTTGTGTTTTTGAATTTTGTTCCACATTTCCTCCTACTCTCTCCAGGATCTCCAATTTTGATCCCTTTCTGAGTGGTTGGCATTGGTAGCTAGGCATCATTTAGTTCTTTTGGTCTCAGGGTGATGAAGGCTGTGGTCCCTGAGGTCTATCACTCCTTGGACTAATTATTTCCATATGACTTTGATTTTCTCCACTCTTTTTGCTCCCAATGAGAGGAGATCAATAGTTGCATTTTAGATAAATACTTGAAACCTTTTAAGACCCGAGTCGATACTCACCAAATAGGATGTAGAACAAGATTTTTATGTGCTGTTGTTGTTAGGTCCTGTCTAGTTGTCTCTGACTCATAGCGACCCTATGTACAGCAGAATGAAACACTGCCCCCTGGTCCTGGGCCAGCTCCATGATCCTTGCTATACCTGAGCCCATTGTTGTAGCCACTGTGTCAATCCATCTCCATCTTGTTGAGGGCCTTTCCCTTTTTTGTTGACCCTCCACTTTACCAACCACAATATCCTACTCCAGGGAATGGTCCCTTCTTACAAAATGACAAAAGTAGGTGAGACGAAGTCTGGCCATTCTCACTTCCCCTGGACATTCTGGCTGCACTTCTTCCAAGACAGGTTTGTTCTTTAGCAGTCCATGGTATTTTCAGCATTCTTCGTCAACACCACAACTCAAAATCATTGACTCTTCTTTGGTATTCTCATTCATCGTCCAGCTCTCACATGCATATGAAATGATTGAAAATATCACATGCATCTTAGTCTTTAAGGAAATATCTTTGCTCTTCAGCATCTGAAAGAGGTCTTTTGCAGGAGATTTGCCCAACGCAATACATAGCCTGATATCTTGACTGCTGCTCCCATTGGTGTTGATTGTAGAACCAAGTATTACTTTGACAACTTCAATCTTTTCTCCATTTATCATGATGCTGCTTATTGGTCTAAAAAAAAGCAAAAAAGACACTGCTGTCAAGTAGAACACGACTCATAGCACCTTGGGTTTCCGAGGTGGTATCACTACAGAAGTAGATCGCCCAACCTTCCTTGCAAGGAGTGGCTGGTGGGTTTGAACCACCAGCCTTCTGGTTAGCAGTCATATGACTTAGGCACTATGCTACCAGAGCTCCTAGTTGTAAGGATTTTTGTTTTCTTTATGCTGAGGTGTAATCCATATTGTAGACTGTAGTCTTCAATCTTTATCAGTAAGTGCTTCAACTCATCCTCATTTTCAGCAAGCAAAGTTGTGTCGTCAACATACTGCAGGTTGTTAATGAGTCTTTCTTCAATCCTTATGTGCCACATTCTTCTTCATATAGTCCAGCCACTTTGATTATTTGCTCAGTGTACAGATTGAATTGGTATGGTGAAAGGATACAACCCTGACATACTTTGTTCTTCATTTTAAACCTTGCAGTGTCCCCTTGTTCTTTTTGAAGAATTGCCTCCTGATCTATGTACAGGTTCCTCATAAGTACAATTAAGTGTTTTGGAATTCCCATTCTTCTTAATGTTATCCATAATTTGTTATGATCCACACAACCAAATGCTTTTGCATAGTCAATAAAATATAAGTAAGCATCTATTCTTTGCTTTCAGCCAAGATCTATCTGAAATCAGCAATGATATTTCTCGTTCCATGTCTTCTTCTCAATCCAGATTGAATTTCTGGAAGTTTTCTGTCAATATACCCTTGTGACTAGTTTTGAATTATCTTCAATTAGATTTTACTTGCATCCAATATTAATGATATTGTTCGATAATTTCCACATTCTGTGGGACCACCTTTCTTTGAAATGGATACAAATATGGATCTCTTGCAGTCAAATTTCTTGGCATAGCCTAGTGAGTAACTTCAGTGAGGCATCTGTTTGTTGAAACATCTCAAAGGGTATCCCATCAATTCCTGGAGCTTGCTGTTTGCCAATTCCTTCAGTGCAGCCTCCACTTCTTCCTTCAACACCATTGGTTCTTGATCCTATGCCACATCCTGAAATGAATGAACATTGACCAGTTCTTTTTGGTACAGTGACTGTCTATTCCTTCCATTTTCTTTTGATATTTCCTGCATCATTTAATATAGCGCCCATAGAATCTTTCAGTATTGCAACTCAAGGCTTAATTTTTTCCTTCAGTTGTTTCAGCTTGAGAAATTCCAAGCATGTTCTTCCCTTTTGGCTTTCAAACTCCAGGTCTTTTCTCATTTCCTTATAATATTTGACTTTGTCTTCTCGAACTGTTCTTGTAAGATTTATTCCTAAGTATTTTATCTTTCTGGTAGCTATTGTAAATGGTATTGTTTTCCTTATTTCCTTTACAGAGATCTGAAAAATCCAACTGATTTTTGTATCTTGATCTTATATCCTGCCACTTTGCTGAAACTTTCTATTAGTTCTAGTAATTTTCTTGCTGAGTCTCTTGGTTTTTCTATATATAGGATCATGTCGTCCATAAATAGAGATAACTTTACTTCTTCTTTGCCAATCTGGATGCCTTTTATTTCTCTTTCTTTCCTTATTTCCCTGGCTAGGACTTCAATACAATGATATATAGAAGTGGTGATAGAGGGCATGCTTGTCTGGTTCCTGTTCTCATGGGAAATGCTTTGAGTCTTTTTCCATTGAGAATAATGTTGGCTGTTGGTTTCTCATAGGTGCCCTTTATTATGTCAAGGAATTTGCTTTCTATTCCTATTTTGCTGAGAGTTTTGATCAGAAATGGGTGTTGGATTTTATCAAATGCCTTTTCTTCATCAATTGATATGATCATGTGGTTCTTTTCCCTTATTTATCTACCACACAACTTTTGCCAATTCAGTTTTTAACAAGTGTATGACTTATTGACAGCAATTACATTCATCAGCTGTGTAATCCTACACTTAATGCTAGTTTTCCATCGCCATAAACCAAAACTCAGTACTCCATAATCAATAACCCTTCCTTTTTTTCCCTCACTCCTACCCCAGGTAACCACTAAGAAATTTGGTCTATGTACACTTGCCTGTTCTTTTAATATAAATGCAGTCATGTTGTTGTTGTTGTTGTTATTTGCCGTCGAGTCGGCCCTGACTCATAGCGACCCCTCCTTGGGTTTCTGAGGCAGTATCACTACGGAAGTAGGATTGCCCAACCTTCCTTCCAAGGAGTGGCTGGTGGGTTTGAACCGCCAGCCTTCTGGTTAGCAGTCAAGTGCCTTAGGCACTAAATGCAGTCATACAAGTTTTAATTGACTTATTCACTCAAAATTTTGCTATCATATTGGGAAAGAAAAAAACACCACCAAGATAGATTAAAAGTATATGGACTGCCTGTCCATATAAAGAGGTATATTTTGGTTTAACCTACAAGAATGAATCCTTAGTGTGGAATGTTGGTGAACTGTACAGAACTGTGGGTGAGATATTTTGATAGAAATTGAGTTTCCTAAGATAGCAAATCAGCCAACCTATCAAAAACTGTACATCCCTGTGAGGAGTTCCAATGCAGATTAAACATATCTACTTGTACATAAATATATACATATATACATACATATACACACACTTTTATTGTGTGTATTTCAATGAACTTTTGCACTACATATAATTATGTCTATTAATATGACTCACATCTCCTTCCCACCATTACTTGAAACTTGTTACAGGACACCATCTGAATAACGGCCATATTCACACACTCATGATAAGCTGGACCTGAAAGGTAATTATCTTGGATTAGCACAGGTCCTCTGATGCTAAATTAGCAGCCAGATCCATGCACACAGTTGCTCCCTGACCCTCAGTTACTCTTCACAGAAAACCTGCAGAAATCTGAGTAGAGCAGTCCTCCTGTTATTGGTTTAATTTACATACCATTATAGACCTGGCCTCACTTGGGAAACATATTCATTTAATCACTAAGAAATTCATCCAACCAAGGTACATATTCGGCAACAATTAAATGATTATTTATTGGATGACAAACAAGCAACTTTGAGAAGGGGGAGGGAAACCAGAATTAGAACTGGGTGCTGGGGCTGGCCTTAGAGAAGATGCCTGTTTGTTTGTTTTGTTTTGCTTTTTCAGATTAGGAAACTGACAGAGAGGTTGAATGCCAAAACATAGTGACAGAAGTAGATCTGGAACCTGGAGCTGTGGATTCCTAGGGTAGTGCTCTTTCCACTACAACCTGTGTATCAAAGGGAAAAAAATAATGGGCATAAAACACTGTGTGATGTGAAAGCGGTAAAGTTTTATCACCAATCATTACGAAGAACTACAGAGGTCACTGATATACACCTGATGATACATTTCACTCTGCTACCCAGTAACTGTAAAATATTTTTAACTGCCTCCACTCGAGCACAGCTTTCACTTATGTATTTGATCATTGTATCTCACATTCTAAAAGAATGGCAAATTCATTTGTTTGCAGATGCGTCAACAACTAGACACTAAGCTAAACCTAACATTCCTATTAGAGACATCACCCCAGAGTCACTCTGCTCTCTATGCATACCAGTAACAATAGAACAAATGAAGTGTCCGCAACAAATGTTTCTCCAGTGATTTCAGTAGAGGATAGAGGAAGTTGTCTAATAGTCTTGTAGAGACTACCAAGAGTGAGAAAAATGAGGGATTAAAGCACGAAGTGATTAGTCTGGTGTTAATACAAGATTATTCATACTGCTGTAAGAGTTCAATAAAGGCTATAAAACTCAAGGATATAGTGGAAATAACCCATGTTAGGGCTTTGGACAAATCTGTAGTCAATAAATTTATATATTTCATATAATTTTTTCTTCTCCCTTCTACTTTGTTGTACAATAGCAATTTATCACCTGATGTAAATATTTATAGAAGCTGACTGCCACATCTTTCCCCCATTGAGCAGTTAGTGGGTTTGAACCACCAACCTTTCAATTAGCAGCTGAGTGTTTACCATTGCACCACCAGAGCTCCCATATAACACTCAGTTTAGCACTGTTAGCACTTGTCTGCACCGTAATTTGGGATACGCGGTTTTAGTATTATGCTATCTTCATTTTGATTCAAGAATGTTAAAATTCTGCTGGAATCCTTGAAAGATCGGAGGTTTGAGTCCATCCAGAGGTGCCAGAACAGAAAGTGTTGGTGATCTACTTTCAAAGAACCATCCATTGAAAAGCCAATGGGTCACAGTTCTGCTCTGATACACGTGGGGTCCCCATGAAAGTCAATGCAATGGCAACTGTTTATTTCTTTCTTTTTTTTTTTAATTCTGCTGTAAATCACTATTCAATTAAAACTGATTTATGTTACTTCTAGTAGGAAATATAAATGAAGTATTCTAGTCATTGGGAGGAAATACTCTTAGTATACCCTTATAGCCTCTAGAAAATAACCCTAACCCTAACCCATGTAGTGCCTAAGGCATTTGACTGCTGACCAGAAGGCTGCCAGTTCAAACCCACCAGCCACTCCTCAGAAGGAAGATTGGGCAATCTACTTCCATAGTGATACTGCCTTGGAAACCCAAGAAGGGGTCACTATGAATCATATCGACTTGATAGAGAGGATTTGGATTTTTGTTTTTAACACCCTCTCTGTTTAACCAGACAATCAAACAGCAAGGAGGCACTGGTCTTGCATCCTTTAAACAGGCTCACATTTTCAATGGAAATGTGAGAGATCAATCACAGTCAGGCACAGACGTAATTCTCAAAGTCTGCACGCTTTGCTGTATGCAATCATTATACTATTTGTCCTTGCCCCGCATGTTTTTATATTTTTACAGCTTTTTACATAACTTTTTTTAAAAAGTTAAGATGCTCATAAATGCGATGGAAAGCATTAAAATGGTCCGTGTCCAAATGAGAGCAACCCAAAGCATAGAAATTAAGGGTTTGGGAGAAACGGTTTCTTAGTTTGTTTGATTAACAATTTTACCACTGAAGAGAATTTTCCTTTGAATTTTCTTGTACTGGATAGTTTTTAAAGTAATTGCTTTATGGGATACTTAAATATATCTTAAAAAGAAATCTGCCATTAACTATAAAATTTTCATGTTCAGTCCAACTGACTTCAAAGTTATCCAAAATGCTTATTCCCAAGTGACACCTATCAGTCTCCAGCTGTGTTACTGATGGAGACTGACATATGAAACCAACAATTAAAGTTACCCAATGCCAAGACCCTTTAAAGACTAAAGGCTTTACAGTACCCTATCAAAGTGGCTCATAACTGACTCATGCTATTATTGCCCCTATAAGTGTGCGGGGGAGGATTAATTTCTTGACACTCATTTAATGTTACAGGAATAATACTTCTCATAGCCAAAGGTCATTCTTTGCCAAATCAGCACATTCAAAATAGTACATTTAAGGGGGGGGGGGATATGTCATTAAAGCTTGGAGTATTTTGTGTGTATAGAATATTCTTTCTTTTTCTATGTGCTATCAATTAAGAGATATTGTTTTTCATTTAAAATTTTCACTGAAACAACATAAAAGCCAAGAATTTTATATGTACTGAGCCCTCAATTAATAGTCTTCCTTCATACTGTGTGCACACACACACACACAGAAAGAACTCCTTCCTCACCCACTCACCAGATATACTCCCATTCAGATTGCAGTAAATCAGGGCAAATTTCTTTTTCCATGATGTAGAAGTCTCAAAACTTCTGCAACCTGTACTGTCCTGAACTTCAGGAAAGGTGGTTTTAGGGAAACATAAGGAAGTGCCATTAGTATTAAGCACTAAATTTGAGATGGAATTAATTTATTTATGCAACAATCATTCATTGGATACTCAATACTCACTATGTGCCAGGTACAGAGATGGAGCTAAATAATTATAAATACTGTCAAAAGAAATCTTGCTTAGAGTGGAAAGTAGACACCTTTAGTTATGACTTCCACTAGAATCAACAAATCATTCCATCATCTGACCCTATTTTCTTCCCCTTCTACTAGTTAGGCAATCTCCTTCCCAATGTCTCCTTCCTTTGATGTTTACCCATATGAAGACATTACTGGGACCATACAGAATTGATAAGAGAGATTAAAACAATTGAATATAAAATGTTTAAATTGTTGGCCAACATGTATAATCTATCGTTACAAAGAGCTGAGGTCCTGAATATCTGGTAGATTTACAATAGGATTGCTAATTTTTAATAACCTCTAGAAAGAACTCTTAAATAGGTAGTAGACTGATGAATCTTAGTCCTATTTTAAATAATAACAACATATAAATTACTGGTAAGATTAATGAATGCTGAAACACAAACTATTTTGGACAAAGAAATATATTTTTGCTCTTCTGTTGCTTTTTGTTTGTTTTAGGAACTAAATTTCTGTATCAAAGATTATATTTTAAATAATAAGATTGAAGGTTTTATTTTGACATAGATAGTAACTGATATTCAGCTGAAAAACAGAATAGGATAAGTGACACTTTTAAGAGTTAGCATCAAGGGAGTTCCAGTAAGATGATGGAATAGGCAGAAAAACTATATAGAACCTCTTCAACAAAGAAAAGGGAAACCAATTGAAACAGAAACAGAAGATAATCCTGGAGTCCTGAGCTTTGAAAGGAAGGATAGAGAAGTGGACTAAACTCTAACTAGTAGAACCTGCATGAAAACACTGAAAAAGGAGACATATGGAGCTGTGGTCTGTCAGTGATCCAGACAGCACGGACAGCTTGGATATTTCCAGGTGGTGTTAGGACCTAAGAATTAACCTAAAAATCGGCCCTGCTAGCCAGGGGCTACATGGAGGAGGACTATACTGGTGGTGGTGAATAAAAGGGGAAGCAGTGAAGAGGGAGATGGGCTGAGCTTTTGCCTGTCTGGAAGGCACAACCATTTTGAATGTTTAAAGTGGTTTGACCATTTTGGATATTTAAAGCCATAGCATTCTTCCAGATTCCAGGGACTTAAGAATAGGCTCCACCTGCCAGGAACCACAAGGACATTCAGGACATGAATGAGTGGAAAGGTGCAACACTCCCCTGTTACTCTTAGATACCACACCCTCTTGGTGAATGGAGGTATGGCTATCCCTCACTCCCACCCACCTTTTGGGCTGGCAGGAATTCCATCTCAGTCTGTGCTCAGAAAGAGCCTGGGTTCCTATCTATCCTAACTTGCCCAGATTTTATTGCCTTTTTTTTTTTTTTTTAGTGTGTTTTTGTATATTTTAAATTATTATTAATGTTCTTTTTTCTGTGTCCTTTTAATTATTATTCTTTATTCTTCCCTTCCCAGGTTCTAGTTTTCAGCTTTTCTCTCTGCCCTGTTCCTAGTTCCCACTTTTTGCTTTCTCATGGTTAACCACATTCCTTGTTTTTCTTTTTGCATTTTTCTCATTTTTTCTTCATTATTCTCCTACTCTACTTTTTTCTCTTATTGCCCTCTCTGCAAATAATATGGTTTTTTTGGTTTTGTTTTGTTTTTTTTGTGATTGTTCCTGTGCATTAATGCGGTGTGTTTTTTGTTCCCTTGCTTTTACTTTTTTAATGGTTTTTTGATTGCTGTTTTTGTCTAACTGAGTGGGAGAAGCAATGGTGCCCATACAATACAACTACACCCTCATCTCCTGCAGCTCCACTTACTGAATGAGAGCCATCACTTCCTTGTCCACCAACTGGCCAATGATAAACAACCACAAAGAAGATCCTGACTCACCCTTAGCTGCTCTTCACAAACAGTTAACAGAGATCTAAATACAATAACATCACAATCTCTCAGAGACAACAGACCATCACAGTCCACACAAAGAAGCAAGATAAAGTGGTAGAAACAAAGGTGCAAGATACAGACCCAGAACACATTGCTGAAGAAGAAGCAGCATTGGAACTCTCTGATAAGGAATTCAAAAGAATTGTATTTAGATATCATCAAAGGACTGAGAGACAGATCAAGGAAAACATTGACAAAATTAAGGAAAACACAGACAGAAACCTAGAACAATTTTGGAAGAAAATATAAGAACAAAATGACAAAGTAAATGAAAATTAGAAATGATACAAAATCTACAGATAGAAAATCAGAAGATTAATACTAAATTTTTAGAAATACACATTGAAAGGGCAAAGGAGTAGGATCTAATCAATGGAAGACAGAATTAATGAGATTGAAGACAAATATCTGAATACTTCTTTGGAAAGGAATCAATCAGAAAAAAAGATCAAAACAAAATGAAGACATCCTAAGGTTTGTGTGGGATACCATCAAAAGGAATAACATATGTGTCATCAGAATTCCAAAACAGGAAGAAGAAAGAAAACCACTGAGAAAATTGTCCAAGAATTGTTGGAAGAGAACTTCCCTGATATGATGAAAGATGAGGATGTATCCATTCAGGAACCCAATGAACCCCAAACAGGATAGACCCCAAAAGAAAATAATCAAGACATATCATCATCAAATTCATCAAAACCAAAGACAAAAAAGAATTCTGAAAGCAGCACAAGAAAAATGAAAAGTTTCCTACAAAGGGCAACCAATAAGACTAAGCTCTGATTTCTCAGCAGAAACCAGGCAGGTGAGAAAGCAATGGGATGGTATATATAAAATCCTGAAAGAGAAAAATTTCCAACCAAGAATTATATACCCAGCAACACTGTCCCTAAAATATGATAGTGACATTAAGAGACTTCCAGATAACCAGACCAACCTTACAAGAGATACTAAAGGGAGTCCTTTAAGTAGAGAACCAAAAATAGCAAACAACAACCATAATACACAAGATGACATAACCCAGAAACCAACACAGCTATGGAAGTATCCAAAGTAAAATAAGCTTACAAGATTGTAAACAGGGAACCAGAGACATCAATTGGCAAATGAGGACAACTACAAACAAAAAGAGGG
>NW_006921769.1:6378362-6379721 GCF_000298275.1 Orycteropus afer afer
CACCATGAAAAAACACATACAAAAGGACCACAACCAATTCATACTTGTTGATAATTACACTAAATATCAATGGATTAAAAACACCACGCAAGAAATGGAGAGTTATAGACTGGATAAGAAAACATAACCCATCAATATGTTGTCTATAAGAGACACACCTTAGAGACAAAGACAAAAATAGACTAAATATCAAGATTGGAAAAGCTATTATCAAGCATATGGCAACCAAAAAAGAACAGGAGTGGCAATATTAATTTCTGATAAAGTTGACTTTAAGATAAAAACCACCATAAGAGACAAAGAAGGACATTATATAAGGATTAAAAAAGTAAATTGAACAAGAAGATATAACCATAATAAATATCTATGGATCCAACAAAAGGGCCCCAAAATACATAAATCAGACTTTAAAAGAATTTTTCAAATTGATGACAACACAGTCATAGTGGGAGACTTTAATACACCACTTTCAATGAAAGACAGAACTGGAAAGAAATTCAACAAAGCTGTAGAAGAGCTAAACAATACAGTCCACCAACTTGACCTTATAGACATCTACAGATCACTTCACCCAACAACAGCACAATATACATTCTTTTCCAGTGCACATGGAACATTCTCCATGATACACCATATGTTTGGCCATAAAGCAAGTATTAATAAATTTAAAAACATTGAAGTATTGCAAAGCATCTTCTCACATCATAATGCTATCAAATTAGAAATCAGCAATAGGAAGATCAATGGAAAAAGAGTAAATTCATGGAAACTGAACAACACCCTCCTCAAAATCGAATGAGTAAGAGAAGAAATAAAAAAAAATGAAATTAAAAATTTCTTGAATCAAATGAGAATGAAAATACAACATACCAAAATCTTTGGGACACAGCAAAAGAGTGATCAGAGGCCAATTTATAGTAATAAATGCACACATTAAAAAAGAAGAGCCAAAATCAAAACTTCAAACCAACATCTCCAATAATTAGTAATAGAACAGCAAGAAAAGCCTATAGTCACCAGAAAAAAGGAAATAATAAAGATTCGAGTGGAAATAAATAAAATTGAAAATAAGAAGACAATAGAAAAAATCATCAAGACTAGAAATTTGTTTTTTGACAAGGTTAAAAGAACTGACACATCACTGGCAAATTTAACAAAAGTAAAGAGGGAGAGAATACGAATAACATGAATAAGAAACAAAATGGGCAACATCAGAATAGAATCAGCTGAAATAAAAAGGATAATATCAGGATACTATGAACAACTGTGGGAGCTCTGGTAGCATAGTGCCTAAGGCACTTGACTGCTAACCAGAAGGCTGGCAGTTCAAACCCACCAGCCACTCCTCAGAAGGAAGGT
>NW_006921769.1:6380781-6388916 GCF_000298275.1 Orycteropus afer afer
AGGAAATCAATACCATTTACAATAGCTACCAAAAAAATAAAATACTTGGGAATAAATCTTACCAGGGACACAAAAGACCTGTACAAAGAAAACAATAAAAGACTACTTCAAGAAATCATAAGAGATCTATATAAATGGAGGTACATACCACACTCGTGGATAGGAAGATTGAACATTGTGAAAATGTCAATTCTACCCAAAGCAATCTATTCATTCAATGCAATCCCAATTCAGATCCCATCAACTTTCTTTAAGAATATGGAAAAACCAGTCACTTTATATGGAAAGGAAAGAGACCTCAGATAAGCAAAGTGTTATTGAAGAAGAAGAACAAAGTAAGAGGTCTCACGCTGCTGGATCTCAAAACCTACTATACAGCCACAGTAGTCAAAACTGCCTCATATTGGTACAATGACAGACACATAAACCAATGGGATAGAATTGAGAACCCAGAAATAGATCCGTGGACCTGTGGTCATCTGAGCTTTAACAAAGGGCTGAAATCCATAAAATGGGGAAGAGATTGTCTGTGTAATAAATGGTGCTGGCAAAACTGGATATCCATTTGCAGAAAAATGAAACAAGATGCATACATCACACCATACACAAAAACTAACTCCAGATGGATCAAAGACTTAAATGTGAAACCTCAAACTATAAAGTTCCTCAAGTTGCCCTTGAAGTCTGGAATTGAACCCACTTCTGTGGCTTGCAGTCAAACAAAAGACAGTCATATCAGCTGAACATTTGCATTAGGGAGATTCACTCCTTGAAGAGAACAATCATGGGAGAATAGAAGGACTGTGTATGCACAGGAAAACAGCTTGGAGGACAGGAGGGAAGGACACAGGAAAGAGGTAACTATGGGGAGGAGGTAAGAGGGGAGTTGTTGCATTGTGGGAAATTTCAGTCAATGTAGTGAGACATTGTATGTGAGCTGCTGTATGGAAAGTGAATTTGCTTTGTAAACTGCCACACAAATCACAATTAAAAAGGGAGAGAGAGTTGGGATCAACAGGGTACTAAACAGATACAGATATATTTTTGAAAATTTTTTAGAGGGAGAACTACTGAAGTGTATAATCTTTTAGATGATACTAGCCATTGCAGTTTGGAAAATGCCAAGCAAACTTTCAAGGAAGTATTTCATGCCTGTGTCATGAACAGCTCTATGGCGATGAATTTCAGGATGTCAGCTACAAGACAATTGGACTTAGTAAAATATACCTTAAACAATACTTTAGGATGATGAGTTCTAAGTTATTAGTACAACCCAGGAAGGACGATTGTTGTAGTAATTAGATTATTTCCTGAAGAATTTGAATTGATGTGCTGGTGAGACTGTTACAAAGTGTTTTGTTAAATTCCTGACACTGTCAAGCAATGTGTGACAAAGAACTGTCCTACCTTTGCAGAGAACTATGGTTCATGTGCACCTAGAAAGTGATTCTAATTTTGGGAACCATCCTTCATGAAAAAGTCTGATGGAATTTGGGAAAGTCAAACAAAAGACAATTTCAGTTCAAGAATTTTGGATGTGTTCATTTATCTGTCTTCTGCAAAGATTAGGGCACTTCAATTTCCGCACATGCTAGTTTAGGGGCTTTGAAATAAAAGTTCAACAAACCATGAAGTCATGAGAAAGCCTTCAAGAATAGAGGGAAAAGTGTTTGCAAGAAGGGGTGTTAGTAACAAGAAAAATAGTAACATACAGCATGTTAGTAAATTTATAATATATGTGACTTTGAGATGGTCAATAATTGAAATATACAGAAAAGATTTCTAAAGTAGATTAATTCGTATGTAATAGTGTGTTGAGGTCAACATATTATAGGATTGGAATCAATTTGATGGCATTGAGTTGTTTTGGTTTTTGTCAACCTAACAGGCAGAGATAGAGAACTGTTTGTTAGGTCAGCTCAGATCTCAGATCATATATAAAATCTCAAACAAGAAGAAAGTCACAAGTACTCATTTTCAAAATGCGCACAGTTTTTATGTACAAAATTTTTGTATGTTCTGAATGAGTAACCCTTTTTGCCCATAGAATCTTTCAATATTGCAACTCGAGGCTTGAATTTTTTCTTCTGTTCTTTCAACTTGAGAAATGCTGAGCATGTTCTTCCCTTTTGGTTTTCTAACTCCAGTTCTTTGAACATTTCATTATAATAATTGACCTTGTCTTCTCAAGCTGTTCTTTGAAATCTTCTGTTTAGCTCTTTTATTCTGTCAATTTTTCCATTTGCTTTAGCTACTCTCCGTTCAAGAGTAAGTTTCAGAATCTCTTCTGACATCCATTTTGGTCTTTTCTTGTTTTGCTGTCTTTTTAATGACCTTTTGCTTTTCTAACATATGATCTTCTTGATCCACACTTCCTCTGTTTAAAGGTCATTGATGTTCAATGCATCAAATCTATTCTTTAGATGGTCTCTAGATTCAGGAGGAGTATAATCAAGGTCATATTTTGGTTTTCGTGGACTTCTTTTAATTGTTTTCAGTGTTAATTTGAACTTGCATGTGAACAGTTGATGGTCTGCTCCACAGTCAGCTCCTGGCCTTGTTTTGGCTGAAGATAGTGACCTTCTTCTTTGCCTTTGCCACAGATGTAGTCAATCTTATTCCTGTGTACACCATCTGGTGAAGTTCACATGTATAGCCAGCATTTATGCTGTTGAAATATGGTATTTGCAATGAATAAGTTGGTGGTCTTGCAAAATTATATCTGCATCTCCAGCACCATATCTATTACAAAGGCCATATTTTCCAACTAACAGCGACTCTTCTTTGTTTCCAACTTTCGCATTCCAATTACTATTAGTAATCAACACATCTTGATCACACGCTTGGTCAATTTCAGGCTGCAGAAGTTGCTAAAAATCTTCAATTTCCTTATCTTTGGCTTTGGTGCTTGGTATGTAAATTTGAATAATAGCAGTATTAACTGGTCTTCCTTGTAGTCATATGGATATTATCCTATCACTGACAGGATACATCTTGAACCATTTTTTGTGACAATGAATGCCACATCATTCCTGTTAAATTTGGCCCTCCTAGCATAGTAGATCATGTGGTTGCCTGATTCAAAATGACCCAATCCAGTCCATTTTAGCTCACTAATGCCTAGGATATCAATCTTTATGTGTTCCATTTTATTTTTTGACAACTTCTAATTTTCCTAGATTCATACTTCATACTTTCCATGTTCTCATTATTAATGGATGTTTGCAGCTATTTATTCTCATTTTGAGTCATGCCACATCAGCAGATGGAGGTCCCAAAAGCTTTATTCCTTCCTCGTCATTAAGGTCGACTCTACTTTGAGGAGGCAGTCTTCTCCAGTCATATTTTGGTGCCTTCCTCTATATCAAACAATGTTCTGTTGTTACCTTAAGGATTTCATAGGGTTATTTTTAGAGGCAGATTGCCAGACCTTTCCTCCTAGTCTGTCTTAGTCTGAAAGCTCCACTGAAACTTGTCCACCATAGATGACCTTTCTGGTATTTGAAATACTAATGACATAGCAAAATGTAATACCCTAAAAGTACAACAAACTGACAGAACACACAGAAAATGAAAATGCACCCAACTGGACCCATAAACAACAGCATGATAAATGGTAAAGAAATTGAAATTGTCAGTAATTTCATTCTACTTGGATCAACAATCAACATCCATAAGAGCAGCAGTCAAGAAAATAAATGATGTACCTCATTAATCTGTAGCAAAAGAACCTCTTTAAAATCTTAAAAAGCAAAAACATCACTTTGCTGACTAAGATATGCCATGATATTTTCATTCACCTCATATGCATGTGAAAGCTGCACAATTATAAAGGAAGACTGAGAAGAATTTATGCATTCAAATTGTGTTGGCAAAGAATATTGAATATACCATAGATGGCCAGAAGAACAAACAAAGCAGTCTTAAGGAAAGCACGACCAGAATGCTCCTTAGAAGCAAGGATGGTGAGACTTCATCTTCCTTGCTTTGGATATGTCACCAAACCCAAAACCCTCTGCCACTGAGTCTATTCTGACTCATAGTGACCCTATAGAACAAGATTGTCCCATAGGGTTTGCAAGACTGTAAATCTTCACAGAGGCAGGCTACCTCCTCTTTCTCCTGAGGAGCACCTTAGGGGTTCAAACCGCCAAACGTTTTGGTTAGCAACAAAAAGCTTTAACCACTGTACCTCCAAAGCTCCTTGGACATGTTATTAAGAGGAAACAATTGTTGGAGAACAATATCATGCTTGGTAAAGAATCTGCAAAAAAGAGGTAGAGCCTCAATGAGATGGATGGACACAGTGGTCCCAATAGTCAGCTTACTTGTAGCAATCATCATAAGAATAGTGCACAACCAGCCAGTGTTTCATTCTGTTATAAGGTCACTATGAGCAGGAGCCAACTAGACAACATCTAATAACAACATGGTTATCTTTTGAGAAACTGCCAAATTTTTCCATAGCAACTGCACTATTTTACATTCCCACCAGTAATGCACAATGTTTCCAATTTCTCAGCATAGTGGCCAACACTTGTTATTTTCTGTTCTTCTGTTAATAGCCAGCCTAGAGGGTATGAAGTGGTATCTCATTGGGGTTTTGATTTACATTTCTCTAATGAATGATATTAAGCATTTTTTAATCGACTTATTGGCCATTTGCATATGTTCTTTGGAGAATTATCTATTTAAGTTCTTTGTCCATATTTTATATTGGGTTGTTTGCCTTTTTATTGTCGATCAGTAGGAGTTCTTTATATATTCTGGATAGTAAATCCTTATCCAATATGGAGTTCCCAAATATTGTGGTCTTTTAAGAGTTTTATGGTTTTATTTCTTATATGGGTCACTGGTCCATTTTGGGTTAACTTGAATATGTAAAGTGCAGTACAGGTCCAACTTCATTCTTTTGTATGTGGAGATTAGTTGTCCTAGCACTCTTTTTTGAAGAGACTGACTATTCTTTCTCCATTGAATGGACTTGACATCCTTGTCAAAAATCAGTTGTCCATGTATGTATGTATTTATTTATGGATGTTCAATTCTATTCAATTGGCTTATATGTCCACCTTTATACCAGTGCCACATTTTTCAAAATTACTATTAAGTTATAGTATTTTCAAAATAGGGACATTGGACTCCTTCTACTTGTTCTTGTTTTACAACATGATTTTGGCTATTTGGGGCCCCTTGCAATCCTGTATGAGTTGAAGGATTGGCTCTTCCATTTCTCCAGAAAAGACTTGATGGAATTTTCATAGAGTTGTATTGACTCTGTAGAATACTTTAGGTAGTACTGACATCTTAACAATATTAAGTCATCTAGTCAATGAACATGAGATGTCTTTCCATGTGTTTAGGTTGTGTTTAATTTTTTTCAGCAATGCTTTATAGTTTTCAGTGTATAAGTCTTTCATTTCCCTGATAAAATTTATATGTAGGTAGTTTATTCTTTTAGATCCTATTGTAAATGGAATATTTTCATAATTGCTTTTATAGAATGTTTATTGCTGGTATATAGAAACAACTGGTTTCTGTATTTTGATCTTGTATCATGTAACTTTGATGAATTCACTTATTAGAAGTAGCTTTCTTGTGGATTTTTTTGGATGTTTTTTATATGGGATTATGTCATTTATGAACAGAGATAATTTTAGGCCTAGTTTTTTTTTGCCTAAGGCATTTGACTGCTAACCAGAAGGTTGGTGGTTCCAATCCACCAGCCACTCCATGGAAGGAAGACTGGGCAATCTATTTCTGAATAGATTGACTGCCTCAGAAACCCAAAAGGGGTTGCTAGGAGTTGGAATCAACTTGATGGCAGTGAGTTTGTTTTTTTCTTTATGATTTGGATGTCTTTGACTTATTTTTCTTGCCTAATTGCTATGTCTAGAACTTCCAGTATAATGATGAATGGCAGTGGTAAAAAGCAGGCATCCTGTCTTAACCAATAATTTCAATCTACTTGGATCAACAATCAACATCCATAAGAGCAGCAGTCAAGAAAATTATCTTCGGGGAAAATTTTTAAGCTTTCCCCATAAAGTGTAATGTTAACAAACTCAATACACTCAATAACTGTTTATCATGCCGAGGAATTTCCCTCTATTCCTAGCTTGTGGTGTGTTTTTTCATACATCCAAACCAAACCCACTGTCATCGAGTCAATTCTGACTCATAGTGACCCCCATTGGGTTTCTGCAGCACCTTTATGGAAGTAGATTGTCCCATCTTCCTTCTAGGGAGCAGCTGGTAGGTTTGAACTATCATCCTTCTGGTTAGCAATCAAATGCCTTAGGTACTGTGCTATCAGAACTCCTTTTATCATATATAGGTGTTGGATTTTATTAAATGACTTTTTTTAAGCCTAATGAGTTTTAATTTGAAAAACTATTCAATCATTATTTTGCTAAGAATTGCTGATGACATTAAAATAAAAGATTTGGTGTTTAATGATTTAGTGTATCTAAGTGACATAAAGATTGAAAAAACAAAAGGACAAAACACTGTATTTTATGTGTGATCAAGAATTGCCCCAAGGTATAATTTGTGGACTGCATAACAAGCACTAAAGTTAAGCTAGGAGTTATATGTCTAGCTAGTTATTCATGGCATACAGAGCAGTGACGGCCTTAAGAAGCAAACTGTTTCATATAAGCACACACTTCAAAGTTACAATGAAATGAAAAAAGAACTAAAGCGAGTTTTTATTTGTTTTGAAATACAAGGTTCAAGGAGGCATTGTTTACAAACTGAACTAAATGCATAAACAATGCTGTTGTGGGTTTACTTTGTGAAATGAGTGGAAGCTTTTAAGAGCTGTGATGTTTTCTATTTGGATATAGAAAACTACTTTTAATCTTGTGTATTCATCCAAGGATTGACACAGATATAAGGTATGTAAGCTCTCCAAATTAGTTTGAAGTTTGAAGCAATCATTTAAATGATAGAAGTAAAAGTGATTATTGTTAAAGTTATATGTTATAGACTATGAAATCTAATGACAAAATACCCAATAAAAGTATTTTCAAATGTTCCAATAGAAAACAAATACAAAACAAACAAACAAACAACCTGTATATATTCCCCATTTTCCGTCATTGGCAATGGGTACTTAAAAGCCAGATACAATTGTGCTCTAGCCTATGTGCCCAGTCCCCATGTACAGTTGTAAAGTGCTTTGTTTTTCTTTGATAGCCTTTAAGTCAAGTATCACAGGGATTTATTCAAAATTTATTGGCATCTTTTGGGAAAAATAATCTAATAATAATAAAAATAAAAATAAAATCTTTGAATTTTGTTTGTATAACTAAAAATAGAACTATAAATTAAAATCTTCTTTACCTACATATAGTTTGTATAAATATTAAATTAAAAAAAAAGTGTTATATATTCACACATAAAGGTACAGTTGACACTCTTGATTTATCCTTATTTGCTAGTTAAAACTTGCCACTGAATTGACAGTAAGCAGGGTAGGTCACAGTCTCTTGATTTTTGAAATTTGATAACCATGGTAAATGGATCTCATTCATTCCATCTTCATAATAATATTTTCAATTATACTCAGCCAGAAAGCTATACTCAAGATTTGCCTTATGGGTTTCCGATTTTAAGCAGATAATATAAGATGCTACAAATAAAGCCTAAATTTTAAAAAACAGAAAGAAAAAAATGGCGTAAAAAGGGTAAACAGATTTTGCCAATGATGTTACTTTTCAATTAGTTGCACATTTTATTAATAATATTGTTATATTTAGAAAATCCCTGTTACAAAATCTGTGCACAATACCATGCACATAGTGTGTGTTCAGTAACTTCTACCAAGAACTAATGAGCGAGTCACTTAACTTCTCTTCAACTTGAGTTTTGCAGCTATAGAATGAGACATTTAGGCCAAGTTACAACTAAGCCTATTTACAGGTTTATAAAATCTGTTATTCTATGTTGGACAATCTACTTCCATAGAGATACCACCTTGGAAACCCACGGAGGGGGAGGGGTCATTATGAGTCAAATCGACTCCTTGACAGTGAATTATTTCATTTTTTTAATGATTATTATTACCTTAGGAGCTCTGGTGGCATAGTGCCTAAGGCATTTGATTGATAACCAGAAGGCTGGTGGTTCAA
>NW_006921769.1:6389016-6390816 GCF_000298275.1 Orycteropus afer afer
CTTGATATTATTTTTTTTTAAAGAGAAGATATAAATATCTGGAGCTTTTGGATGGGTTGCTAACAAATGTGAAGAAAACAATTTAGAGAAAAAGAGGAAAGGAGTTACTCCAAAAAAAAAATTAATGTATTTTTTTAAAATGTTTGATTTCTAAAATCTTAGTCCTAGATATATTTTAATAACTTTTGCTCTAATTTTTCCTACATAATCAGTTTAAATTGGTGTGAATTCCTTTAAAAGCTATTTATTTATAGGAAGTGGATGAAATATGACTAGAATCAAATTAAAAGTAGGTGGGAAAAAAGAAAGACAGGATAGAGTGTTAAATAGTACAGTAATGAGGCTAATATCAAAAGATACCACAGCAGCCTATACATTTACTGTGGGTGGGTCCCAAAATTGGTTCTAATTTTTCAGTACTAAGTAAAAAGCTAAATACTTGATTACTTATACAGTTTTCAGTACCTTAAAGATGAGCTCGGAGCTCTGGTAGCATAGTGCCTAAGGCACTTGACTGCTAACCAGAAGGCTGGTGGTTCAAACCTACCAGCCACTCCTTGGAAGGAAGGTTGGACAATCTACTTCCATAGAGATATTGCCTTGGAAACCCAAGGAGGGGTCGCTATGAGTCCGACTCAGAGGCATATAACAATGACAACAACAAAGATGATCTCACTGCCATCCAGTCAATTCTGACTCACAGTGATCCCCACTGAGTTTCTGGGACAATAACTCTTTTTTTTTTTTTTTTTTAATTGTGCTTTGCGTTCAAATTTTCAGAGCAAAACTTGTTTTACATTCAATAATTCATGTACATTTGATTTTACGCCCCATTACCATACCCAACCACAACCCACTCTCCATTCCTCCCTTTCCACTGACCAGCTCCCCCACCCCCACCCCATGACGTTTATAACGATGCACTCCTGTCTGTCCAGCTTTCCCTCCATGTGAATGCTGCCTCTCTGGTGCCCCATGGCTGATTGCTCCAAGGGGTGTATCTCTGTAGAGTAAGTGGGTAAATTGCCATGGGTTGGGTGTTCTGCATGTAAGTCTTTCTGCTGTTGGGCTGAGAGCCAATCCTTGGGAATGAGTCATATCCCAGGCCTACCAGACTCCTTCTGACCAGTAATTCTGGTCATTATTGTGTTTTTGAATTTTGTTTCACATTTTTCCTCCCACTCTATCCAGGATCTCCAGTTTTTATCCATTCTGGAGTTGTTGGCATTGGTAGCTGGGTACCATCTAGTTCTTCTGGTCTCAAGGTCCATCATATCCTTGGGCTAATTTTTCCCAAATACCCTTGATTTTCTTCACTCTTCTTTGCTTTAGATGAAAGGAGACCATTAGCTGCATCTTAGATGGCCGCTCAAAAGCTTTTAAGACCCCAGTCACTAATCACCAAAGTAGCTTGTGGAACAAGATTTTTATATACTATGTTGTGCCAATTGAGCTTGGTGTCCCTAAATACTATGTTTCTGAGTTGGTAGGCCCAGTGGTTCTCTCTTCCAAGGTGTTTGGTTGTCTCTGAGGGATTACTCCAACTATGTCTTCTATTGCTTCTGTAATGATTGTTGTAATTTTTTGTTACTAGTATCTTTGCAAGATTATCTTCAGCTAAATTTAACATCTGTCTAGGGTACATTCCTGCTTGCTGACTCCTATCTGATCATCTCAGTTGTCTATGCATTTGTCTGTAGCCTGGTGTTTGGTGTTAGTGGTAATGCAGTATTGTGCATATACTAGTATTTGCCTGAGGCAGTAAATCTTTACAGAAGTTAATGGTCCCATCTTCCTTCA
>NW_006921769.1:6393106-6393942 GCF_000298275.1 Orycteropus afer afer
AGGAGTGGCTGGTGGGTTTGAACCGCCAGCCTTCTGGTTACAGTCAAGTGCCTTAGGCACTATGCTACCGGAGCTCCCACTTTTTGGTATAGTAACTGTGTTTTCTTTCCATCTTCTCTTAATCCTTCTTGAACCATTCAATATTTTGCCCATGTGGTTGTTGTTAGGTGCCATCAAGTTGGATGAAACACTGCCTGGGGCCTCCACCATCCTCACAATCTTTGCTATGCTTGAGCACATCGTTGCAGCCAGTGTCAATCCATTTAGTTGACGGTCTTCCCCTTTCTCACTGACTTCCACTTTACCGAGCATGATATCCTTCTCCAGTGAAAATGGCCAGTCTTCTTCCCCTACTTTGGTCATGTTAGAAGGAACCATTCCATTTTCACTTCCAAGGAGCATTCCAGCTGCTTTTCTCCCAGGACACATTTGTTCTTTTGGCAGTCCACGGTATTTTCAGTATTCTTCACCAACACTATATTCCAAAGGCATCAACTCTTCTTGAGTCTTCCTTATTCACTGTCCAGCTTTCACATGCATATGAGGCAATTGAAAGTACCATGGCTTGGGCTAGGCACATCTTAGTCTTCAAAGTGACATCTTGGCTCTTCAACACTTTAAAGAGGTCTTTTGCATCAGATTTTCCCAGTGCAATATGATGCTTGATTTATTGACTGCTGTTTCCATGGGTAGGAGCTCTGGTAGCGTAGTGCCTAAGGCACTTGACTGCTAATCAGAAGTCTGGCGGTTCAAACCCACCAGCCACTCCTTGGAAGGAAGGTCGGGCAATCCTACTTTTGTAGTGATACTGCCTTGGACACCCAAGGAGGGGTCGC
>NW_006921769.1:6395632-6397486 GCF_000298275.1 Orycteropus afer afer
TCCAGCTGCACTTCCTCCAGGACAGATTGGTTAGTTCTTTTAGCAGTCCATGGTACTTTCAGCATTCTTTGCCAGCACCACAACTCAAAAGCACTGACTCTTCTTGGGTCTTCTTTATTTATTGTCCAGGTCTCACATGCATGTGAGGCAATTGAAAATATCATGGTTGTATCAGGTACATCTTAGTGTTCAAGGAGACATTTTTGCTCTTTAGCACTTGAAAGAGGCCTTTGCATCCAATTTGCCCAGTGCTATGTGTCGTCTGATATCTTAACTGCTGCTTCCATTGGTGTTGATTGTAGGACCAAGTAATATGAAGTATTTAACAACTTCAATCTTTTCTCCATTTATCGTGACACTGGTTTTTGGTCTAGTTGTGAGGATTTTTGTTTTCTTTATATTGAGGTGCAATTCATACTGCAGACTCTAGTCTTCAGTCTTCATCAGTAAGTCCTTCAAGTCATCCTCACTTTTAGCAAGTAAAGTTGTGTCATATGCATGTCACAGGTTGTTAATGAGTCTTCCTCCAATTCTGATGCCACATTCTTCTTCATATAGTCCAGCTTCTCTGATTATTTGCTCAGTATATAGATTGAATTAGTATGGTGAAAGGACACAATCTTGACGCACTCCCTTCTTGATTTTAAACCATGCAGTGTCCCCTTGTTCTGTTCAAACAACAGCCTCCTGGTCTATGTACAGGTTCCTCATAAGTGCAATTAAGTGTTCTGGAATTCCCATTCTTCTCAATGTTATCCATAATTTGTTATGATCCATAGAGTTGAATGCATAGTCAATAAAACACAGGTACACATTTTTCTGATATTCTTTGCTTTGAGGCAAGATCCATCCGAGATCAGCAATGATATCTCTTGTTCCACATCCTCTTCTCAATCCAGCTTGCATTTCTGGAAGTTCTCTGTCAATATACTGCTGCAACCATTTTTGAATTATCTTCAGTAAGATTTTATTTGCATGCGATATTAATGTTATTGTTTGATAATTTCCACAATCTGTGGGCTTTCCTTTCTTTAGAATGGGTACAAATATGGATCTCTTCCAGTCAGTTGGCCAGGTAGCTGTGTTCCAAATTTCTTGGCATAGCTGAGTGAGTGCCTGCAGTGCAGCATCCATTTGTCAAAATATCTCAATGGGTATTTCATCAGTTCCTGGACTTGTTTTTCACCACTTCCCTCAATGCAGCTTCTCCTTCTTCCCTCAGTGTCATTGGTTCTTGATCATATGCCACCTCCTGAAATGGATGAACATTGACCAATTCTTTTCAGTACAGTGACTGTGTGTATTCCTTCCACCTTCTTTTGATGCTCCTTGCATTATTCAATATTTTGGCAATAGAAACTTTTAATATTGCAACTTGAGGCTTAGATTTTTTCCTCAGTTCTTTCAGTGTAAGAAATGCTGAACATGTTCTTTCGTTTTCATTTTCTAACTCCAGATCTTTGCACATTTCATTACAATAATTGAGTTAGTCTTCTCCAGCTGCCTTTTGAAATCTTCTGTTCAACTCTTTCATCTTGTCATTGCTTCCATTTGCTTTAGCTACTCTCCATTCAAGGGAAAGTTTCAGAGTCTCTTCTGACATCCATTTTGGTCTTTTCTTCCTTTCCTGTCTTTTCAATGACCTTTTGCTTTATTCATGGATGATTTTCTTGATGTCATCCCACAGTTCCTCTGCTTTTTGGTCATTGGTGTTCAATGCATCAAATCTATTCTTGAGATGGTCTCTAAATTCAGAATGGATACATTCAAGGTCATATTTTGGCTCTCATGAACTTGTTTTAATTGTCTTCAACTTCAACTTGAACTTGCATATAAGCAGTTCAATGGTCTGTT
>NW_006921769.1:6397926-6428835 GCF_000298275.1 Orycteropus afer afer
TAGGCATATGGATATTATCCTATCACTGAGAGCATTTTACTTCAGGAATTTTGCCCTTAGAATGCTTTAGTATCGTAATTCAAAGTTTGCATTTTGTCTTCAGGTCTGTTGGCTTGAGAAATGCTGAGTGTGTTCTTCCCTTGTGATTTTCTAGCTCCAGGTCTTCGTATATTTCATTGTAATACTTCACTTTGTCTACTCAAGTCACACTTTGTAGTCGTCTTTTTTTTTTTTTTCTTTCATCTCCAGGGCTCTGATAGGTTCTAAATTCCTACTTATTGGCTAGCAGCCAAAGACTTTAATCACTGCACCACCAGAGCTCCTCTCTTTGTAATAGACTCTTTTCTTTCTTTTTTTTTTTAAATTGCACCATTTGTTAAAGAGACTACTTCTTCCCCCATTTGAGTTTCAGCTTTTTGTCAAAGATCACCTGTCCAGAAGCAGATGGATTTACTTCTGGGTTCTCAATTCTGTTCGATTGGTATATGTGTCTGTCACTGCACAACTACCAGACTATTTTGACTACTGTGGTTGTGTGGTAGGTTTTGAGATCAGGCAGTCTGAGGTCACCTGCTTTGTTCTTCTTGTTTAGTAGTGCTGTGCTTATACGAGGTCTCCTTCTTTCCCATATAAAGTTGGCAATTAGCTTTTACACCTCTTTAAAGAATGACGATGGAATCTGGACAGGATTGCATTATATCTATAGATTACTTTAGGTAATATTATAGTTTTTACAATGTTAAGTCTTCTTATCCATGGGCATGGTATACTCTTCAATTATGTAGGTCTCTTTTGGTTTGTTATATTAGTGTTTTATAGTTTTATTTGTATAGGTCTTTTGCATCTCAGGTTAGATTTTTTCCTAAGTACTTCATCTTGGTGGTTATTAAAATTGAATTGTTTTTCTGATTTCCTTTTCAGAGTTCTCTTTGTTAGTGTAGAGGAATCCTGCTGATTTTATTTTATATTGATCTTGTACTCTGCAATTTTGCTGTAGCCTTCTATTAGTTCCAGTCACTTTCTAGCTTAGTGTCTAGGATATTCTCTGATGTCATTTCTATTGTCAAGGCTATATATTACACCTATCAATCCTTCTTTGCTTTCAACTTTCACATTCCAATCACCAGTAATTATCAATGCTTCTTTATTTTATGTTTGATCACTTTCAGACTGCAGAAGTTGGTAAAATCTTCAATTTCTTCATCTTTGGCCTTATTTGTTGGTGCATAAATTTGAATAACAGTCATATTAATGGGTCTGCCTTGTGGGCATACAGACAATATCCTATGATCAACAGTGTTGTACTTCAGGATAATTCTTGAAATTTTCATTTAGACAATGAATGTTATACCATTTCTCTTCTATTCATCATTTCTAATATGGTAGACCATAAGATTGTCCAATTTAAGATGGCCAAAAGAAGTCCATTTCAGCTCACTAATGCCTATGCTACAGATCTTTACATGTTCAATTTCATTTTTGACCACTTCTAATTTTCATTGATTCATACTTGTTATATTCCACACGCTAATTACTAATGGAGATTTTTAGCTATTTCTTCTAATATTAAGTCATGCGATATTAAGAAATGAAGGTCCTGAAAGCTTTACTTCATCCATGTCATTAAGGTCCACTGTAATTTGCAGAAGGTGCTTTGGTGGTGTAGTGGTTAAAGTATTTGGCTGCTAACCCAAAAGTCAGCAGTTTGAACTCATCAGCCACTCTGTGGGAGAAAGATGAGGCAATTTCCTTTAATAAAGATTTACAGCTTTGGAAACCCATTGGGGCCATTCTACTCTGTCTTGTAGTGTTACTATCAGTTGGAAGCAACTCAGTGGCAGTGGGTTTGGCTTATTCAGTTTGGTATTTTGTGGCAGCAACTCTCCTTTAGTCATATATTGAATGCATTCCAATCTGAGAGTCTCATGTTCTGGGACTATATTAATCAATGTTATGCTGGTATCTATAAGGTTTTCACTGGACAATTTTTCTTAGACGTAGATTGCCAGATCCTTCTTCCCAGTCTGTCTTAGTCTGGAAGAGCCTCTGAAAGCTGTCCACCATGGCTGACCCTGCTGGTATTTGAAATACGGATGCCATTACTTCCAGTATCACAGCAGCACACAAGCCAAAGTACAACAGTCTGACAGATGAATGGTGGATACCAACTAACACAAAGGTAAATTTCAGTGAGGAGGCTCAGAATGTATGCATATAGTATAATTACAAAAGTTCTTATTGTTGTTAGATTCTATTGAGTCAGTTTTGACTCAAAGTGCTCTACATACAACAGAACAAAACACTGCCCAGTCCTGTTAGATCCTCAGAATCATTGTCATTCTTTAGCTTATCATTGCAGCCACTGAGTCAATCCACGTCACTGAGGGTCTTCTCCTTTTTAACTGACCTTTTTATTTGCTCAGCATGATCTCCTTTTCCAGGGACTTGTCCTTTCTGGCAACCTAACCAAAGTATGGGAGACAAAGCATGGCCATTCTCACTTCCAAGCAACATTCTGGCTGTACTTCCACTAAGACAGATCTATTCATTCTTCTGGCAGTCTGTGATACATTCAGTATCCTTCACTAGCAACACAATGCCAATGAATCAGTTCTTCTGGAGTCTTCCTTATTCACTGTCTAGCTTTCATATGCATATGAAACTATTGAAAATACCATGGCTTGGGTCAGGCATTAGTCTTCAAAGTGACTGACATCTTTGCTCTTAAACACTTCAAAGAAGTATTCACAGCAGATTTGCCCAATGCAATATGTCATTTTATTTCTTGACTGCTGTGTCCATGGGTGATGAATTTATGAAAGAGTTTTCATTAATTTATTCAGCAATATTTTATGAAGTGCCATGGTTCAAACCCACCAGCCACTCTGCAGGAAGGAAATGAGGCAGTCTGCTTCCGTAAAGTTTGGATAGCATTGGAGACTCTATGAGGAAGTTTACTTTGTTCTGTGGCATTGCTGCCAGTTGGAACCTACTAGATGGCAGTGGGTTTGGACTACATGTAAGATTCTACACTACGCACTATAGAGGATTCGAAGTTGAATAAAATATGCTCTGCTTTCAACGTGTTATCAGCAATCATCACACTATTAGTCTAGTATCCATACCTAAGACATACACAGCTGTGGAGGAAGATCATAAGAAAGACCAGCAATCACCCATGGCCGTGTGGCTGAGCAAAGGAGAGAGTGGTGGAAAGACAGGATAGAGACGAGAGGCTCTGGAACATGGACAAAAAAGCTTTTATACCACAAAATAAAAGTGTGATATGAACAGAACAGGGTCTTGAAGTGAGTCATCCGATAGGAGAAATGGGGGAAGAAGTGAGTCATCCGATAGGAGAAATGGGGGAAGGCATTACAGATGGAAAAACTAGCTAAAAGGCTATTTAAATAGTGTGTTATTAGTGATAATGTATATATAGAGATAGAGAGAGAGAGAGAGAGAGAGGGTGAGGATGAGGGTGATGGTGAGAGACACAGCAAGCGCCCTGGTGGCATAGCCGGTAAAGCATCTGTTTGCTAACTGGAAGGTCAGTGATTCAAACCTACCAGCTGCTCTGAGAAAGGAAGATGAAGCAATCTACTTTCATAAAGATTTACAGCCTTGGAAACCCAATGGGAGTCACTATGAGCTAATCAACTCCATGGTAGTGGGTTTAGTTTGGTTTTGGGATCTGTGTGTGTGTGTGTGTGTGTGTGTATATCATATATCATATATACAAAATGCATTGCAGAGGTAGAAACTACAGGAGTCAGCAACTGATTAGATGTAAATGGCAAAGGAATGACAGGCCTCGAGCTGGGAAGGCATTGGTGTCATTAACAGATAATGAAACTTATTATAATTATATAATTGTAACTTATTATGATAATTATTATTATAAGGAATCATATTTGAGAGAGGGTGAAAGGGAGAAGCAATGGCTTCTGTTTCTTTTGTACTGAATTTTATATATTGCTGGGTATAAACACTCTTCATGGTCTCAGGCCAGGTCAAAATGATACCTCCTTCATTCCTTTGAGGAGCTCTGGTGGCACAGTGTTTAAGGCATCTGGCTGGTAATGGAAAGGTTGGCTGTTCGAACTCATGAGCTGATCTGAGGAAGAAAGATTAGGCAGTCTGCTTATATAAAGATTGGACAGGCCTTGGAAACCTTATGATGCAGTTCTACTCTGTCCTATAGGGTCACTATGAGACAGAATGGACTTGATGACAGTGAGTGGGTCATTTCATCAGTTGAAAGCAAACTCTCTGCTCTGAACTAAAATAACATGTTTGTCAATGTTTCTCTTGAGGAGCTTGAAACTTTCTCAGGTAATAACTAATTTTAAATGTCGTATTTTTTCCTGCTGACTGAATGTGTTTGGGAATGCCTGGTTCACCTCTTTGTGTCTTTGTATTCAGTAAGCATGTTTGATTGCTAAGGGTAGGATGCTCAGGGATGTACACATTTCAGTAGCAAAGGGGCTTCAGTGAGATGCTAAGAAAAGGAAAGAGTTGCCAGGGAGAAAGAGGTACTGAGTCTGGGGACGATCCACAGAAGTGAAGGGAGAAGAGAGCACCAAGGAGAGGTTGCCAGCAAGGCCAGTCCTCAAAGAATGTGATCTGTGCGTAAGAAGGAGGAAAGGATTTATTCTTGTAAGAAAGTTTTAGGAATTTGATATCCCAAAACCCGGGATGAAAACTAGTTGATGCCACAGTCCCAGTTCTTCTGGACTGGCTTCCTACATGGCTTCAGATCTGAAAGTTATGACAAACTTTTTGGCAGCAGGGCCAATTGAGGGAAAAAGATTTTTAAAAATGTTTATTTATTTATTTATTATCTTTCATTCAAAATTAAAATAGCTTCAATGACTTTCTTGGAGACAAGGGATCGCTTCTTATAATTTAGACAGCCTGATTTACTGAAGGCTAAAGAGAAGAATGCTAAAGAGTTAAAAAGAAAAAAAGAAAACACTCACTGCCATGGAGTCAGTTCCGACTCATAGCGACCTCTCCTTAAGTTTCCGAGGCGATATCTCTACAGAAGTAGATTGCCCAGTCTTCGTTCCGAGGAGTGGCTGGTGGGCTTGAACCGCCAGTCTTCTGGTTAGCAGTCACATGCCTTAGGCACTATGCTACCAGCGCTCCCTGCTACAGCATATTAACCACTAAAGTATTCAAACGAGGCAGAATTAAGGATCCACAGGACAAAGGCCTCCCTAAGGTTTTCTCATTTGCTCCTGCACTTTAGAGATTACAAAGTTGCATGTTTTTCCTCTTCAGTGGACTATATCATTATCTCATTTCATCTTAAAATAAAATTTGTCTAATTACCTTCTCATTTCAGACGGAGTAACTAAGGTTCACTTAGCTCAAGTTAAAATCAAATTAACAGGGAAACTGGAGCTGGAATCAAATAATTTATTTCAATGTAATGATGTTATCTGTTATGGAGGTGGACCTGGTTTATGGCAATAGAAAGACAAGCTGCTCCATTCTGTGCCATCTCCATGATCTGCTGTACGACTCACAGGCTGATTTCTGAATATAGGTCACCAGCCCTTTCTTGCTAGTCTTTTTTACTTCAGCTCCACTGCATCATAACTTCAGCATCATAGCAACAAGCAAGCCTCTACTGACAGATGAATTGTAACTGGACCTGAGGTGCAGTAGCCAGGAATAGAATCCAGGCCTCTCATATAAGGTGAGAATTTTACCACTTAATCACCAACGTTCCCCAAAACAATAATAGTAAGTGCTTACTATGTCTCCAGTACCAAGTGAAGCACTGCAAATAGAAAGATGAATGAAAAGCAGCCAAGTCCTGCCTATCCCCTCCTGCCTTTCTCTAAGCCAGCCGTTCCTCTCCTGTGGATGGAAACTTCTCTGTCCTTGTTGGCTGATGTGCTATCACCGTCAGTGATACTATACTGTAATATTTTCATTCAAAAAGATTCAGTCTAAGTGGATTGTGGCAATTAAGCAATTTTCTTAACTTTAAGACTTTACGAAGTAAATGAATACTGGTGTTAACCATGTCAAGTGCATTACTTTAAAATTGTCACGTCAATTTATTTTCCTTTCCTAAAGTTAAATTTCTCCTTCCATAAATCATTGGATCGGATACTTACGGACTTCAAATTATAATCAGTGGATACATGTCATAAGCAGATAAACATCCTAAGGATATACAATTAAAAGTTGTATAAAAAAGAGATTAATTGGATCTTAGCTATGTAGGCAATGCACTTAAAGGAACACTAAAGAGGTATTGGTCAAATTTTGACTACTATTATCATTTAAAACATGCATTTGAAGTACTTGAGAAATCAGAGGGTTATAGTATGCCAAAAGAAACATCGCATGAAGTCAAAAAAGAGGAAAAATTACATGTAAGTTTGTTAGACCATGAAAGTGGTATGAATTAGTGGGGATAATTAGTGAAAGCCAAAATATTGCCACAGAAGATAAAAAGTAGAACTCATTCTATTATGCTAATGAGACCACACCTAGAGCAATGCATTCAATATGGGATACGTGGGACAAAAATGAACATCTAGGAAACTGGAAATAGGTCACAGACAAGCAGTAAGAGTAATTAAGGGCTTGGGGAGTCTGAACTGAAACAAGATTAAAAGGCCTTACATTTGGATAACATGGCTAACAGATGACTAAAAGTGGGCATGATATCTGTTTATAAACAGATAGAAGGTTGGGTGTAAACACGAAAGATAGAGTAGAATTGCATAACATGGTACTAAAAGGATTTAACTTGAGAAAAAAATGTCAAGAAAGATTTTAAAAGTAAATATAGTGAAGCTGTCTCCCAGAAAATGTGCATTTCCTTTTCTGTAGAGACTTTGCCAAGAATGAGGAAGTTTAGCAGAGCGCCGAGCAGAGGAGAAAGACCCAACAGGTTCCTTGCAGTTCTAATTTCTTCACTTTCACAAAGTTTTAGAAAGCTTTTAAGCTTGATCTGTTTGCACAAAATTGCTCAAAGTGTATTTTTTAATAGATTTTAGAAAACCAGCAGACAGGGCTTTCGGTTCTTGGCAATCATTTTACATCCTCATTTGTTCCTGTCCTCTGTCATTCACAGAACAGTAGATTAAAACAGTGTTAAACCTACTTCAAATTGATGCAGTCTCTAAAAGGTCATTTTCCCAAAGCTCAAAGAAAGGGGTGGCTTAGAATTTACTTAGGAACAATTGAATAATGTTATTTTCTAAGAAAATTTTTAGCTTAGAGCTCAGAAGTACACTAAAAGTGTTGCTAACGTAAAAGATTGGTTTTGGGATTACATTTACAAGCATCCAGTCCTTCCTTTTCTCTGTTTCTCGTTTTTTTCTTTTTTTTTTTTGGGTGGGGGGTGAGCCTTGAATGTAGTGTCTTATTCCACTTTTTTTTTTTTTTTTTAGTCTAGAGTCTGTTCCTACTAAAGTGATGGCATGATTTCTCCTATAAGGTTGTTTTTAAATGAAGTTAAAATAAAAAACTATGCTTTGTATTATGAACTCCTACAGGACTTTGTTTGTTTAATCTGACTTACATAAAACCCAATGTCAAAGCAATACTATGCAGATTTGAAAAATGAACAAATAGGAGATGATAACTGCAGAGGCATCCCACCCCAGAGGGATTGGGTAAGGCAAGTGAATCTTATATTTCCACTGATTTTCACTATAAATTCAAAGATTTTTTTTTCTCCCCTCCAAAAATATATCCTTTCTCAGACTGGGTTGAACATTTATAGATATTCCGATAGACTGATCAATCGTGTGCAGGACCTGCTAGTGTTTTTGACACTTCCAGAATTTAGCAGATTTCTGACTTCAGAATTTCCACACCTGTCCTTTTTTTCAGGCTCTTTGAATCTTTCCCACTGTTCTTTTCCTTCTCTTACCTTTGGTTTTTGTTGTTGTTGTTGTTGTTTGTTTGCTTTTTTAAGGTTTCTTCACTGTCTTATAGAACTTTGTTGCAGTACCACATTGGGCCAATAGATGCTGCCACTTCATGACGTTTAACAGTTGAACAGTCTCTTGTTGAGTGGTTAAGGCCCAAGATTAAGTGTGTGTGGTGGGAGGGAGGTGGGTGGGTGAGTAGAGGAGGAGGAACAAAGGCAGAGGGTGGCTATGTGGTAAATCTTCAGAAGAGAAATCTTCTTTTTAATCCATGTGTTTATGAATTGCATGAATTTTACAAGTGTGCATTGCTTTGATAGTACAAAAAATAAAATGAAGAAGTATCCATTTTATAAAAAGACACTTTAACTTCAGATACTTAAAGTACATTTTAGGTGGCCAAAAAAACCAAAACCACTGTCACTGAGTTGATTTTGACTCATAGCAACCCTATGGGACACAGTATAACTGCCCCATGGGGTTTCCGAGGCTATAAATTTTTATGGAAGCAGACTGCCTCATCTTTCTCCCACTGAGTGGCTTGTGGGTTTGAATTGCTGACCTTTTAGTTAGCAGCCGAATGCCTTAATGACTGTGCCAGCAGAGCATTTTTTTAGGTGGTATCACACTCTCTCACTCACTGCCGTCGAATCAGATCCAACTCATAGGGACCCCTCCTTGGGTTTCCAAAGTGGTATCACTACAGAAGTAGATTGCCCCATCTCCCTTCCAAGAGTGGCTGGTGGGTTTGAATCTGGCGATTCAGCCTTCTGGTTAGCTGTCAAATGCCTTAGGCACTATGCAAGCTTATTTAATAAAAAATATTTATTTAAATACAAATATTAAATAAAAAATGTTGCAGATAATGTCACAGTAATTATAACAGTGGTCTTTGCTGTTCTTAGCCTTGTCATCGAGTTGATTCTAATGCATAGTGACTCCACATGATAGAGCAGACCCGCCCCATGGATTTTTCTAGGTTGTAATCTTTATGGAAGCAGATAATCAGATTGTTTCCTTCCACAGAGCCAATGGGTAGGTTGAAACTACCAGCATTTTGGTTAGCAGCTGAACGCTTAACTGCATTCAATAGTAATGCTGGAAAGAATGCCTTAAGTTTAAACAAAACTTTCTGCCTATGCAATCTTACAACTTTGTTTCCTATGCTCAACTTATTTCAAATGTGGAGTTATAATATGACATTTTATTTTACCTAATGGTATCTACAAGGAACATCAGTTACTACTACTACTATTCAAATTTACGCAACAACCACCAAAGCCAAAGATGAAGAAATTGAAGATTTTTATAAACTTCTTCAGTCTGAAATTGACCATGCAATCAAGATGTGTTAATTATCACTGGTGACAGGAATGTAAAAGTTGGAAACAAAGAAGAATCACTGGTAGTTGTAAAATTTGGCCTTAGTGACAAAAATAACACTTGAGATCGCATGATAGAATTTTGCAAGACCAATGACTTATTCATTGTGTTTTTTCAACAACACAAACAGTGGCTATACATGTGGATTTTGTCAGATGGAGTACACAGGAATCAGATGGACTATATCTGTGGCAAGAGACAATGGCAAAGCTCAATATCTTCAGCCAAAACAAGGCCAGGAGCTGACAGACTATTCACATGCAAGTTCAACTTGAAGTTGAAGACAATTAAAACAAGTCCACGAGAGCCAAAATATGACCTTGACTATATCCCTCCTGAATTTAGAGACCATCTCAAGAATAGATTTCATGCATTGAACATCAATGATCAAAAACCAGAGGAATTGTGGGATGACATCAAGAACATCATCCATGAAGAAAGCCAGAGGTCATTAAAAAGATGAGAAAGAAAGAAAAGACCAAAATGGATGTCAGAAGAGACTCTGAAACTTGCCCTTGAATGAAGAGTAGCTAAAGCAAATGGAAAAAGTGACAAAAGAGTTGAACAGAGGATTTCAAAGAGCAGCTCAAGCAGACAAACTCAATTACTATAATGAAATGTGCAAAGACCTGGCACTGGAAAACCAAAAGGAAAGAACATACTCGGCATTTCTCAAGGTGAAAGAACTGAGGAAAAAACTTAAGCTTTGAGTTGCAGTATGGAAAGATTCTATGGGCAAAATATTTAATGATGCAGGAAGCATCAAAAGAAGATGGAAGGAATATACAGAGTCACTGTATCAAAAAGGATTGGTCAATGTTCTTCCATTCCAGAAAGTGGCTTATGATCAAGAACCAATAGTACTGAAGGAAGAGTTGAAGTTGCACTGAAGGAATTAGCAAAGATCAAGGGTCCTGGAATTGATAGAATACCCACTGAGATGTTTTGACAAATGGGTGCCCCTTTGGAGGCACTGACTTGGCTATGCCAAGAGATTTGGAAGACAATTACCTAGCCAACTGACTGGAAGAGATCCATATTTGTACTCATTCCAAAGAAAGGTGGTCCCACATAATGTGAAAATTATTAAATAATATCATTAGTATAGCATGCAAGTAAAATCTTACTGAAGATAATTAAAAAACAGTTGCAGCAGTATATTGACAGAGAACTTCCAGAAATATAAAATGGATTCAGAAGAGGACGTGGAAGGGGGGATATCATTGCTGATATCAGATGGATTTTGGCTGAAAGCAAAGAATACCAGAAAGAAGTTTACTTGTGTTTTATTGACTATGCAAAAGCATTTGATTGTGTGTATCATAACAAATTATGGGTAACATTGAGAAGAATGGGAATTCCAGAACACTTGATTGCACTCATGAGGAACCTGTACATAGACCAAGAGGCTGTCGTTCAAATAGAACAAGGTGACACTGCATGGTTTAATATCAGAAAGGGAGAGTGTCAGGGTTGTTTCCTTTCACCATACTTGTTCAATCTGTATGCTGAGCAGATAATCTGAGAAGCTGGACTATATGAAGAAGAACATGGCATCAGGATTGTAGGAAGAATCACTAACAACCTGTGATACAGTGACGACATGACTTTGCTTGCTGAAAGTGAGGATGACTTGAGGCACTTACTGATGAAGATTGAAGAATATAGTCTGCAGTACAGATTGCATCTCAATATAAAGAAAACAAAAACCTTCACAACTGGACCTACAAGCAGCAGCACGATAAATGGAGAAAAGATTGAAGTTGTCATAGACTTCACGTTGCTCGGTTCTACAATTGACGCCAATGGAAGCAGCAGTGAGGACATCAGAGGACATATAGCACTGGGCAAATCATCCGCAAAGGACCTCTTTCAAGTGCTGAAGAGCAAGATGTCTCCTTGAGGACTAAGGTGCACCTGACATAAGCCATGGTTATTTTCAATCACCTCATATGCATGTGAGAGATGGACAACAAATAAGGGAGACAGAAGAAAATTGATGCTTTTGAGTTGTGGTGCTGGTGAAGAATGCTGAAAATACCATGGACTGCTAAAAGATCTAATAAGTCTGTCCTGGAGAAAGTGCAGCTGGAATGCTCCTTGGAAGCCAGAATGGCTAGACTTCGTCTCACCTACTTTGGTCATGTTATCAGAAGGGACCATTGCCTGGAGAAGGATGTCATGCTTGGTAAGGTCAAAGAAAGAGAAAAAGGCCTTTGAAGAGATGGGTTGACACAGTGGCTGCGGCAATGGGCTCAAGTAGAGCAAGGATCGTGATGCTGGTGCAGATCAGGTAGTGTTTCGTTCTGCTGTGCATAGGGTTGCTATGAGACAGAGATGACTCAATGGCACCTAACAACAACAACAACAGTGGTATCTGTGTAATATGTCTATTTATATTTAAGGTAACTATCAGAAAATAGCAATAACAAGTAGAATAACTGATACTGTTGTACAATTCTCAGTTTGTGGATAACTTCTGCAAATGTACTCTTACAAAGATATATAAAAACTATGTGGGATTAAAAGTGACTTTGAAAACAAGGTCTGTAAATGTAAATGTGATTTAGGAAGGGCAGAAAAAACTAGTAAAAACCTGTTTTTGTGTTGACATTATGATGTATTGAAGTATGAGTTTTTATTTTATGCAAATTATGCATCTCCTCACCTTTGTTTATCAGTAAAACTAACACATAATGTCTTGTACCAGAATGAAACTCAACAAATTGTGATCTTACTAGGAGATTAAGTTCAGCATTGTATTTAATTCTTAGGTGATACTTATTACAGCCACAGAACATCCTTGGACACGAATGATTCAGAATACATTCACATTGCACACTTTGCCTGTAACATATACATAGTAATAAAAAGAATTATTGTTTTTCTGATCACTACCACTAATAATAACAGTAACACAGTAGCTAAGAGTAGACTTCAGGGTTGCACAGAGGCTGGTTTGAATCTCAGCTCTGCTATTTATTAGTAAGTTTCCCAAACTTCTGAGCCCTTACTTCTCTTGCCTATAAAAACCAAAAAACCAAACTCACTGCTGTTAAGGAAATCCTGAAATCCTGATTCATAGCAACCCCTCCTTGTGTTTACAAGGGGGTACCTCTATGGAAGTAGATTGCCCAATCTGCTTTCTGAGGAGTGGTCTGTGGGTTTGAACCGCCAGGCTTCTGTTTAGCAGTCAAGTGCCTTAGGCACTGCACCACCAGAGCTCCTATAGAATGTGGAAGATAAGATCTGTAAAATTGATTAACTCTGCCTGTTGGTATTTTCCTGTTTGATGTATATATTAACTGTCCTCCCTCTTCAGTACCCAATGTGCTGTAGACCATGTTCCAAATCCCCTTTACACCAAACCAATCGCCAGACTCTTTCCACCTTAAGAACCAGAAAAGGAAATCACTGTGACTGGCAGTACCCAGGTCCTTGGAAATAAATACGCAGGAAGGAACACACTATGAGTAATGAGAGCCTCAATGTATTACGTTTATGACCCCACCTTTCCCACTGCCTCTTCATCATTTTAGATGGTGCCTCACTTATTAAAACAAAACAAAAACAAAAAAAAAAAAAAGAAAGAAAGAAAGGCAAAAACCTGGAACAACACACATTCAATATTTGTTTTCTTTTGGAACGGGACAGTATTCATGGTTGTTGTGAAAGACCTAGCTCAAATAGAATCTTCTCCTGAACTTTTTTTTTTTTCCCCCACAATATAGTTTAGTTGATAATATATTAAAACTACACTTTCTTTGAATGGGAATAATTTCTACTGGTTTAGCTTGTGATTTCTGAGGCCACATCTAAAGCCTTGTGGGAATTGTTTGTTGAATCATAGGCTTTGTGGTTAGAAACCATTGGGTAGTCCTTGGGAAAATTTCTTAGGTTTCTGTGGGCCTCGGATTCCTTATCTGTTTTTTGGACTTAAAAATAATAACCACGTAGAGTTGTGAAAATTAAATAAACATATCTGTACCATAAGTACAATGACTTAACTGTAAATTCTCAGATTAAAATATTTCATTATTATGACAATCAAATAAGTGGCTTATAAAATTGACAGTGGGTTTTAGGAAGAGGTGATCAAATGGATGTGAAGTTTATGAATTGCTTATTCTGCGTACTTCGCTGTGGCCACTGGTGGGATAGATACATGTCTGCACATAGAAAATTAAATCCTGTCTAGGGACATAATGCATGCGCAGAAGGCTGAGGCATGAAATGTCATTTCAGCTTTGCGCCTGGGGAAGCTCTGACACTGCCTTGGAAGTCCGTCGTGGCTGCCTGACCTTTGGCGTCTGGGAGGGATGCCTATACCTTCGCCCAGCGCTGGAAGGGGCCCAGGCCCTTCCCAGCAAAGCCTATCCCAGACTGCTTACTCCCTCATTGCATGCATCTCCACGGAAAAGGCCTTTTCCTCCCGTCAGAGTAAGCTGCCCAGCCTGGCGTGGACTGCCTTTAATTTCACGTTGTTGCAAGTAGGCGAAGTCTCTTCGGTCCTCGGGGTAAGTGGAAAGGACTCCGACGGGGGGCCCGCAGTGGGCTTGCAACCGGGGACAAGGATAGGGGAAGAGAGCAAATTCCGGGGACTGCCCCGAGGAAGCAGGTGGGGAGAGCAGCGGTTCCCTGCGAAGGAAGAGCGGTCGCGGGTCCCTCCCCTCAGCCACCAGGCAGCCGCGGCCGACGCTAGCCCGGGTGGGGGCGGGGCGGGGCGGTGCGAAGGGCGCAGAGATTACCCCGGCGCCACTGGGGACGCCCGGGGGCCTGAGGGCCCGGGCGGGCCCCACGCGAGACCACAAACGAAGACAGGAGGCAGTCACCCGAGGGCGAATAAAAAGGAGTGGTTCCCCCACGCGCCGTCGCCCCCCCCCGCGACCCGGCTGTCTGTCCCGGGGTCCCCCGGCGGCCTCAAGTGCCCGCAAGCGCCGGCGGTGGCGCTCCGGGTCCCCGCCCCGCGCGCAAGTGCGAGGCTGCCCGCGGCGCGGCGCACGCCCCGGTGCAGAGCAGAGGCTTCCGCGCACAACTCCGCTGCGAGTCCACGTGAAGTTGTCGCTCCCTTTGGAAAGGGAAAGGGAGCTGTGGTCAAAGCCGGGGTGTGACGACCGCGGCGGCTGGGGCGCGCGCTCCTTTCCTTTTAGACTTTTTTTCCTGTCGTCAGTCTAGAGTTTTGGCTCCACTCCTTCCCCCCTCCCCCTCGGAGCTGGCTTCTCCCCCCGCCCCGTTGCTCCCCCGCTTGTGTACGCTATTTGCTGGGGGGTGGCCGAAGGGGATGCGCTGTTTTCACCAGAGGTACAACGCGAAGGGGAAACTTCGACACTGGAAGGAACGAGAATAGGTACCTAAATAGAGACAAACGGACAAGGATCCGCGGCTGGGAGAGACACTTGAACTTCGGTATCCCGAGG
Organism: Orycteropus afer afer; assembly: GCF_000298275.1. Classification (NCBI taxonomy): domain Eukaryota; kingdom Metazoa; phylum Chordata; class Mammalia; order Tubulidentata; family Orycteropodidae; genus Orycteropus; species Orycteropus afer. Next base: position 6,412,631 of record NW_006921769.1, read on the forward strand.
CGGTCCGGGAGGCGGGAGGTGAGTGCGCCTTTCTTTCGACTCTGTGCCCGGAGCTACATCGGCCAGGTAGGGGGTAACCCCTAAATCTGCCGGGGAAAGAGCGCTCGGCCCTGCCCCGGCGCTGAGCGCTGGGATCGGACGACGCACGGCCGGGCGCTGTGGGGGCACAGGAGTTCCCGGGGTGCTCGGAGGCGGAGTGGCCCACGCGAGGCCCCGCTGCCTGGGACTGCACGGCGCGCTCTATCCTGGCGAACCCCGTACCCTTACAAGGGTTCCCTCTGAGCTGCACTTCCCGCGCCCGGCCACCGCGAAGCCGGCTCGGAATGAGGTAGGCGGCCACTCACTGCCCGGCGCGCCTCTCCTACCCAAAGCCCTTGCCCTCCTCGCCTTGGAGTGCGCACCAGCGTCTCCTCTGCCCCCTTCCTGTAAAATTTATTAATTTATGATGACCCCCTATATCATCAGACTTAAGGACGAGGACCCAGGGTCCCCTGGAGGGAGCCAGGCGCCTGGGTTTTCTAGATGCTAGGTGCGTGTGTTCAGTGTTTAGGCTCGAAACTCCAGACACGCACAGGGATTTTAAAATGGGTGATCCCACTTCAATCGTTTTTTTTTTACGTGGCGTGGATGGTCTGTCTCCAGGAGTTTGCCAGGGTCCGTGAAATTAGAGACGTCTTGTCAGAAGAGTAACGTTCATTGGCTTGGCTCGCGGATGCCATGAAGGGATTATAACTTCTCCAAAGGAAGGGACCTGGCTGGGGACAGCAGGTTTCCTCTTATTTCGCCTGCTGGTTTTGGGGTGGTTGTGGACTTGAAAGGACTCGCTTTTTTAGTGTTGCTAAGCCGGGTTGCAAAGTATGATTAGTTTATTCTACTCCACCCAGGAACCGGAATTTTCGCTTAGTGGCACTTTAAAGATCTCTTTCTTTGCATGCGATATTCCGAACAGCTTGAAGTTTTTAGGGAATTTGCGAAGGGAGTATCATGGCAGAGCAGTAGCGAAACCGGAGACCGCAATTTAATTTTTGTCATCGTTTCTCTAGTTGGGGTGCCATGTCTCCTATCTCCACAACTTCTCTGTTCCCTTTCTTGTCTCGTGGAAAGCTACAGGGGTTTGTGCAGTGTTTGTCTCTTGAGTGTGTGTGTAGGGGAGGAGGTTGTTTGGAGACCGTCTTCCCTGCCCTCGCTCCTGGCGCCTCACCCCTCACTCCGAAGCGGGCCAGAGCGAGTCATTCAAGAATCTTCATCTGAGGACAGTGGAGAAAAAGGTGCAGGTCTCGCTGCCCATTTTGCCAAAATGCATAATAGCGCCTGGGCTTGTGTTTTGGTTTCAAAGCAGTTCCACGTGGAGCACTTCAGTGTGCGTATGTGCTGTGTACTTGATCTCCGAGGAGGTAACAGGAGTCTCGTGTTCAAACCCAGTGGGCCATTGGCCATTAATTTGCTTTCCTGGCTGTCATTACAGACACTTCCAAAATCTGATACCTAAGAGAACCAACAGGTTAAGTTTCCCATTAAGAACTCATACTCAACAGTTTTCTTTCTCCCTTACCCCTTTTGGCTTGGCAAGCTGGGATCAGGGTAATTGATGGAGCGAAATATATCTTCTCCGATATGGCATTTTGTTCCTATTCTCATCAGCGGCCACTTTTTGCACGTTTGTTAGTTTCAGTGAGGGCTCCAGAGGGACTTAGGTGGGAGTCTTAGGAGCTTTTAACAACCGCGGACTCCGCATAGACAGCTTCTGAAGTTTCATTTACACGTAGGCGATTGACAGTATTAAAAGTTGATGATAGGTTTCTAATCATTGGATTGTTTTTGTTTTTCTTTTAAAAACTTCAAGGCAAGGATTGTACTTGATAAAGTTTCCCAAGTAGAATGTAGTTTTGAGAGGAAACATTGCCGCCCCCCCTTTTTTTTCTTTTTAAATATTTTTTGGGCAAGCTAATACTCGAAGAACTAAAAACTAGGAAAGGGGGTGGGGTGAGAATGAGTGGAAAAAAAAAAAAGAAAAAAAACCAACTTGATACCTAGTATGGTACATTTTAGGAGACTTCATTCATTCAAACACATTTGTGTATTTTTAAAAGTAAAGTTACCGTCAGAAACAAAAAGCAGTGGTAACAAGAGAGAATTGTTTTGTGTAGGGCTGGACTGCCAGAGTCTGATTTTATGGCAACAACAACAAACACAGATCAAGGTACACACACTTTTATTCTTGATAACAAACCATAAAAAATAGTTTGTTCCATCTTACTAAAAGGTGTAAGCCATTCAAAATTAAAGTTAAAACTTTTGACAGTTACAGCTTTGAATAATTAGATGAGCTGAAGGCTGGTTCTCTCCCCCCCCCCCAATTATTAGGTATATGTCACTTTCTTTCATAAGTGAAATCCTAAAATCAATGTGTTTTTCAAAAGCCTATTTCCTTTGTAAATTACCTGAAAATAATATGTTTCAACATTTGCAAGGGCATTATAATTAGAGATTCTTTCATAACTATAACTGAAATAAGAGCATTTATTTGACTATTCTTTTTTTAAAATTAGTATTTTATTGAATATTGAAAGCTTAATTTCTCCTTTCCAAAATGGAAGTTTATGTATACATCAATGCATTCATAGCTAATATTGAAGTAATATGTGCTCACTTAATTTTTTTTTACTATCTGAGATTTGTATGAAAGAAAATTGGCTCAAAAATAATCATTTTAATTAAGAAGTACAGATAAGCAAATTCTGAAGGATTTCTAGAAGCTGGCTGGAAAAATTTATCTTTGTATAAAAGTTTCTCTTTGGGAGAGACTGGCAGATAAATGATTTGTTACTTTGCTATAACTCTTTTTCTTTCATAATTTAAAGAAAACGTTTGGTTACACAACAGTAAATACAAGTTTTCCATTTCTAAGAGATTCATTTTTATTTATATTGTGATTGGAGGTGTAAATAAAGTTTACATGGCCACGGGAAGTGCAGTGTCCAATTTCATGTGTTGAATCTGTTACAAGCTCCAATGACTGATGCCGTGTCTAAAAATATACTTATGTGACTTAGTTTTTAATTTTTTTTTTTTTTAGTTTGTATACTAGAATTAAATTAGAGTTTTTAGATAAGTAGAATGGGTAGAAAAACCTTAACCACTGTTATGAGAAGTTGAGTTGTTAGAAAGTCTACATTCTAACTTTCAAATAATAAAATTAAACTTATTTCACCCCATGGAACCTCAGAGTTTTTATACAGAATCCGAGAAGAAGGAAGATAATCCTTTTCAAGCAAGACTTAGTGAAGTGTTAAGTAATTTAAGAATGCAAGGATTTGTTATGTTTTTTCACTATCTCTTTTTTTCCCTTTCTGTTAGGTAAATGCAGAACACTGAACATTCAGTAAAAACAAGCCCCCCTTTATAAGGAGTTTATTCACCATCGTTCTGCATTGCAGCTGCTGATCATATTTCATGGAGCTGTTAAAGCACTTAAAACCTAAAATTAGGAACTGTCTGGTTGTAAATATTTTAGATCACTTATTTAAGAAATAAATAGAAAAGCATGCTATCAGAAGTAGGAGAAGTTTTAAATCCTCATATTGAAGATGTTTTGAAACCTCTATCAGACACCCCTCCCAAGTGAGACTATAATCATGACAGTTTCTTTTTCAAATGGATATTATTCTTACATATTCTAAACTCTTACAATGTATCTCCCTGTAGAATATCTTAAATTAATTGTATTCAGAAATACAGTGGGGGGATTTTATTACAATGGTTACTAGGTGAATGAAATCAACACCAGGAGGCATGGATGGCATTGCACTGTACCTGCCTCTCATGAATCTTTCCTGGTGAACTAAGAAACGACATTCCCTTTTAGGCATTCACCTAGTGATGGGTGAGATGCAGTGGTGCATTTAATTACATTATGTGTAATACTTGATTTTGCAATTTGATGAGTTTTAATGTGGGAATACTGAATATTCATTAATTAAGTTGGACATGGAGCCAAATTTAGTGTCATTTAGCTTGAACTTGAGTGGAAGACAATAAACAGGAATAACATATTCAAAAGTTTGATTGCTTTTAAGAGGTTTGAAGACTTTGTAAACATTACTGTCATCTAATAATGCTGCTATGGCAGTGCATGTTAATATATGTTTTGATGCTACACCATTTTAGTCTCGAAATTTGCTATTTTTACTATGTCCTCTTCATTTTTTTTTATCAGTAGAGAAGTTCTGAAAATGAACACCATTGCACTTATCCCTGAACACCTTCCCCTCTTCCAGAAAAAGAGATAAAACTGATTAATTTAAAAATAGAAACCATTTTGAGTTATCAAAACCACATTTATATGGTGGTTTAAAACAGTTTCAGAGAGGGCACCTCTGGGTCTCACTGTAACCTTTTCTGTCATTGAAAGGTGCTAATTGATCTTAGGGCACTGACATAATAGTATAGTTTGATATTTGAAACCTTTCAGAGCTGGTCTGGCCCCTTTCTCACCCTGAGATTTCGGTGCTCAGCTGTGATGAAGAGAGACACCATATTAAAACGTCAGGAATTCTAATTTTCTTCCTGTATGAAATGATTTTATACAACAGATCCATAATTTAAAAACTTTCATTTACACACAGTAAGTGAATTTATTTTAATGGACTTCTGGCCAATGTGAGAGGAAAGCCCTATAGTATCATGTTAGGATTTTTTATTTTTTCAGAGGTAGTGTTTTTTTTTTTTTTTTTTTAGATTGAAAACTTTAGGCAAAGTCTGATTGATGTACTTATATTTGAATATTTTCAAAATTAAATTGCATTACACCAATATAGAATTGCCATCTGGAAATTTCATATATAAGGGTATTACTACTTAAAGTATATTTTTAAATAAAAAATTTCAGCTTAATATTTGTATAGTTGCAATTTTGTTTTCCAAGTATATTCTCTTTATTGTCATCAACCATTATTTCCATTAAACATCATAGCTAACAATGACTGAGGATTTACTTTATGCCAACATTGTTCTATTTAAATGGATTAGCTTATTTTAATCTTCCTAAGCGTGCCAGAAATTAGGTATTTTTATTATTCCCATTTATCAGATGAGGATGCTGAGAGCTAGCCACTCAGTGTAATAGAGCCAGGATCCTAATTTAGCAGTCTAATCCCAGAGCCCTTCCTTAAGCATTTTGACAACCAGTTGTTCCCATTATTGAAGTCATTATAGGTGATACTCAAGCAAACATTTTGTTTTTAATGTTATTAGTTATGTATCTATTTCTAAGGATATTAGACAAATTTGTTGGCTTCACATTAGACCTCTAATTTTGTGGATAATATTGCTTAAGACAAGACCAAAAAAAAAGCATTGAAGTGAAATTATTTTTTTTAATTATGTAATATTTGAGCAAAGATACTAAGTAACAATGATATAAATGTCAACGTAGACAAAATCATAAAGGTTGCTTGCAAAGACTGAATTTGGGGAAGCACTGCTAGTCCATACTGTCTCCCAAATATCAAAAAGTTATAACCATGTCTTTTTGTGATATTTTATTTACATGAAGACTTTTTGTTTGCTTTGCCAGCCTAGTAGAGGTTAATAATTTTACATTTATGTTTTATTTATCTTCTGATTGTTTTAAATCTGAATGCTGATTATGAATCTCACATCCCCACATTTATGTTGAACGAGCCAATACGGAATGAGAACTGCCTAATGGATTTCTAGAGGCAGGTTTGCATTATGATGAAATCACACACATAGCTGTGAAAAACTTTCCATTTATAAGGATATCAAACTTTGGGTGGTTAAAGTTATCTCTAGGGTAACGCTATTGTTTTGCTCCTAATTTTTAAGTTTTAAAACTTGAAGGTATTTTTCTACTAAAGCAGTCATTTTCATTTTTATTTATTCATGTATTTAGCCACAACCCCTTTATTCCAGTGACAGCTGACAGTATACCCACCTGAGAAATGTGATACTGCTCTGATGTAGATGACCTGAGAATTACTCCCCCCTCTGCCTTCCTGCCATTATTGTTGGGTGACATGGAGTCAATTTTTGATGGATAGCAACTCCACGTGACAGAGTAGAACTGCCTATGTAGTTTCCTAGGCTGTAATCTTTAAGGAGAGGAGCCCTGGAGGTGCAGTGATTAAGTGCTTGGCTGTTAACTGAAAGGTCAGTGGTTTGAACCCACCAGCTACTCTACAGGGGAAAGGTGTAGCAGTCTGCTTTGGTAAAGATTTACAGCCTTGGAAATCCTGTGGGCCAGTTCTGTCCTGTCTTACAGAGTTACTGTGGGTCAGAATTGACTTAACTGCGATGGGCAGTCTTTAATAACACCTGTCACCAGGTCTTTTCTCTTGTAGAGGTGCTGGTGGGTTTGAACAGCTAACCTTTTGGTAAGCAGCCAAACACTCAACTGTTGGTTCACCGAACAAAAACAAAAACAAACCCACTTCCATGGAGTCGATTCCAACTCACAGTGATCCTATAGGACATAGTAGAGGTGGCCCATAGGGTTTCCAAGGTTGTAAATCTTTATGGAAGCACACTGACTCATCTTCCTTCTGTGGAGTTGATAGTGGGTTCAAACCACAGACCTTTTGGTTAGCTGCTGAGTGCTTTAGCCACTGCACCACCAGAGCAACTTTTGTTGCTCCACCAGGGCTCCTATAATTACTGCCTCCCAAATTCTCTGTAAAGGGTAAAATCTCCTGAAAAAAGGAGTCCATTCTGACTGTCTGGTCTAGTGTGTAATCCATTTAAAAACAAAAACCCCAAACTCAAATTCCACAGAGTATCTTCTAGTGTAATACACTGGTGCAAGGTCTGTCCCTACTTACGCACCCTGAATGCTTTTCTTAACCAATCTGCATCCTTTACTTCATTTTAGCCCTGAGAAGATAGACACAGGTCAAGATGCTCTCCTTATAAGTTACGTGTCTGAATTAGGCACACAGAATTTGCCCATGCAAAGGTTTGCTTTATTAAAGCAATTGTTTGTTTTTTCCCTTGAAGGACTTTTAGAAGAAACCAGCACTAGTGTAAATGGACATGACCTTAGATTTTCATGTGATTTATTGCTACTATTTCTTTTTTTTTTATTATTCCCCCCTCCTTTCTTTGTAAAGTATAAGGGGCATTTCTTGTGAAAGGCTACAATTAAATCATAAAAATTTACATTCAGATGCCATTAAATTTAATTTTACTCACAAAAGCAATAGCATTAAGTTTGAAATTCTATCCTATAGCATTTAAGTTTGAAATTCTATCCTTAATCTAGTAGGTGGAAGGAAGGTAGGGCAATCTACTTCCAGAGTGATACGGCCTCAGAAGCCCAAGGAGGGGTCGCTGTGAGTCAGATCTGACTACGACAATGAGTTTGGCTTGGTTTGGTAATCAAGTAGGTGTACAACATACCAGAGGGCTTATTCTTCACAAGATTATATATACGATTCACAGACTTCTGCATATACCCAATGGGGTGATGTATTCATGACATTTCACCCCGGACTCTGAACTTCCTCATGTTAAAGGATTTGACAAGACCTGAGTATTCTGATTAAGAGATTGACTATTTCTCCTTTAATGTGTCCAGTATGTTAAAAGTGGAAATGGTATCCTGATAACTTGAAGAATTAAGAAATCTCATAAATTAGCTAATTCTTTTCACTTAACTGTTTGTATTTTAATGCAGATATATATGCATGTTTGGTCACGACTCATGTAATTCTAGCTAGCTTTAATCACAGAATGGGCGAATCACATTCACATTTCTTTTCATAGGTTTTCAGTTATCTCAAGCTGTGCTTCTAGTAGGCAATTCAATAATGCACGTCTTAGTTAGTCTGTCAAGAAGAGCAGTGCCACGGTTTTGTTTTTATTTTAAATGAACTTTATCCATTAAGATTATGCTACTGTTTTGTTTTAATTAATTGATCCATGAATAATTTTAATTTAGATCTAGATTTGTTTTGTCACCTTGATTGTTGACTTTAGTTTTAAAGGCTTCATTGCAAAGTTGTGGGTACACAATAAATACTCAGTAAATACTTTTTCATTAGCAGCATTGCTATAAACATACAAACATTAGAGTGGGATCATTAGATTTTTTCATACTCTGTGTAATTTTGAAGACTTTGTGGGTTTTAATATTTTAATTATTTTCTGGGAGCCCTGGTGACACAGTTACTCCACTGCTAAAAGAAAGAACTGTGGTTTGAACCCACCTGTCACTTCAAAGGGAAAGATGTGGCAATCCATTTCCTTAAAGATCTAGCCTTTGAACCCCTCCGGGGGATTTCTGCTCTGTTCTGTAGGGTCACTATGAACTGGAATTGACTTGATGACAATGGGTTTTTATTACAGTTTTGATTTTTCTCTATGCATATTTTTGACAGGGATTGGGTAGCACAATAATTCGTTAACCAGTGTAATTGAAGTCACCGATTTAATCCTCAGGTGATTCCGTTAGTGCTAGGTGGACTGCACACTTGCATTGCCATAAATGGCAGAGTTGTGTTAACCTCGATTCTCTCTCCTGGGGAGCCATTTGGAGTTGTGCTGCATCTGTCTCCAAACTTTCCTCCTGTCCCTGGTGTTCAATTGCATTTGTTCACAATTTCATCAGGTTGATCCTTGACATAAAATTCTTTAAAAAATTCCCTGTTGCATACAGGGTAAATGCCACAATTCTCACAGGGCATACAAGAGCATTTGTGCCGAGGATTTTACTTAGTTTGCCATTCTCATCTCTCACCACTCATTCATGAGAAATCTCTTTTCCAGCCTTATGGAAAACTGCAGTTCTCAAATGCACCTTCGTCTTTTCCCTTCATTTCTTTGGACATGTGATCCTTGCTATCTGGAAGACATTTCTTCTATGCCTCTGCAACTTCCTTTTCCACTTCTTTTTCAGTACTTGAGATGCACAATGTTATCTTGTCTAGTCAGTTCCTCTGACCACCAGAGGCTGAGTTAGATGATTCTTTCTCTTCACTCCCAAAGAACCCACTTTCTATCTTTGGCATAGCACTTGCTACAGTGAAATGCAGTAGATTACATTATTTTTAATCTCACTCTAGAGTGAGAATTTACTGAAGGGATTAATGTTTGTTATCTCTGTATTTCTTGTGGACAGTAACTGCTTTCACATAGTAAATAGGTGGTCAATGAATTCCAGTTGAGTGAATGAATGAATGAACTGGGGTTGAGAGCAGTGGTGGTGGCATCCTGCTGCAAGGTTGGGTAGAGTGGGAAGAGCTGTGACCATTGCACAGCCTGGCTTCCTTAAGAAAAGTCTCAGGAAATTTTGGTAGTGACCTAGCAGACTTGCAGCTCTGAATCCAGGCCTACCTGGTATGAGTGTGTGGATGGATGTAGTAATGTACTTATTTCACCACTGACCATTCGGAAGTCAGTGATGTAGTACATAAGTCAGGGATTCTGAGAATATCTGGAGATATGAGTATTTATAGCATTTGAAATCTGAGGGGCTTAATTCTTTTTATTGCACAGTGGTTAGTACAAAGAATATAGAGCCTGGGTGTGTGGGTTCAAACCCCCCAGCCCTACCACTAAAGGCTCTGTAACATTAAGCAAGTTACTTAAGCTGTTTTTGCTTCAGTTTCCTCATTTGTAAACTTGTATGGTGCAAATGGGTAAGTGCTTGACTAATAGCTGAAAAGTTGGTGGTTTGAACCCACCCAGAGGTGCCTTAGAAGACAGGACTGGCAGCCATCTTCCAAAAGATCCCAGCCGAGAAAACTTATGGAGCACAGATCTACTCTGACACATGGTGTCACCATGAGTCTGAATCACCTCAAGGGCAATTAATAACAACAATGGAACAAACCTCATGTGGTCCTATGAGAGTTCAATGAATAATATTTATAAAGTATTTAGACTAGTGGTTTATATGAATAAAAGCTCTTATAATTATGATTGTGTACCCTTCATTAAATTACCAAATGTGTTCCAGAAATTTTTAGTGTTGAAATTCTTTTTGGGAGGCCATGATAGGTTGAGTTTCCAGTGGTCCAAGTACAGATTTGGCACTCTGGGGTTATCTTGGCAAATCTAAAGATCTATTTCGGGTCCTAAGGGAAGAAAGCACAGCCGCTTTATGGTCGTCACCTTTGGCCATGTAAAAAAATGTGCAGTATTTCTTTCAAAAGATATGTCCACATAAAATTATCTAAAAATTTTTAGGGCTTTAATCTTGGTGATTCCGCAGGTATCTTCAGCAATTATAAGCATGATTTCTATGATAGTACTTTCATTTTGTAACCCATATTTAAGGTTCCTCAGTTGATAATTTTCAGTCTGAAGGTACCATTTGTAAGAATTTGTGTAATTTTTACTGGATAAGCTCAATGTAAACTTTTAAACTGATAACCTTAAATATTGCTGTGATTTTTTTTGTTTTAAGTCTTTTCACGGATAATAGATTATTAGCACGTCTTCTTCTAGAATTTATACGTGGTCCTTGGATTCAGATATAATGGTGAAGAGTCAGGAGAAGAAGGGGAGTTAGTATGTTAGTTTTCACGGTCTCGGTTTTACTAGGCACCTGCAAGTGCTGCCGGATGCATCTGTCTAAAACATTTGCTGGTAGTGTGCATTGATGTGCCTGAATCCATGAATGGATTTGGACTAGGTTTCTCAGTCTCTGACTTGACATTTGGAGCTGGAGATGCTTTGTTAAAGGGGGCTGTCTTCTGCATTGTAGCATGTTTAGTAGCACCCCCAGCCTTTACCCACTAGATACCAGTAGTACCCTACCCCCTCAGTTGTGACAACTGAAAATGTCTCCAGAAATTGCAAAATATCCTCCAGGGAGCAGGATTTCCCCCAGATGAGAAGTCATAAGCAAAGTAGGTCTTAATATCGCATGATGTGTTAAAACAATTCCCAGAGCTTAGAATGAGAGGACAGTTGTTTCCAGTCACGTGTAGAGAATCTTTATACCTTCCTCTCAAATTTAAACATGAATTCAAACAAGCCTCCCAGATCTGTGTTGATAGATACACTTTGTATAGAAGGGATTGACTATCTTCAGCAAATTTTCTTTTCCTGGGAATAACATGTGGGTGGGAGAGCAGAAGGCTTGGGGAAGTGTGTAGGGACTATTATTTGAATCATTGGTATGTACACTTTTCGTTTTCTTTTTATTGTTTCTTAATAGGTGCTTTTGATTCATTTGTATAATCATATTTCTATAATACTTGGCTTTTTCCATATATGAATATCCAGTGATAAGAAGCTTTTAAAGTTTTTTAGTCTGTAGCATAGTGCCTAAGGCACTTGACTGCTAACCAGAAGGCTGGCGGTTCAAACCCACCAGCCACTCCTCGGAAGGAAGATTGGGCAATCTACTTCTGTAGTGATACTCCCTCAGAAACCCAAGGAGGGGTCGCTATGAGTCAGGTCCGACTCGATGGCACATAACAACAACAGTGTAAGAAAGAGCCAAACCATTAAAAACTATTGCCATGGAGTAAATTCCAATGCATAGCTACCCTATAGGACTGAGTAGAATTACTGACCCACAGGGTCCCCAAGGCTGTAATCTTTACAGAAGTGAACTGTCACATCTTTCTCCCATGGAGAAACTGGTGGGGTTCGAACTGCTGACCTTTTAGTTAGCAGCCCAGCTCTTTAAACACTGCCCCATCAGGGCTCCTAAAAAGGGCAAAGTTACCTACAATCACAACAGCCTAAGATGAAAATACATAATGAATAGATAATTTGTTCATTTGTAATCCAAACTTTTCAAATGAAGTATGTTTTAACTTTCAGTTTATACCACAATTTCAGGATCTTGAATTTAATGACATTGGCACAACCTGAGGAAAATAAAAATGAGAGTATGGTATGTCAAAACTTTTTGTGATGAATTACCAAATCCAAACATTTATGCTCTAGGTCCAAAGATTAATGCTAGTATATTCATGTAATTTATGAATTGATATCTTCTTGCATAGAAGTAAACGTGACTGTAGTCTGAGCACCAAGTCTGCCCAGTGTAGATGTGAAAATGGCTACAAATATAGCATTCAGGCCAAAATGCCTTTCTGTTTTCAAAGACAAGGACCCTGCACAGCTAGTTGTTAGCAGAGAGATGAGGTAGGTGCTAGGCAACTCAATGACAGGTGAGGACCAAGCCAGAGGAATCAGGGGGTTCTAAGTCAGGGGCTTAAATGAGAAGTTTTCAGAGAGTGGAGTAGAATTCTCCATGTATTGGCATGAAGTTGAAAGGAGGCAAACACACCTCAGGACCATCCAGGCATTTTATGACTGACATTGAACAGGAGGCCTGGTAGCCCTTCAGTCACTGGAGAACAGCCAACAAACCAGAGGTTCTGTTTTTCCAAATCAGCACTTCCCGGGTTCATAAATCAGAGGACCCCTCCAGAGTATTCAATTCACATTTCTGCTTTCTCAAGTTGGTTCTTTGTACAGTGGGTCCTAATGTGGTGAGATGTACCTGTTTTTGTCAATGTTCTATGGCATATGAAATACATTCAGGCATTTCCTTTTCTCTCCCTAGAATATTCAAACAATCCCTATCTTCCACTCCCCAACTCCCTTCCCCTATATGCTTCCTTTATTTGTTTTTTATTTTTTTTTTGCTTCCTACCTACAAAAAAAAAAAAAAATCTACACAACTTGTAAGGCTTAGCTTAAATGTCACCTCCTCTGGGAAGCCATCCCTAAGGCTCGGACAGAATTAATTCTTTCCTCTCTGTAATACCATAGCACTTTATTTGATCTATGAATAGAATAGCACATTGTGCTGAGGCTAATTATATGAGAGTTTGTTTTCTAGAGAGATTCTGAACTCACCAAGAGTGGTCATCACATCTTTTCTCCTCCCAGTCCTTTTCCTGAGCATAGAAATTGAAATGAACCAGCTACACTATCCCATCAATGTCTTCAAAGAACATAGATCCCCAACCAGACAACTCAATCCTGTTTATATTTTGGGAAACTGACTCTCTTTTGATTATAGTCATGGAAGCTCGTTTATTGATTATTTTCTATTTTAACTTATTTAAAACTTCATTTGTACCAAAGTATTACTGATTTTGTAGTGGAAGAAAAGATTTATCCAGTGTATACTGGTATTTGTATGAACTGAAATTAAAAAGATGCATTTCTAGTTGACATTTATGGTCTTCATCTTCCCAGTTTTCCCTGGAAACAGACTTTGGCCTCTTTGGTTGCTTTCTGCTCAGCTAAATTTCATGTTATTTTGAAGAACTTTTAACTCTCAGAATTATGGATTTCATGTGAAAGGAAGCATGTTCTTTAGTTGTTTGTGTTGATGTTTCAAAATGGGGGTACCAAACCATTGATCTCTTCTCATTTGGAGCAAAAGAGAATGAAGGAAATAAAGACTCAGAGACAAAACTAGTCCACATGAACCATGGCCTCTTCTAACCTGAGACCAGAAGAACTAGATGGTGCCCGGCTACCACTACTGCCTGTTCTGACCAGAGACACTATAGAAGGTGCTGGATAGAGTGTGAGGAAACTATACAACAAAATTCATTTCCTAAAAAAGGCCAGAGCTGTTGGACGATAGAGACTAGAGGAGCCTCTGAGACTATTGCCCTAAGGTACACTGTAAAGTTGGAACTGAAACTATTTCTAGGAGTTCACCTTTCAGCCAAATAATAGGTTGGCATATAAAATAAACCCCTGAGTAATGTGTCCTTTAAACAGTTAACTATATGAAACCAAATGGTCAACATCTGTCCAGAAGCAAAGATGAGAAGGCAAGGACACAATAGAAATAATGAGAACGCTGAAGTATTGTGAAAATTGTGACCAATACCATACAACAATTTATATAAAAGTTGTTAGAGGGGAACCTAATTTACTGTGCAAATTTTTACCTAAAACACAATAAATTGTTGTTAAAAAATGAAAATACAGTATTGGAAAATTGGGGGGCAAAAATCCCAGATATATCCACTCAAAGTATGTGTGGCCTTTCGGTGAGGAAATTAGGTCTCTTTTTGAGGCACAGTTGAGGAAGGAAAAATTTTTGTTTAGTTTCTAGTGGTTTGTTTTTAGGTATTTTCCACAAAAGATGAGCAAGACCCTCCCAAACCACCAATTTGCTTATTTAGAGGGGAAAAAAAATAAACCTCCTATATCCAAAAATAACATTGAATTAAAATTATTGTTTCCAATAATTTAAAAAATAGTTTGAAAAATTGTGGTTTTCTTTTCCTTGTATGAGTCATTTTTGAATTGCATTTTATTATGCTGAAGCCTATTTGCTCTGCATTTTAGTAGGTCCTATTATTTATCAGAGAAATCAGCTCAGAAGGGGAACCTAGCCCAACCCTTCCACTATGCTGTTGAGATATAGATTGAAAGACTTTAAGTCTTCAAAGGAAGAGAAAAAGCAAGCTTTGTGCTGGAAACATTCTAGTACTACTACATCTTGCTGCCCTTACTTTTATTTGTTTCTGACAAGGAGTTGCAAAAACTGAAATCAGAATACCTTTGTGTGTATCCAGGCTTCACCACTCACCAGCCGTGGAGCTTGCTCAAGTTATTTGCTTAGCTGCTTTAAGCCATGGTTACAGTATGTTTAAATGGGGAGTAAAAACAACCCTTGCCTCATGGAGTTGTGGGAATAACTGAGTTAATATTTAAAAAACACTTGGTCAGTGCCTGGCCCATTCTATAGATTTTGAATCTGTTTATTTGAATAAACTACTAAGTATATTTAATATTTAAAAAAGGGAAGCTCATGCTCATACAGGGAGCTCTGGTAGCATAGTGCTTAAGGCACTTGACTGCTAACCAGAAGGCCGAAGGTTCAAACTCACCAGCCACTCCTTGGAAGGAAGATGAGGCAATCTACTTCCGTAGTGATACTGCCTTGGAAACCCAAGGAGAGGTCGCTGTGAGTCGGGTCCGACCCGATGACTCATAACAACAGCAACAACAACATGCTGATACAATAAGGGTTCTTTTTAAATGAATCTTTTTTTTTTTTTTTCACTAAAATAATCCATGTTTGACATACTATGTTAAAACTGATTAGGTAGAAATTACCTTTGAGGAGAATGACTGGGAGGGGGCTGGAGAGAAGAGTGTTGGCAGTACCTTTTGTGTTGGTCTGATTGCTGGTTACATGGGGGTGTTGCTTCTATAATTCTTCAGCTGTGTACTTGTGATTTGTGCATTTTACTGTGTGTGTTACACTTTATTATAAAGTCAAAGATGTGGATATATTTTAAGTAAAAGTCGCTTTCTTTACTTTGCAGTGCCTCTAAATATTACAAATCAGGGTATATTGTTATCAGTTGTACTTTGACGTGCTACCTTTTAGGCATTTTTCTATACATGTGTAAATGTAAGAATTGTTGTTGTTGTTGTGTGCCGTCAAGTCAGACCCGACTCATAGCGACCCCTCCTTGGGTTTCCGAGGCAGTATCATTGTGGAAGTAGATAATTTATTTTTTATTTTATATTTCTTTACCCAAAATGGAGACATACATTTTCTTAAAACTTGCCTTTGATTTGCTGTATCTTGAATATCTTTTCACAACAATAGATATTGTTTTGGATACTTATATTTAATGTATCATATGTTTCATAATTTAAATATTCCATTTTGGTATATATTTAGGTTGCTTCTAGATAGCACAGTGCCTAAGGCATCTAACTGCTAACTAAAAGATGGTGGTTCAAACCCACCAGCCACTCCGCAGAAGCAAGACTGGGCAATCTACTTCCTTAAAGATTTACTGACTCAGAAACCCAATCGGGGTCTCTATGAGTCAGAATTGACTTGATGGCAGTGGGTTTGGTTTTCTTTTTTTTTCCCCTAAATTTTTACTATTACAAAATGTCACAATGATAATTTTTGTGTATCTTAGAACATATCTCAAACATTCCTGAAGATACAACTGTAAGTGTAGGATTAATAGGTGAAAGAGTATAAGCATTCTACATAATGGTATGAAAATACTTTTCAGAAAGATTATGACACTTTGTATCCCTTTGGTAATGCTTGAATCTTTCCCATAAAAACCTAGTGCAAACATTTCTGGTTAATTGAACATTGTAATGATTTGTGCTATGGTCAACAAATAAGGTTTATAGTAGATTTCTTGAGAGCATACAGTATTGGGAATAGTCCACTGATTAAGAAAAAAAATTTACTTTATATATATATATAT
>NW_006921769.1:6429562-6451645 GCF_000298275.1 Orycteropus afer afer
TAATATATATATATTACAGCCAAGAAAATCTTAGGAGTCAGTTCTACCCTGTCACATTGGGTTGCTATGAATCGGAAATGGACTGGACAGCACCTAATAGCACCATCAACCACCACTACAACATGTGTTAGGTACTGTTCTAAACATTTTACAAGTTTAACATAATTTTTAACATGTAGGAGAAAAATATTGACATAGTTTAAGAGATAAGTCCATCCTGAACATGTGTCAATAAATACTACTATACATCAAAATACCAGCTATATTATATCATTGCACTAATTTATAAATCTATAAAATGCTATAATTGATGTGTTGTGAAAGTCAAAGGTAATGCATCAAAATCCAGAAAATTGCTACTCAAGTCCTGGCTAATGTAGTATGATACATAAAATTAAAGATGAAGTATATTAATCAGTTAGCTTTATTGTTAGAGGTTTATATGTAGAAAATTCTGTCTTCAGAATATTCAGTTGCCATAGTTTCTGGTTAAATATAATTTCTGATTAACCTTTAATAGTTATCTAGTGCCTTAAAAGAGTAATGGAACTCAAAATAGCTAACACATTTGTCCAGAGTTGGGCAAATATGACTATCAATTTTTGTGGTTTCATTTTTTTTTCCACTAGAATTTCCTGTTATTCTAAGGGATTCAATAGGACTTATGCACATAAAACTGAAAATTATGTTACTATGGGGAAAGTGCTTTGTGCCTTTGAGAAGGAACTCTCTTGCTAGCTTAAGTACTATATATGTGTAGACTAGCTAACATTTTCCTTCCAAGAAATTTCATGTATGCAGTTAAAACACTCTTAAATTGATTAAAGATTTGTTATATATTTCCAGAAGCACTCAGGAGTACTTTTATGGTTATAAGAGTAGAGTGCATTAGAATGCCAGAAACCAATGAATACGCTAGAGGCCTTCAAAACCATGCCCAACATTCCAGACTTTACCATATAAACATGTGGGGCAGCCTGGAAAAACAAAACAACTCCCCTTCCCCCAATGTAAGTGAGGCCTACAGTGATAACACTTCAACTGGCCTGAATATTAATTTGATACTTTTTCTGTTAGAAGTAATTTTTATTACTTAGCAAATGGAATAGAGAAGTGATAAATGTGACTGATATTTGTTTCTTGAGTGAAGTATTATTTTACATCAGATTTGACCAGTTACCTTGCTAATTTTTTTGAAAGTGTATTATACAACTACCACAGTATTTTCTTATTAATTGGGGAAGTTAAACAGCATTTTATAAATGTTGAATCCAAACTCTCACTGCTGTGAGGGAATTAAATTTCAAGCAATATACTTCTTTTATAGTTTGAGAAACTGAATATGGAGAAATTACAAGGTTTTCCCAAAGCCATACATTGAGTCATGGCAGACGTGGAAATATACAGTTCTGTTTGCCTAAATCAGTCTGAAATGTCATGAAATTAAAGTTATCTATTTCCTGACAAAGGAGCTCTGGTGACATAGTGGTATGTGCCTTAGTACTGTTTCCTTGTTTATTTAGTTGTTTATTTATTCATTCATTCATTCATTTTAAAAGAATCAGTGTTTTTGCTAGAATCATTCTTGATTTAGGGTCTGTGTATTTGGATTTATGTATCTTTTGTTTTTCCTGTAAGAAATTCATGGCATTTCTTTTTTTCATCATCTTGAAAAAGAAATTCAGATAACAAGTTGAATTGCCAAGGTATGAGCCATAGCACATGCCTATGGACTCTAGAAGCTTCTTCAGAAGCTTATGTGTTTGTCCAAATGCTGGAACAGGAACTTGACTAAAGCCCTAGATGAAACTAGGGCATAAAGTTATGACCAGAAAACAGACAGCCTTCATCTTTACAATCCAGCATCTTTATATTTTCTCTAATCAGGAGGGGGAAACTTTTTTTCTGCTTCTTACTCTGCCATCTTCCTGAGTTTCCTATCTCACATGTCTTATTCTTGTTTAATGTGATGTTTTTCTTACTAGTTTAAAAAGCATTTTCTCAAGCTTTCTTCACCCCTTAATTCCTTTCCCCAAGTTTGAAGGTTCTATTTTAAAAACAAAGTTGTATTTCTCTTTTTTGGACCTCATACCTTCTTGATTGAACAGCTGGTGCCACAAGTAACTTCAAAAAAGCAAAGTATCTACCACCTTACACCAGCTGATTCCAAAGAATATAGTAATGCCTCTTGCCATCAATTCTTCTACAGAGAGTTTAGTGAACAACTCTTTTTTGAATTCTTGCAGCCTCTAAGACTTAGAATTCAGTCTTGGCCCTAGTTTGTATGGTTTACTAGCTCTTCCCTTGGTAGAAGTTTTTGTTTTGTTTTTCCCCAGAAGGCTCTTCAGTCTCCTTGAACACTCGGAGTCCTGGGAACAGAACCTATAGGTTCTACAAACAAGTCCAGGCATATCCAAGAACTAACAAAACAAAACAAAACAAAACAAAAAACCAGCTACCGTGTAGTCAATTCCCACTCATGCGTGTCAGACCCCATGTGGTCTGAGTAAAACTGTTCTCCATGGGGTTTTCAATGGCTGATTTTTCAGGAATAGGTCACCAGGTTTTTCTTCTGAGACACTTCTAGTGGAATTGAACCCCAAACTTTTGGTTGGCAGCTGAGTACATTAACGGTTTCCTCCATCCAGGAACACCCATCCAAGAACTGGGCAAACCAAACATTCCTGTTGCTTAAACATTAGTATTTTTTCTTTTTCTTTCATTATTGTTAGTTGCCATCAAAACCCTGCCTTGTCTTATGCCATCTTCTTGATCGTTAGTATGTTTGAGTCCATTGTTACTATTTTGTCAGTCTTTGTGTTGAGAGTTTCTTCTTTCTCATTCACCCTCTACCAACCATGATGGCCTTTTCTAGTGATTGATTTTTTCTTAATGATGTGTCCAAAGTATGAGAGCTAAAGGTTTGCCATCTTCACGTCTAAGAAACATTCTGGTTGTGTTTCTTCTAAGATTGGTTTGTTAAAACAAATCAATCTTAGAAGAGTCATTCTTTAATTTTACTAAACAAGTCAATTGAAGCAAATAAGTAATTAAAACCGCAAGGTCTTTCTCAAAGGAACATTTTTATTGCTTTGTCAGCTTACTTCCATTAATGTCAGCTTCATCTCATTGGTTTTCTCTTATCTTTTTGTATGATTATAAAAAATATTCTGGCACATATTTAATGCTGTTTTATATTAAATTATTATTAATTTTTAGTTTGAATGGCTTAAAAATGATGCATCATGACCTACTTTATACCTACTTTCCATTTAATGTATTGCCTAGGTAATTATATTTTTGAAAATGACTGAATTCTCCCATAATTCCTTTTGGGGGCAAAGACTTTTTATTAGAGATATGCTAAGGGTACTTAAGCAAAAGGAGATTTAGGTGTCAAGAATGATGTTGTTGTTTGTTTTGAGTAGTTATTGAGTCAATTCCAACTTCCTGGGGACGTGAATGATAGTGCGGTGCTCTCATAGGTGCTCCCATAGGTGGTGTAAATCAATTGTCCTCAACTGCTAACCTAATGGTCAGTGGTTTGAACCTATCCAGTAGCACCATGGAAGAATGGCCTGGAATCTGCTTCTAACACATGAGGTTGCCATGAGTTGGGATTGGCTCAATCGCAATTATTTTGGGAGGGGGAGAGCCATATAGAAGAAAGTAGGATTCAACTTGTGGCTGTGGTGGGCAGACTAGAGAGTGGAAACCCTAGAAGGTAAAATTTTAAATTACTAGATATGGGGGAGTTAAAATAAAGAGGAGAAGGAGGTGGTTCTGTTCACTGGAACTAAGACACTTCGAGTATTGTACTCACAGACTTATATCAGCAGCCTGTAAATAAATCTGTGTTCTCCGTGACCCCAAGTCGAAGAAATAGGACTGAACAGATTCGTTTTTGCCTGTCTCTCTCTTCTCTCCCCACTGCCAAGCTTGCCCTTAAAGTAAAAACGGCACAGAGGCACAATGTGGAATTGAACCAAAATGCCAAACTTATTTGAGATATTCTCAGGTTTTGAACTTCAGCCCTGAGAAAGGATTTTGGGGTTTTTAGAAGCTATCCAGACAGTTTTTAGTAAAGGTGATGCCTACTTGGAATGTAGTTACAAAGTCGTTGGAATGACTTTTATCCTCTGATGCTACAGGGACATTTACTAGGAGGAAAGAAGGATTCAGACTTTCCTTTGCCTCAATTAAAAATCTGAGCTAATCATTCTCTTCAAGTGTCCCATATTTTAGAAAGGCTAATAGAATACTAATTAATTAAATTCTTAACTAATATTCTCTGTAGACATAGTGCAAGCCACTTTTTTTGCTAAATCAAAGACACTGCTATAATTTATGTCCTAGGAGCTCTGGTAGCATAGTGGCTA
The DNA here is from genome assembly GCF_000298275.1 of Orycteropus afer afer. NCBI lineage: Eukaryota > Metazoa > Chordata > Mammalia > Tubulidentata > Orycteropodidae > Orycteropus > Orycteropus afer. Next base: position 6,433,942 of record NW_006921769.1, read on the forward strand.
AAGCACTTGACTGCTAACCAGAAGCCTGGAGGTTCAAACCCACCAGCCACTCCTCGGAAGGAAGGTTGGGCAATCCTACTTCCGTAGTGATACTGCCTCGGAAACCCCAAGGAGGGGTCGCTATGAGTCGGGGCCGACTCGACGGCACATAACAACAACAACAGCATGTTTATTATATATTGTGACCCTACTTCATAATCAAAATATACTTTACATTTATGCATAGGAAAAATTCATCAAGTTAATAATTTTCAGCCACTTTTTTTTTTTTTTTTTTAATAGAAAACGCACATCCAAAGAACAGACCTTTGTAAGCAAAATACAAGGAGAGTCTCTCTATTACATATGTAGGATTCGGTAACATTTTAAGTCTACTGGTTTTGTTTAGTCTCAGGTCTCTGTTGAAAGCATTCTGGATTATCAAAAACTTTCAAGGAAACCTAGAGAGTATTGCTTTTAAAGGGAATATGTATAGGTTGTGGACATAAGTGCTACCTCTAGACGTTCTGGGCTGAAAAGGGGGCCTCACAAGAGAAGAGAGGTGCTCATGATTGCTTTACCTTTAGTGTTTATTTTTGTTGTCATTGTGTGCCATCCAGTCGATTCTGACTGAGAACGACCCAGAATAACAGAGTAGAACTACCCTCAGGGTTTTCTGGGCTGTAACCGGTGTGAGAGTAGATCACCAGGTCTTTCTCCTGGGAGCAGAACAGTGGTTAGAATGGCCTGCTTTTAGCAACTGAGCCCTTAAGTACTGTGTCACCAAACTAAAACCAACCTCACTGAAGTCTAGTAGATTCCAATTCATAGTGAGCCTGTAGGGCAGAGCTGAATTGCCCCATGGAGTTTCCAAGGCTGCAAATCTTTACGAAAACAGACTGCCTTATCTTTCTCCCACTGAGCAGCTGGTGGGTTTGAACGACTGAACTTTTGGTTGAGCACTCAGCTGCTAACCGAAAGGTCAGTGGTTCAAATCCTACTCCTTAATGGCAGTCTTTTAGCGTTGTTTGAGAGGAATTCTGGAGGCCAATTCTTATCTCTTTACTTTATACTCACTGTGAGTATTGAATTTTAGATTGGCAGTTATTTTCCCATGCCATGTTCCAGACATTATTCTCTTGTCTTCTGATATTGATTTCAAATTGTTTCTTTTAGGTAAATTGTGATTATTTTTTCCTCTGGTTGCATTTAAGATTTATTTTTCTTGATTTTCTGCCATTTCCTTTGGTTTTCCATATTGTGCCTTAGTTTGGATTTGTTTTATTTGTTGTATTCACAGTTTATCATAATTTTCTATCTGAGGGCCCTTTTATAATTCTAGAAAATTGTGTTATCTCTTTGCACATTATCTTTCTCTCTTCCCTCTGTTCTCTTCTCGTGCTTCTGTTAGAACAGTATTGTCTAACAGTCTCATTCTTTCCTCCCTGTCTCTTCTCTGCTCTTTTATATTGGTGTTTTTTTGTACAAGTAGTCCCCAGTTGATAACACATTCAAGTTGCAATGAACAGTACTTACGATTGTCTCTTTTTTTGATACCTATCATTAGTAATATGTTGTACTTACAGTATTGCAGTATGTAATTTGCTGATGTCTCCATATCTGTAAATTTATTTTTATTGTTTCCAACCCCAAAAGACAAATTAAGATCAGATTTATAAAGATACTGATAGCAAAAGGCAATAATAATGAAAAGTAAAAAAAAAAAAAAAAAAAAAGAGAGAGAGAGAGAGAAAGGTATTTGACATGTCAGAACTGACTTAACGATACCTTGTCAGAATGGAATCATAATTTGGGCACTACTTGTATATTTTTTATATTAGATGTTATATTTTGCTTCATTTCTTGAGACTTATCTTCAAGACCACAAACTGTTTCTTTACCTGTATCTAATCTACAGTTTAATTCATTTATTTCTTCTTCAAAATTTTACTGCATGTATTTTAAAAATCACTTTATGCATGTTTTTAGGTATTTGTTTTTCATGATGTGTGAGTCCTTCAACCTTGAGTATATTCCTTATCTATCTTTAATCATTTTAAGCATACTTATTATGTGGTCTTTTTCAGATTGTTCCATAATCTTGAATTCTTGAGGTCCTCATTCCCCTGTTGTTGCATCTGCGGTCTCTGTGGTGTTTTGTTTCCTTACATAGCTTATAATTTTTGATGGATTTCTCTCTCAGAATGCCCTATGGAACAATTTGACATTTGCTTCCATGGAGTCTAGGGATTTCAAGCCCCTGGATAAGTCTAAATTTTAGCCTTTTGGCTTGAGGTTTCCATACCACACATGCATTACATTTTAGAATTTACATCTGTGCAAGGCTGAGGTTTCTTTTATTCTCTTCCCAAAGGCTCCCTCCTGTGATAAGCTTCTTTGCTGAGTCCAATGGTAGACTTCTTCTAGGCCCTTTTCAACAAAGGAAGGAGCTCTGGTGGCACAGTGATTAAAGCATTAAGCTGCTAACTAAAAGGTCAGCGGTTCAAATCCACCAGCTGCTCTATGGAAGAAAGATGCTGTAGTTTGCTTCCTTAAGGATTTACAGCCTTGGAAACCCTATGAAGCTGTTCTACTTTTTCCCACAGGATTGCTCTGAGTTGTAATTGACTTGATGATAGTGGGTTTTTTATTTCAAACATAGAAACAGGCTTTTCAGACCTCCCTCCTTTATACACAGTCTCTTGCTTTTGCTTTCTGCCCTTTCTCATAAATGAAGATGAGGACAACAAAAACACCACCACCAACACAATCACAAGCTTGTCATTTCATCCGAGCTTTCCGTATCACCAGTTTGTCACGAACCAAGACTTGACACTTGTAAGTAGTAATAACAATTTTTTTTATTGAGTAGTATTTTGTACTTTTCACCTGCTTTTGCCAATTGAAAACTTCTTAGCATCTTGTTACCACAGGATGATCATTCCTCTCTCATTTCCTTTTCTGAAAATGTGTTTCCTCTGTTTCATCTACCCATCTATAATTCTGTTATAGGTAGCATCAATCTCTCGACAGTAACAAAACCAACTCTAGCTTTGATGTATGTGGAATGACAAACTAAAAAGGAGTCAATGCTGATGATTCTTAATCATGGTATTGTTTGTTTTTGCAAACATCTGAGCTCAAAGTTGATAAAAGACTGGTAACATTTTGCTGGTATCTAAATGTAGGTTGTTAGTGCAGTTCCTGAAAATCTGAGTAGTGTATTATTCTTAGGTGCACAGAATTAGGAATAATTACAATTTTTTTGTGGAAATTGCATATATATACTGTGCAGTGAAGAATGTTAAAATGGTTTAATTCAAGATGTCAAGAGCAAAATACAAAAGTAGAGATTTTCTTCCATTGTCACTAGTAATCAAAATTTATGTTTTTGAAGTACAATATTTCATTTAATCCTAACAAAATATAAGTATTATTATTATTATCCCCACTTTATGGATGAAGAAAATATTTTGAGATGCTAATTAATTTTCCTAAGGCCACACAGTTATCTAGTGGTAAAGCTGGAAGCCTTTTCCAGATCTGTTTTATTCCAGTCCTTACTTAGAATCACTAAGTTCATATTCTCGCTTGGGAAACCCTTTTTTCAGACATCTAGAATTTTAAGAGTTGAACACTAGACCTTGGAGATCTATTCTTAAATTCTTTCAAAGTGCAACAAATTTTCCTCAGAAGAGGTGTAAAGTCATCAGATGTGTGTTAACTAATATATATAATCATATATTCTTCATCAAAAAAGGTTACTCTCCCCTAATACTATGGCTCTGGGATACTCTTTGGGCCTGGAATAAAACTCACTCCCAGAGGCTGGCTCTCAGCCTAATAGTCAATAAGATGTACACACGGACCACTCAACCCAGGGTGACGCACCCATACGCTCTATGGAGATGCATTCCTTGGAGCAATTGACCATGGGGCACCAGAGGGGCAACATTTGCCTGGAGGAAACACAGGGCACACAGGAGTGCATAACTATGAGGGGCATGGGGGGTTTACTGGGAAGGGAGGGGAGGAGAGTGGGTTAGGGTTGGGGTTGGTAATTGGGGACTGAAACCAAATGTACATGAAGTATTGAATGTAAAACTCTGCTCTGTAAATATGCACCTAAAGCACAATTAAAAAAAAAAAAAAAAAGTTCCTGAGTTACACAGAAGAGAAATTTATGGCATAAAGAGAAAAGTAGACCACTTCTAAGAAGAGCTCTGGTGGCATAGTGCCTAAGCATTTGACTGCTAACCAGAAAGCTGCCACTTCAAACCCACCAGCCACTCCTCGGAAGAGAAGTTGGACAATCTACTTCCATAGTGATATAGCCTCGGAAACCCAAGGAGGGGTCGCTATGAGTCAGGACTGACTCTATAGCAGTGAGTTTGGTTTTTGGTTTAAGTTGTAGAAGAGCCAGCTAGATAAGCTGGTACAGGGTATACAACAACCTTAGCCACGTAAATGCAAAGTATAGGTTAGGAGAACAAATACAGGGGAGCTGTTCTATAGTCCAACCAAGTACCAGTAGGGATAATAAAGCTTGCTCAGGCTCAGAATTCTTTCAGATGTCTCCCGTTCCCTAGGACTATCTGGTCATAACTTCTTCTGTGTTTTCTGGGATAACTAGCCAACTATACTTAGCAAAACAAACATGATAGAAAAACTTGGCTTGATGTGCTTGTCAAAAATCAAATGAACATAATTTATAATTGCAGGAAAACTTTTGCCAACAAATGAATCTATCACAGTTGACCCAAATGATTACAACAAACTTGAGTTTCTTATAATTTTTAGCATGAGAAATACTAACCCTATTTTTCTTATTAAACATTTTGTGTTAAAGGGACTGTTCTGCAAACTCCAGGTTCTATCTTTATAAACAGAGTTCAAAAATAGCTCAGCATCTAGTTTGTAGCATGGCTCCATTTAAGGAGATGGAAGTCAGGCAAGATGCTCATTACTATTCACCCAGATCTGTTTCTTGGACACCTTGGCTGTTTATCTTTTGTACAGTCAGGGATGAAAGTCACATGCATGGTCAGAAAATGCCCATCTCCACTTCTGCAAACAGTTGGCTGTAAAATTGGAGCTAGGTGTTCTTGGTACTGTTGGCTTTCCTCTCTGGCATGCAGCCTTAGCAATTGAAACCAGCCAGTGCCTGACCCGGCTTCACAGACCCATTAATGAAATTTGGAGGGCAGAGTAGGTAACTAGGTACAAGGGAGGTAAAAAGCAATGCCATTTTTGGCAGTTGATCACACCTGTCATTCCCAATAATGCAGTGAGACTCAATACTGTTAGACTTCCTATAAAATTGCAGTTTTACTTTAGGTATATATAGAGAATTTAATTGGAAACTCTGAGGCTAGCTCATGGAATCTCAAGGAAGAGTTGAAGAATCAAGTGGCAGGAAGCACAGAGAAACACTGAGATAGCAGGACCCACAAGATGGAGGTCCTTAAATTCAGCTGGACTTTCTTGCCATCTCTTACTTTTTCTCTTCTTTTTGGGTCAGTATCCTTCTGTCTTTCCCTACATACCAGCTTTTTCCACATGGCTGTAAGAGCTCCCAAATTTTACATCCTAGAAATTTTACCACTGCAGGGGAACTAGCCTGATATTTTCCCAGGCCCATATCCTAAGTAATAGGATACGATTGTATCATTCACTGTAATGAGTCATTAGATAGAAGTAGTTTAGTATAAGTGGAGAAGACCTGGGGAACCTGTAGGTTATAAGCTGAATGTGGAATAGATGTATAATATACCTCCATGCAAGCAATCCTTAATTTTATACATTATATATTTCTGACAATTTATTTGCAGCTTGGAAATCTGAAAGAAAATAGACTAACTTCTCTGAATGATAATATAGTGTAATGGCACCCTTCCTTGGCCAAGGCAACTCTGCACATGCACAATGATTCTTCAAAGCCCACTTAGGTTAAAAAGGTACTAAGCCAGAAATGATGGGTATGGCTGTTCCAGCACCAATCTCCCTACCCCAGGCTCTGCACAGGAGCTAGAACAAAGGTCAGTGCAAACTCTAACCTTCAAATCTTCCAATCGTCCTTTAAGGGTATGCTAGGCATGTGGAATATTCGTGGGAAAATGAAGTCTTTTTTTTTCCCCCCTCTCCGTTTTTTCTTTTCTGTGTAGAAAGAGACAAGTATAGCCTCAACTCTGCACTTTTACAGAAGACTCCTGGTTCAGTGCTCAGTTTGGCTGCAGGTCACTGTGATGGTAGTGATAAGAGTAAGTAGTGAGGATAATAAAACGTGATAGAGCAAAAGGATGGTAAGGACAATGAACAGGGACTGGAAGAGAAGGGAAGTTGAGCTCTCCTTCAGATCTTCCCATTGGAAAAGTGGTCCCAAGGAACAAACACATGGGTGGGCACCATTTGGTGACCTTTCAAGGGACATTTTGGAAAAGGATTCCTCTAGGTACTGCCACAGCTGAAATGGGCCTGATGAAAGAATTTCTAGTTTATCCTAAGAATGGAGTAAAACTTTCTGAATTATTTTGTTTTTGTTGTTGTTGTTATGTACCATCGAGTCAGACTTGACTCATAGCGACCCCTCTTTGGGTTTCTGAGGCAGTATCACTACGGAAGTAGATTGCCCTATTTTCCTTCTGAGGAGTGGTTGGTGGGTTTGAACCTCCAGCCTCTGGTTAGCAGTCAAGTGCCTTAAGCAGTTTGCTACCAGAGCTCCCCTGAATTATTTTAGGAAAATACAATCAGATATATATTTTAAGCTGGGATCACTCTGGACTGTGAAAATGAGTTCTATCCAGGCAAGAGATGGTGATGGCTTGAACTACTGTAGTGGCAGTGAGGAAAGAGAGAAATGAATAGATTTGAGTGAACTCTGTGGGATATTGATGGGACTTGGTAACTCATTGGATGTGGAGAGTGAGTCAGCAAAGGATCAATGACAAAGCTTTTTGTCTGGCTTTACTGATTGGTGGAAGGTTGTGCCATTTGTATATATATGACGGGCGTTGTATTCCCATATACAGGTTCTGTCCTTGTCCCATGCTAGCCCTGGCACAGAGATCTACCCCCTTCACATTCTCCAGAAAGAATACAACCAGAGTAAGGCATGGACAAACAATCTAGTTTTTACTAAGAAAGAAAGAGGATGAAGTCCCTGTCACAAAAACTCCATAGATCTCAAACCTTCACCATCTTTTCCTCTGAGCCTCAGGGCCAGGCTGCAGGGCCTTGTTCTGTTTCTGAGAATTGTTATACAAATTGGTACAAATGTCTTTTGTGTATTTAAAGTAGAAAAATGTGATTTGCTTAATTTTAATTTAGTAAGATTTTAGAGTTTATTGTTCACTTCTAGAGGACAGTTAAAAAAAGGGCATGCTGAATGTTGTATGTATAATGAAAACTGCAAAAAAAAAAAAAATCTAATTCAATGTGGTATGGCTGAGTTTGCTATTTTTCTATTTTAAATTCACCTTTTCTGGTGGAATGGCTTTGAGATGGGACTGGGAACAGGATTAGTGCCTCATAAAACAGCATGAGGTTACTGTTATTCCTTAATTTTATATCTTTATTATGAGGTAATACTCCTCTGACATGACTCGAAGAGTGTTCTCATCTTTTTTCTTATATGTTTGTGAAAACCAAATGTTAACGGATCTAGCATAACAACCATTGCTAAATTATGATGTAAAATAATACTGTGTCTACAATTAACCTAGGTAATTTTACTTGGTTCAATAATTTTAAATCACTGGGCTCATAATATTTTTAGTACCTTAGTGTGTTTGGCAAAGAAAGAAATTCATGTTACTGTAAAAGTTAAAGTAAGTAACAATTAATTTAAATTTTAAGGAAATATAAAGCAAAGTATTATGTTGTAACATGGAACATTGATGTAAATAGTTCCCCAGCTGGAACATAAAATAGATTCTGAACTGGTGGTTAGCAAAAAAGAGCAATTACTGGTTTTAGCTTAATTCCTTTATAGTCTGAGATCTTTCCTGAAGTCTAAGTTTTACTTGAATTACAGACAGCTTCTTGAGATGATAGTCCTGGAAGATTATCACTTCTTTACTGATGATTACTATCTTTAATTTAATTCTTATACATACTTTCTGGAAATATTACATTTAAACATTGATCATACTCTACAAGTAATTTCAGTGTGATAACTCAACATATATGTATTGTGGGTTGAATTGTATCCCCCTAAAAGATATGTTGAAATGCTCCCCTTAGTACCTTATTTGAAAATAGGCTCTTTGCAGATGTAATCAAGTTAAGATGAGGTCTGATTGCCTAGGATGGGTTCTAATCCAATGACTAGTGTCCTTATAAAAAGAAGGAAATTTGGACACAGACAGAAACAAAGAGAAGAAGCCCATGTGAAAAGACAAACAAGGAGAACTTCGTTTGACAGCAGATGCAGAGGATGGGGTGATGTGTCTATAAACCAAGGAATACCAAGAATTGCTGGTAACTACCAGAAGCTAGGAACAGGCAAGGAAAGATTCCTTCCTAGAACTTCAGACAAGAGAACGGCCATGTCAACACCTTGATTTTGGACTTCTATCCTTCAGAACTATGAAATAATAAATTTCTGTTGTTTTAAGCCAGCTAGTTTGCTATACTTTTTCACAGAAGTCTTAAGAAAAAATGCAACATGTTGTGTTTTACATAAGTAAACAGTAGGTTCAGGTCCATCAATAACAATCTTATTGTACTTTACTATTTTTCTACCTGGCTGTGAGTTTGTGGTACTGTGGTGTCTGTTTCTTGTATGCTGGAAGCTATGCCTCTAGTAGTTCAAATATCAGCATAGTCACCCATGATGAACAGGTTTCAGCAGAGCTTCAAGACTAAGATGGACTAGGAAGAAATGCCTGACAATCTTCTGAAAATTAGTCAGTGAAAATGTTATGGATCACAACACAACATTTTTATTTTTTTTACTTACTTGTTTTGGACATGTCATCAGGAGTGATCAATTAGTGAAAGAGGACATCATGTATGGTGAAGTAGAGAGTCAATGAAGGTTAGGGAGAGCTTTGGTGAGATGGATTGGCACAGTAGCCGTAATGGTGGGCTATAAATGCTGGCAACTGTGAGGATGACACAGACTGGGCAGTGTTTCATTCTATTGTACATAAGGTCTCTATGAGTTAGAGTCAACCCAACAGCAGCTATCTAGCTATCAATATGTTACTATTAGACCAGGTAAGTAGGAAATTACCTGGTAGACTAATTCTCCATAATAAATTTTCTCAAAATTACATATTCTAATTTAGCAAATTATATTTCTCCAAAAGTTTCTATTCTTACTGCCCTTATAAAAGTAAAAAGTAAAATGGAGTCAATTATTGACCTTAAAAATTGTAGGGCAAAACAAATATTTTCCTAAAATAGCTATATTTTTGAGAAAGAATTTTTAAAATTTAAATATCTGGATGTTCACTTCTCTTTTATCCTTCACATTGTCAGATAATTATGTGCTATTTCATCCACCAGTGATTGTGTCACTCTTTTAATTGATATTTATTAAACAACTAAAGTTTGAGCTGGGTGCTATAGATAACACCAGTAAAATAAAGAGTGCTTTCCCATATAGAGCTTATTCTGCCTTTGAAATTTAATCAGTGTAGAAGAAACCACAGAGGCCATTTGGAGAGATTATCTACTAAACAAATTCATCTTCCCTATTTGCTGTTGTTTCCTTTGATGCTGTAAAGCCCTTTTAACTTCATTTGATTTTACTTACTCTCTTCTTCTGTGCCATTTTAAAAAACCCCAAAAACAAAAAAAAAACCCAAAAAACTCCACTGCTGTCAAGTTGATTCTGACTCATAATGATTCCCATTGGGTTTCTGAGGCAGTAAATATTTATGGAACTAGATTGCCTGATCTTTCTTGTGTGAAGTGGCTGGTTTTTGAACCCCCAACCTTCTGGTTAGCAATCAAATGTCTTAGGTGCTATACCCCCAGAGCTCCTTTCTGTGCTGTAATGGGCAAAAACAAAATTTTATTTATTGCACAGACAACATAATATCAACTAGAATCAAAGTATGTGAAACCAAAAGTATAATTCTTTACCAAATTATGTCTATGTTTTATTGTTTTCTTTTAATGAATATCAAAATGCCTATTTCATCACACTTCACTGTTATCAAAACTAGAATTTTATGTTTGGATTTTTTCACTTAATACATGATAAAGAGTTTCATTCTTCAATATCATTTTAATAATTACTCTTTTCTGGTGGCATAGTGCCTAAGGCATTTGACTGCTAACCAGAAGGCTGACAGTTCAAACCCAAGAGCCACTCCTTGGAAGGAAGATTGGGCAATCTACTTCTGTAGTGATACTGCCTCGGAAACCCAAGGAAGGGTCTCTGTGAGTCGGCTGCCACTCGACGACAGTGAGTTTGGTTTGGATTTTTGTCTTTTGATCATTATATTGAATTGATAGGCCATAACTTGTTTAATATATCTACTGAATAGATTAGGCTATTTATAATTTCTATTGGATTACACTCAACATAAAGCAAACAAAAATCCTGACAAGTGAACCAAAAAACAACATCATAATAAATAGAGAATTATTGACATTTTCCACCATTTTGTTTTACTTGAATGTAAAATCAACATTCACGCAAACAGCAATCAAGATATCAAATAATGTATTAAATAGTGCACATTTGCTTAAGAAGACCTCTTTAAGTGTTAAAAAGCAAAGATACCATTTTGAAGACTAAAGTGCTCCTAATCCAACTATTTTCAGTTGCCTCATATGCATGCAGAAGCTGGACAGTGAATAAGGAAGACCAAAGAAGAGTTTATGTCTTGGAATTATGATGTTGGTGAAGAATATTGAATGTACGTACCATGGACTACCAGAAGGAATAAATCTGTCTTGGAAGTACAGCTGGAATGTTCCTTAGAAGTGAGGATGGCAAGACTTGTCATAGATTTTTGGACATGATATCAGGAGGGACTAACCAGTTCCTGGAGAAGGTATCCTTCTTGGTAAAATAAAAGGTCAACAAAAAAGAGAAAGACCCTCTGCCTAGCTACCAATGCCAACCACTTGGGAAGGGATCAAAACTGGAGATTCTGAGTAGAGTGGGAGGAAAAACATGAAACAGAATTCAAAAACACAATAATGATCAGAATTACTGGTCAGATGGAGTCTGGTGGGACCCCCAAAACTGTGTCCCTGGGATACACCTCAGGCCTGGGTTAGGACTCATTCTCAAGGAGTGACTATAAACCCAACAGTAGAAAGACTTACATGCAGAACACCCAGCCCAGGGCAATGAACCCCCCTACTCTATGGAGATATACCCCTTGGAGCAATCGGCCCTGGGGCACCAGAGGGGCAGTATTCACATGGAGGGAAAGCTGGACAGACAGGAGTGCATAACTGAGAAGGGCACAGGGAAGCGAGGGGAGGACAGTGGGGTAGCATTGGGCATGGTAATCAGGGAGTGAAACCAAATGTACATGAACTGTTGAATGTGAAACAAATTCTCCCCTGTATATTTACACCCAAAGCACAATTAAAAAAAAAAGAGGAAGACCCTCAATGAGATGGATTGACACAATGGCTGCTCAGAGCAAGGATTGAGAAGATGGAGCAGAAAGAGAAATGTTTTGTTCTGTTGTACACGAGGTCACTTTGAGTCAGAAGTGGCTCCAGTGTGCGTAATTACAGCAACAACACTAACATGTAATGAATGCCTTGTGGCTTTTTTGGGGGGAGAAAGTTACTCCGTAGGAGAATTAATGCTATATAAACTTCTCATTACCAAATTGTGCGCTCTCTTAATGGGAATAGTCGTAATCACAGTTGCTGAGTATATTTTCCATAATTTGCTGTATCCTTTTAGTTCTTTTTTTAAAATTCAGAAATACAGAGATTTTTTTGTTTTTTGTATTTACTTTGATTTTTATTATGGATATATATGTATATATAATAAAAAAATCACCATTTTAATAATTTTTAACTGTATAATTGAGTGACATTAAGTACATTAGTTACATTTACCATGTTGTACTATCTTCACCCCTATCCATTTCCAAACATTTTTCATTGCCCTAAACAAAAACTCAGTACTCCTTTAGCAATAAGTCCCAACTTCCCCCCTCTCTAGGCTCTGGTAACCACTGATATATTTTTGTCTTTATACATTTGAGTATCCTAGATATTTCATGTAAGTGTGATCATACCACATTTATCCTTTTGGGTTTGATTTATTTGACTGAGATTCATTTCACTTATTTTAAAGTTTCATCCATTCATAGCATATCAAAAACTGCATCAAGTTGATTCTGACTCATAATGACACCCATTGGGTTTCTGAGGCTGTAAATCTTTATGGAGGTAGATTATCCTATCTTTCTTCTGTGGAGCGGCTGGTGGGTATGAACCACTGACCTTCTGATTAGTAGCCAAATGCCTTACCCACTATGCCAACATATATCACAATTTAATTTCTCCTTATGACTGAACATTATATGTATATATCACTTCTTGTTTATCTGTTCACTTGTTGATGGAAACATTTGGCTTGTTTCCTTCCACCTTTTGACTACAGTGAGTAATGCATGCTGCAGTGAACACTGGTGTTCACATACCTGTTTGAGTCCCTCATTTCAAGTCTTTTGGGTATACATTTAGGAGTGGAATTGCTGGGCCATATACTTCTTTGTTTAACTTTTGGGGAACCACCAAATTGTTTTCCATAATGACTGCAGTATTTTGTATTCCTGTCAATAACAGATATATGTTGCAGTTCTCCACATTCTGACCAATGCTTGTTGTTTTCTGTTTTTATGATAATAGCCATCCTAGTGGGTGTGGTGTGGTGTATGTTTTGTGTTGCTTTGGTGTAACTAAATCTATCTTTCTTTGCAATCTAGTACAGTGTTTTTGCCATTTTTGTTACTCACATATCTTTTTCAAAAAAAAAGAAAAAAAGGCTATCAGTTTGTTAACTTTAAGAGAGCACTTGGCTAACTTGTTATGCAGGTACTCACTGCCATCAAGTCGATTGCAACTTATAGTTACTCCCATTGAGTTTCCAAGGCAGTAAATCTTTATGGAAGTAGATTTCCCCATATTCGTTTCATGGAGTGGCTGGTGGGTTTGAACCTTTAACCTTCTGGCTAGCAGTCAAATGCCTCAGGCACTGCACCACCAGCGCTCCTTATTATCTGAATATCTTCTTTGGTGAGCTGTCTGTTCATGTCTTCTGCTGATTTTTTTAATTGGATTATTTGTCTTTTTGTTGTTGAGGTGTTGGAGTTTTCTATAAATTTGAGAGATAAGCCCCTTGCCAGATATATCATTGCTGAATATTTTTTCCCAATCTAGAGGTTCTCTTTCTACTCTTTTGGAGACGTCTTTGGAAGCACATAGAAATTTAATTTTAGACAGTCCCATTCATCTAGTTTATCTTTTGCTGTTTGTGCATTTTGCGTTATGTTTGATAGACTATTTATGCCATAAATTAGGGCCCACAAATTTGCCTCTGTTTTATTCCTTGAGGAACTTTGTAGTTTTAGGTTTCACATTTAAGTCTTTGATCCATCTGGAGTTAGTTTGTGTGTGTGGTGTGAGGTATGGATCTAGTTTTATTTTCCTACAAATGGGTATCCAGTTTTGCCAGCACCATTTGTCAAAGACACTATCTCTTCCCCATTTAACTGATTTCTGTCCTTTGTCAAAGATCAGCTGACCATAGGTTGATGCAGCTATTTCTGTGTTCTCAATTCTAATCCACTGGTCTATGTGCCTTTCGTTGTACCAATACTAGGCTGTTTTGACTACTGTGACTGTATAGTAGGTTTTGCGATCAGAGAGTGTGAAACCTTGTACATTGTTCTTCTTCAATAGTGCTTTGCTTAGCCAAAGTCTCTTTATTTTCTATATAAAATTGGTGATTAGATTTTCCATATCATTAAAGAATATTGATGGGATTTGGGTTGGGATTGCATTGAATGTATGGATTGCTTTGGGTAGTATTGACATTTTCAAGATGTTCAATCTTCCTATATCAGAGCATGGTATGTTCTACCATTTATGTAGATCTCTTATGGTTTCTTGAAATAGTGTTTCATAGTTATCTTTCTACAGATCTTTTGTGTCCCCAGTAAGATTTAGTCCCAAATATTTTAATTTTTTGTTAGCTATTGTAAATGGTATTGATTTCCTTGTTTCTTCTTCATCAATCTCTTTGCTGGTGTAGAGGAATCCAACTAATTTTTTTATGTTGATCCCATATCACTATGTTAAATCTCTCAATTAGTTCCAGTAATTTTCTTGCTGAGTCTCTTGGGTTTTCAAAATATAGGATCATTATCATCAGCAAATAGGGATAATTTTACTTCTTCCTTATCAATTTGGATGCCTTTGATTTCACTTTCTTGCCTTATTGCCGTGGCTAGGTCTGTCCTCACACAGCCATCTTGCCTGTCTCTTTGTCTCTTCTCTTTTACAAGGAAACCACTGAGATTAGATTAGAATTTACCCTACACCCACCTCATGTTAATGGTTAATATCTTCAAAGACCCTGCTGCTAAACAAGGTCACATTCACAAGTATCAGAGGTTAGGACTTCAGTCTTTTTGGGAGACAAAATTCAATATATATAACACTAAATATTCCTTGAATGTAATTTTAATAATTTATATCTGTATCTTCTGTTTTTTAACCTCTTGCATGAATATGTATATTTTTTAGAATTAAAGTTTGAAAGACTAAAAATATATCATTGTTATTTTCAAGTGTCTTTCATTTAATTTATGACCAAGTTTGAACATAGTTTTATGGTTATTGAACATTTTATTGTAGGAATGTGTATGTCTTTCGATTTTAACTGTGAGGGTGTTTTATATGTTAAAGACATTACCTCATTGTGGTTGGCATTTGTGCAGGCATTACTTTCTAGTTTTATGTATATATTAATTTTGATTATTTGTGTATGTATGTATATGTGTCTTTGGGGAGTGTTTTGCTGTTTCGTTTCATCTTCTATGCTTATAAAATCACTTTCTATCTGAGAAATAAATAAATATATGCCTGTTTTCCTTAGAGTTTTTTTTTTTTTTTCTTTAGTCTGCCTAGAAATTTTTAATGTATGTTATGGAGTAAAGATTAACTTTTCCTGAAGAGTTAACTGATTGTCTCATCATAGCTTTTAGATTAATCTGTCTTTGTCATAGCTATTTGTAATGCTTTCTTTATCATAATAGTCTTATTTTCAGTCCCTTCTAAAAACTGAGTGTGTGTTTGAAAGCACTGTACTCAGTATAAGTGAAGAATAATCACCATGTCATTCAGGCAAGTTTCTCTGTAATAGAAACCTCTCATATTCAAATGCTCTCTGTTCTTCCTCATGTTAGTTTGAGTTCTTCAGAAAGAGAATGGCTAATGAAGGTTTTGAGTTTTTAGCCTGTTCGTTGCTTGCTGAGGACCACTCCTAGCAAACTAGTATGCTGTTTGTGGCAGGCTGTATCTTCGTAGTTATCTGTAGATATTTTTGTTTATCTACAGGATTCCTGAATAGTGATTCATGTATACCAATTTTACCATGACACTGTTTTCAAGGTCATTATTTCTATCAGATATGGGAATGATATTAATAATGAGTTCATTCTTTAAAAAAATGGTTCCACAAATAATTATCATGCTAATTCATAGCATGTTTTGGTAATGTGAAAATGAATTAAAAAAAGATAACACTTTTTTTTTTTTCCTTTTGCTTCCACTGTTTTGTTTTAGATAGTCCATTTTTAATTGAAGGAAGCTGCTTCTACTTGGGAGTGGCAGGAGAAGTGAGAAAACCACATGGAAGACTCCCAGGATTTAAATGAACAATCAGTAAGTCTTCATCCAATCTCAATTTTCCTGAAAAGATTTGTGGTACAACTATTCAGAATCATACTTTAAGTGGAAATATTGTTTTTCATTAAACATGTTTTTAGTTGATCTTTGAATTCTCTTTCAAGACCATAAAATATACCTTGTGGCATAGTGCCTAAGGCATTTGACTGCTAACCAGAAGGTTGGCAGTTCAAACCCACCAACTGCTCCACAGGAGATAGATGAAACAGCTTTATTCTGTAAAGATTTACAGCCTTGGAAACCCTACGAAAACAGTTTTACTCTGATATAGGGTCACTTTGAGTCAGAATAAACTCTATGGAGTGGTTTGGATTTAACAATGACAATAAAGCCAGTGGTAGAAAGACTGTGGACATTGAATTTATGCTGAGTTTTTTAGACAGTATAAATCATTTTTGACCCTTCCTGTACTGTTTTAAGGCACTCTGGTTGCATAGTGCCTAAAGCATTTGACTGCTACCCAGAAGGCTGGTGTTTCAAACCCACCAGCCGCTGCTCAGAAGGAAGGTTGGTCAATCTACTTCTGTAGTGATACCACCTCAGAAACTCAAGGAGGGGTTGCTATGAGTTGGATCCGACTTGATGGCAATGTGTTTGGTTTTTTGGTTTTAGTGGTGTAGTCATTAAAGCATTAAGCTACTAACCAGAAGGTCAATAGTTTGAAACCACCAGCTGCTCCATAGAAGAAAGATGAGGCAATCTGCTTCTATAAAAATTTATAGCCTTGGAAACCCAATTGGGGTCTTTATGAGTTGTAATCGACTTGATGGCAGTGAGTTTTGCTTGGTTCAGTATTATGTTTTATTCTAAAGATGCTTAGATAATTCATAAATAGTTGAATATTAGAAGTATAAAAGTGTATTGTTACCATGTATTATTAGCAAGTGTATTGTTAGCAAGTGTATTCATTTTAAGATGGCAACTACAGCCTTCAAGCCTCATTCAATAGGCTTATTGCAAGGTAAAGAATGCACCAGTTGGTGATGATCTTTCTAAGGTTCTCATCTCCCAAAGTGAAAGAAAGGCTTTATTTAGCCCTTTTCTTTTTCCCTTCCCATTTCTTTGTGGCACTAGTTCTGTGATGTGTGGAGCTAAAAGGAGTATGAGGTTTCCCACCATACCTCCCATCCCACCACCACACTCATGCTACTGGTAACTGTGGTCCATGTTCTCCAGCCTATACACAACAAGTGATGTCATGAGTAGAAGATATGTTTTCTTATCAAGTGTGTGCTATTCAGACTGATGTTATTCATTAGCTTGTTTGATCACGACTTAGTCTTGGAGTCTGATGTCTTCATTAGGCAAGTGACAATAATGTACTTATATATAATATGGTTATGTGATATTTTTATAGTATAGTTTTAAAATACAGGGGAATGCCTGTTCTTGTGTATACATGATATTCCAACTTTAATTTGTTTTCTTGCAAATATTTCACTTAAAAGAATATAGTCACCACTTTAATTTAAATACAGATAGGACTTGTTTAATTTCATTATATATTATTATCTATTTTGCATGGCACCATTACGGAAAAATGTAACAAACAATTACAGAGTTATAAAACTGTGAAAACTCTGTCAATGGTAGAGACATTGTTCTCTGGAAATTGTTGTTGTTGTTGTTGTTAAGTGCCATCGAGTCGTTTCCAACTTATAGCGACCCCATGCACAGCAGAACGAAACACTGCCCGATCCCATGCCAGCCCCACAATCCCTGCTATACTTAATCCCACCATCGCAGCCACCGTATCAATCCATCTCGTTGAAGGCCTCCCCCTCTTTCGTCGACCCTCCACCCTACCAAGCATGACATC
>NW_006921769.1:6455780-6460731 GCF_000298275.1 Orycteropus afer afer
GCCCGTGCTTACCTTGCTCCCGGAGACCCGGTCCCTCTCGGGAGGGTAACAAGGGAAAGTGTTCAGTGCAGATCAGTGAGTAAGCACCAGCCCGCCCATGCTTACCTAGCTCCTGGAGACCCGGTCCCTCTCGGGATAGTAGCAAGGGAGCCGTCTGAGCACTAGTGACTGGGTTTTACCCCTTTCTCCTGCTCTTCCGGCCTGCTACTCTGTAATACGCTTGTGCTTACCTTGCTCCCGGAGACCCAGTCCCTCTCGGGAGGGTAACAAGGGAAAGTGTCCAGTGCAGATCAGTGAGTAAGCACCAGCCCACCCATGCTTACCTTGCTCCCGGAGACCCGGTCCCTCTCGGGATGGTAACAAGGGAGCCGTCTGAGCACTAGTGACTGGGAACTACCTGACTTTTTTTGGAAAGGTAGACAGAATGGCAGTTGAGAGGTAGGGCTTCAAAATAAACGATTTTTTAAAATGCTTATTATTGAATTTAATTATTCATAGTATGAACTAGAAAAATTGTTGGTAGTCAAGATGACCACTGTCTCTGTCCCATGGCACTGTGTGTTTGCAGATTCCAGTGAAATCAGACCTGTGAGTGTGACCCTATACCCAAGTGAATGATGAGAAAGATACTCTTAATCTGTGCCTTGTTCTCATACAGTCAGAGTCACTTACACATGTCTTTGTGTGTGTTAGGGTGACCCACTGTCCTGATTTTCCAGAGACTGAGGTGTTTCTTGGGACATGAAACTTTCAGAGCTAAAATAGGCTGAATCCCATTTAGTTGATCACCATAGAGTGCTGATATACACAAGATAGGATTTTGGTTTGTTTAATGTTATGTTTTGTGTTTAATGTCAGAGTGGGTTATACTCAAGATGCTTCATACCACTTTGTATAAGCTCAGCACCAGAAAATCATATATGGTTTCCCCTGTATTATATTTTAGGGTCATGGAGCTCACTATTAAAAAATATGCAATCATATTTTAAAAAGTCCTCAGTGATGTTAATGTGAAGCATGTTTGAAAACCAGAAATCTGGACTAGCTTTCTAAGCCTTTCAGCTCAAACACAGCTGCTAAATTTGTAGTGAGAATGGAAGAGATTTTGAGAGGGAAAGGAGAAGTGAAAGGAAAAATGTTTTCTTCCTTTCTTTCTCTTTCCCTTCTCCCCACATTGAACTTCCCACCTGAGCATTTATGATATGGTCAGAGCCAAATTGGAAGCTCCTGGTCTGTGAGACGAGCCTGACAGACCGACATGTGGGCACCGCTAGTTTAAAGCACAGCAATCTTGACATTGGTTTCAGACACTAATGGCTTAACATCAATGGCTTTATAAACATCCTAAGTCCTTCCTCCTTCCTCACATCCTGCATATAGAAGAACATGTTGGTCACTGTAATCATGACTTTCCCTTATTGACATGGCTGGTAGGTGGCAGAGTTGGGACTTCATACAGATCTTCTGACTCCAAGTCCAAAGCTCTCTTTATAACATCAACATTCCATATAACTTTTGGAGTAAAGTATTCTTATTATGACATCCATTACTGTAAAAACATCCATTACTTACATCCAAAATAAGAATTGATCCCTTTCCATTGCCATTATTTCTATTTTAATGAAATCTTTATATATTTCATACCTTGCAGAGTATGTTAATGTATCAAAACTCTTTTGGGAAATAATATTTAGCATTTATTAAGATATAGAATAAATAGGGGTTTCAATAAAATAAATTCATAATAAGACAGAAAGCAATTTACTTCAATCATAGCTATTTGAACTCAAGCAGAATTATTTCTCTAGTGCCATTGATTGTACACAAATACTCCATTTAGCATTTCCTATACACTGTCTTCAATCCTTAACATATCACTGCAATGAAAGTTTTATGGCCACCATTTTATAGATAAGGAAACTATAGCTGAGAGAATATCAAAGTCAAATAGCGGTTAAGTGGCTGAGATGATATTTGAATCCATTTCTGTCTGTCCCTAAAACCTGTGATGGATTTTGGGCAATACAACATAGTATGGAGGTTAAAGGCTTGAGCTCTGAAATCAGACGTCCCATCTCTGACACTTACAAAACACTTTGTAACATGGGGAAATTATTTAAGCTCTTTCTCATCTATAGACTGGGAGGATAAGAATAATATCTGTCTCCCGAGGTCTGTGATAAAGAACAAGAAGAATGTAATGAAGTGTGTTAGCACATGTTTCAGTTAGAGTGAGAACTCAATAAAGTTTAGCTACCATTACAATTACCTGAGATACTCAGATGCTGTTAACTGAGTATTTGTTCATTCTCTCATGACACCTTTTCCTAGTTGCTAGGTCTGCAGACTGAGCAGATGAAAACTGAAGCCACCAGCTGTCTTCTCTCACCATGTGTGCCTTTTCTCCTCCATTGTGGTGTTTTCCTTTGCAGTGAAAAGCATCTTTAGCTACTGAGTAGGTTAAGCCAGGTGGTCATCTTCTTCAATCCTTTTCACTCTTAATTTTTAAGCTTGTTAATTTTACTTTCACCCTTTATTTTGGCCCTTTATTATATATCTTGACTGACTTGTTATTTAGGTTGCTTCTAGAGTGGTCTTTTAAAACATGTATCTGATCACATCACTATTGTATCCTTCATGGTCATTTCTTGCCCTAAGGAGAAAAGCACACAGACTTAATGCTTACTTCTCTGTCCAGTCTTATTTCTTGCTTTTTTTTCAGTTCTCTGAACCTTCCAGATTCTCTGAGGCTCCTGTACCTTTGCATGTGCTGTATCCTGGTCCCAGACTGACTGTTCCCCACCAGGCCCGACCAGGATAACTCGTAATTCCTGCAGACTCAGTTTAGGTTTCGCTTCCTCTGATCAGCTCTCTCAGACTGTCCCCTTGCACCCCGCCCTGTCAGCCACATTGGGTCAGGGGCCTTTATAACGTGCTGCCCATAACCCTTTGGCATTTATGTCTACCACAGCACTTACCCCTCAGAACTGAAACCTTATCTGTTTACTTGCTGATTTCCCAACTAGATTATAAACTGCTTAAAAGTAATACTGGGTCTTGTCCATCCTATATCCTCATGTCTTAGCACAATTCTTGCTGAGATTCAATAACTATTTTCTTCAAAAGTTTTTATATACATTTAGTATGATAAGCTGACAAATAGCCTGGCAAATATGAGAAAGCCACAATGAATTCTTCTCAAAATGGATTACTAACTTCTGTGAAGTTTTGTTTGAGAGATATTTTTTAAAAAAGTGAAATAAGATATTATACTAGTTTAGTAGCAGCATATGGTTAAAATAAAGTTTGATCCTTAAAACAGTTTTTTTGCATTATATTTGGATATTAATTTATAGTTGGGCTTAGAGGATCTAGGAACTTTCCAGAGGTAAGCTATTAAAGTAAAACTTTCTTTCATAAATTTATCTGAAAGTATACATTAGAGCTTCATAATTATTGAGATGCAGTTTAAATTATAACCACGTATAGTGAGCTATAGTTTTTAACTAAATGCTCTTCAGGTGAATGGAAATAGCTGAGTCTAGATTATAAGAATCTATAAGAATAATCAGAAATACTTCATACTGTGAAATATGTTGTACTATCTGTATTAAAATAAATAATCAGTACTATTTATTTATTTATTTTTAGCTTCTGTTATATTCTCACCCTTTTAAAATTAAGATATTTGAAAGTCCTATTTTGGTGATGCTTGAGTAATTCCATAGACATTTTCTGGTTCCATTCATTTCATTACAAAATGGGGGAGACTCTAGCCTAAATTTATGATCACCTTAGAAAATTTGAAAAGAAATGTGGTTTATTAATTTTAAGTACTATATATTATGAAATAAAGCATCTGTGGCTGCTCAGAGAAATGAGGTAAAATGAATAAGTTACAGTTCACAGTAGGATTGTATTTCTAATGTTATATGGTAGAACTCTAGAAGCCAGAACCTGTGTAAGGCAGAAACCTGTCAGACAAGGAAAATTCAAATATATTCCACTAAAACGAGCAATAGAAAAGTGGTACCACTGTACCCTATCAAAGGCAGCAAACTCGCCCGGCCCTGTGCCACGCTCACAGTCCTTGCTCTGTCTGAGCCCACTGTTGCAGCCGCTGTGTCCCTCTCACTGACAGGCTTCCTCTTTTGTCCTGACCCTCTGCTTTACAAAGCTTGAAATCTTTCTCCAGGAATTGATCCTTCCTGATAACGTGTCCAAAGTACGTAAGAAGGATTTTGCAATCCTTGCTTCTAAGGAGCATTCTGGCTGTACTTCTTCCAAGACAGACCATGATATATTCAATATTCTTTGCCAACACTACAATTCAAAGGCATCAATTCTTCTTTGATATTTACTGTCAAGCATTCACATGTATATAAGGTGATTGAATATACTCTGGCTTGGGTCAGGTGAACCTTGGTTTACCAAAGTGACAGCTTTGATTTTTTAAAAATTTTTTATTTAGAATAACTTAATGAAGTGGAGGGTCAATGAAAAAAGAGGAAGGCCCTCAATGAGATGGATTGACACAGTGGCAGCAATGATGGGCTCAGGTAAAGCAAGCTCTGTGAGGCTGGCACAGGACCAGGCAGTGTTTCATTGTATTGTATATGGGGTCGCTGTGCATCAGAGATGAGTCAGTGGCACCCAATAACTATGACAATAGTGATGGAACAGCCTTGAGGCTTAGTATATACTTTTTCCACTATCTGCAGCAGACTCTCCACTTCAGTGGTTCTCCAATTTTTGCACGCATTAGAATCAACTGCAGGGCTTGTTAAAACAGATGGCTAGGCTCCATCCCCAGAATTTCTGATTTAGTAGGTCTTAGTTAGGGCTAAAGATTTTGCACTTCCAACAGGATTCTAGGTGAACCTAATCCTGTTGGTTTGAGGACTATACCCTAAGAATCACTGCTCTGATAGCATAATGACTCTGTTTTTTT
>NW_006921769.1:6460831-6469993 GCF_000298275.1 Orycteropus afer afer
TCTGTTTTTTTAGATTTTTTTTTTTTTTTAATAACCCCTCTTTTTTCTCTCTTTTTTTTTTTTATTGTGCTTTAGGTGCAAGCTTACAGAGCAGAGTTTGTTTTACATTCAACATCATGTGTACATTTAGTTTCACTCCCATTTACCATGCCCAACCCTAACCCACTCTCCTCCCCTCTCTGCCCAGTAGCCCTCCCCCTGTGCCCCTCATAGTTATGGCACTCCTGTGTGTCCTGCCTTCCTTCTGTGCTAATGTTGTCCCTCTGGTGCTCCATGGTCAATTGCTCCAAGGGATGGATGCATTTCCATAGAGTATGTGGGCACATCACCCTGGGTTGAGTGGTCTGTGTATACACTTTGTTTAATATTGGGCTGAGAGCCAGATCCTGGGAGTGAGCTTTATTCCAGGCCCGAATGTATCCCAGGGCCATAGTATTGAGGGTCTCACCAGACTCCATCCAACCAGTAATTCTGGATATTATTGACTTTTTGGATTTTGTTCCATGTTTTTCTCCCACTCTGTCGAGGATCTCCAGATTTGATCCTTTCCTGAGTGGTTGGCATTGGCAGCCCAGCACCATGTAGTTCTTCTTGTGTCAAGGAGCATCATGTCCTAGGGCTCATTGCTTCCAGATGCCCTTAGTTTTTTGCACTCTTCTTCCCGTCTAATAATAGGAGACCATTAACTGCATCTTAAATGGCTGCTTGAAAGCTTTTAAGACCCTGGTTGCTATTCACCAATGTAGGATGAGGAACAAGACTTTTATGTATTTTGAGTCTGGTGTCCCCCAATACTGTCTTGAGTTAGTAGATCTATTGGATCTCTCTCCCACAGTGTCTGGCTGTCTGTGGGGGATTACTCTATGTCTGTCTTCTGTTGTATCTGTAAGTATTGCGGGTATTTTGTATCACTGGTATCTATGCAAGATTAGCCTCTGCTGAATCTATGCTTGGTCTAGAGTATACTCCTGTTCACTGACCCCCATCTAATTTTCTCAGATGTTTATGTGTTTATCTGTAGCCTGGTGTTTGGTGTTAATGGTAATGCACTATTGTGGATATACTGGTTGGTATTAGCCTCTGTCATCTATATCTTATGTGCACAATTTGGTGTCCTCCCTTTTCCTAATGTTATCATGGTGGTCACAAACTCTTCCTATACCATCCCTCCCCTTACCCACATCAGCATGTGACCCCCACCTTACCTGAAATTAGTCCTTTCCCTTCCTTCCCCACCCTGGTAACCTACAAATTGAATTCCTTTCCTTAAGCAAACCCTTCTTTGTCTTTATAGAGTAATGGGCTCATCCAATATTTGTCCTTATCCGATTGACTTATTTCACTCAGCATTAGTTCTCCAGGCTCATCCACATTGTGAGATGTGTGAGATGATTCATGTATTCTTCACTGTTCTTTAATGTAGCGTAGTATTTCTTTGTGTGAATGTACCATAATTTGGTTATCCATTCATCCATTGATGGACATTTAGATTATTTCCATCTCTTTGCTATAATGAATTGTGCTGTGATGGACATAGGTACGCATGTCTCTTCATGCCCTGACTCTCACCTCTTTAGGATATATTACTAGTAATGGAATTGCTAGGTCAAATGATATTTCTATTTTCAGTTTTTTAAGGAAATGTTGTACTGTTTGCCACAATGGTTGCACCATTTTACAATCCCACCAGCAGTGCACAAGAGTTCCAATCTCTCCGCAACCTCGCCAGCATTTGTTATTTTCTGTCCTGTTGAACTTTTCTATTATTGCTGGGGTGAGATGATATCTCATCATTGTTTTGATTTGTGTCTCTCTCTAATGACTAAAGATCACAAGCAACTCCTCATGTGTTTGTTGGCCACCAGCATATCATCTTTAGTGATGTGTCTGTTCAAATCTTTTGCCCATTTTTGAATTGGGTTGTTTGTCTTTTTGGTGTTGAGGTGTTGAAGTTTTCTATAGATTTTGGGGATAAGTCCTTTGTCAGATATGTCATAGGAAAATATTTTCTCCCAATCTGTAGCTTCTCTTTTTACCCTTTTGATGAAGTCTTTTGATGAGCATAAGAATTTAATTTTTAAAAGGTCCCAGTCACCTAGCTTCTCTTCTACCTCTTGTGCATTCTGATTTATGTTTGATAGTCTATTTATGCCATAAATTAGGGCTCCTCAATTTGCTCCTATTTTATCTTTGAAGAATTTTATAATTTGGGGTTTTACATTTAAGTCTGATCCAGCTTGAGTTTGTTTTTGTGCATGGGGGAAGGTATGTGTCTTATTTCATTTTTCGGCAAGTGGATATCCTGGTTTGCCAGCACCATTTGTTAAAGAGTCTGTCTCTTCCCCATTTAATGGGTTTTGGATCTTTGTCAAAGATCAGTGTCCATAGATGGATATTCTTCTTTGATATTAACTGTCAAGCATTCACATGTATATGAGGTGATTGAATAGATCATGGCTTGGGTCAGGTGAACCTTGGTTCACAAAAATGACAGCTTTGATTTTTAACACTTTAAAGAAATCTTCTGTAAAGAAATCTACATCATTTGATTTCTTGACTTTCCTTGCATGGACATTGATTGTAGATTCAAGTAAAATGAAATCCTTGACAACTCTGATCTTTTCTCCATTTATCATGATGTTGCTTATTGGCCCAGTTGTAATGATTTTTGTTTTCTTGATGTTGAAGTGTAATCTATACTGAAGGCTGTCGTCTTGTATTTTCATCAATGCTTCAACTCCTCTTCACTTTCAGCAAGCAAGATTGTATAATTTGCATATTACAGGTTGTTACTGAATCTTTCTCCAGTCCTGTTGCTGAGCTCTTCTTTATATAGTACAACTTCTTGGATTATTTGCTCAGTATACAGATTGAATAAATATGATGGAAAGATATAACTGTGATACATGCCTGCCTTGATTTTAAACCACATAGTATCTTCTTGTTCTGTTCAAACAACTGCCTCTTGCTCTTTTTACAGGTTCCTCACGAGCACCTTTAAGGGTTCTGAAATTCCCATTTTTCACAATGTTGTCCATAATTTGTTATAGTCCACATAGTCAAATACTTCTACATATTCGATAAAATACAGGTAAACATATTTACTTCAGGGACCAGTCTCTGGAAAAGTGTATCATGCTTGGTAAAGTAGGTCAGTGAAAAAGA
Source organism: Orycteropus afer afer (assembly GCF_000298275.1). Classification (NCBI taxonomy): domain Eukaryota; kingdom Metazoa; phylum Chordata; class Mammalia; order Tubulidentata; family Orycteropodidae; genus Orycteropus; species Orycteropus afer. The sequence continues at coordinate 6,463,997 of NW_006921769.1, forward strand.
GGAAGACAGTCAATGAGTTGAGTTGATATAGGGCTGTAACAGTGGATACAAATGGAATCATGGACACAGTGGACTCATACTTAGCAATGATTGTGGAATGCATGGGACAGGGCATTGTTTCCTTCTGTTGTACTTAAGGTCACTGTGAGTTGGAACTGACTTGGTGCTCTCTGCCTTCAGCCACTATCATTCATATGTCAGTTTGTTGTACTTTGGTGGCTTGTGTGTGGCTGTGATGCTAGGAGGTATGCCACTGGTATTTAAAGTACCAGCAAGGTCACCCATGGTGGACACATTTCAACAGAGCTTCCAGATTAAGACAGACTAGGGAGAAGGACCTGTCAGTCCACTTCTGAAAAACTGGTCAATGAAAAATCTCGTTAATAGCAGCAAAATTACAAATAGATACATTAAATATATTTTAATCTCTATTAATCATCAAGACTTATTCTTTCATTTTAAACACTTGCTACCTCTGCATTTCTGTATAAATTTAAAAGGATTCACCTCAAGTTTCTATTATCATCTTCAAATGACCTTCTAAATTTAAAATTTGATTTGCTAAAAATTTTCCACAAATTTTGGAATACACACAGTATATACAGAGGAAGAGCCCCATGTTGTACAGAATATGGATTGTGAATGCATATCATTTGGGAAAATCTAGAGAGTAAATAGACTCTTTTTCTGTCAACAGTGATTGGTTGCTAGCAGCTGCATATCTTGAGAAGGAATCTAAGCTTATATCCTGGTGCATTAGAAGAGTAATACTTTAAATTAGTGTAATTAGTGTAGTCTACCATGGTGAGGAAGAGGAGCGGCACCAGTGCCTCATACTTACTGACCCTCGGCCAGACAGTTGTCAGGATCTTGGACAGTTTCCTTGGATACTATAGGTGCAGATGTTGTTCTTAGGTATCTTTGAGTCAATTTTCACTCACAGTGACTTCATGTAATAGCATAGAACTGCCCCATAGGGTTTTCTAGGCTGTAATCTTTATGAAAGCAGATTACTGGGTTTTGCTCATGAGGAAACACTTGGAAACTTTGAAGTGCCAACTTTTCTATAAGCAGCTGAGTACCTAACTGTTGTACCATGAAAAAAATCAAAACCAAACTCACTGCCATCGACCCCCATTGGGTTTCTGAGGTGGTAAATCTTTGTGCAAGTAGATTGCCCAGTCTTTCTTCTGTGAAGTGACTTGTGGGTTTGAATTGGCAACCTTCCGGTTGTCAGTCATTTGCCTTAGGCACTATGCCATCAGAGCTCCTTGTTGTACCACCAGTGCTACTATATATCTGAATAAGAAGAGATGAGATATCTTTGGGTACTAAAAGTCTCTCATTTGAATTTACACCTTACATTTGGTATACTGTTTTGTCTTATACCTTAAAATGAAAATAACTATTTATGATTGAAATATATTTATTTCTTGCTTTAATAAATCTTGAGGTATGGGAAAATGAGTGTAATATAGTTGTTGCTACCAGGAATAAAATAAATGGAAAATGTGCTGTGGAAAAGAGCCAAAATTAATGCTAAGTGGTTTATGGGACTGATTCTATTAAACTTCATAACACCCCCATATTCAGGCTCTGTCAATAACCCCAGCCTACAAAAGAGCATCTTTAAATATGTTTGGAGATCTTATTCAAGGTTTTGACAGCCAGAAAACTATACTGCTGGAATATAAACTTGCACAGTCTTATCCCCAAATCCATGCTGTTAAACTCATTATCTTATATGCTTTGATCAACTTAAATATTTTTAAAACCTTTTGTGCATTTGGTTTCTTAACATATGCTTTAAATATCAATTTGATATCAACTTATTTAAACAACAATCAAAGTTTTAAATACTATGGTCTTGGGAAAAAATGTAAGTACTGCACCATGATTATGAATGAGGTGCACAATCTTCATTAGTAAATATTTTAAACAAGCAACCATATAATAACAGAATATATAAAAATCAAATGACAATTTACAAACTCAATTAAATAAATGATTCAGGATTACCCACTGTTTGCCAGGATCTTCACTAAACTAAGGATTAAAAAATAAGTATAATACAAAATTTCATTTTAGCAGAAGATAACAGAATATTATATCAAGTTCTGTTCTTTAGTTATTTTAAACAAAATTGGACAGTTACTAGTAATTAATAAAGTGAATATTTATGGAACACTTCCATAATTGAAACATGCCTGTATATGCTGTGAAAAGTTGGTGGACAAAATGGACAAATATTAGTGTTCTCATGGAGCCTCTATCCTAGATAAGCAATAAACAAACACAGTATTTTAGGTAGTAAATACTGAAATGGAGGGGGAAAAAACCCCACAAAGCAAGGAAGAGAATACGACATGTTTTTAGCAGGATGGGTGGGTAGAGAGAGCTGGAATGTTAGGGGAGTAGTCAGAGGCATCTAACTGACCAGAAATTTGTGACAAGACCCAAAGGAGGCAAAGGAGTGAGCTATGTGGAGCAATTTGTGGAAAATGGGTTTTTGTTAGAGGGAAAAGGAAAGCAAAGGCAGTGAGGTGGGTGCATGCCTGGTATGCTCAAGAAATAGAAAGAGACCAATGTTGATAGTAGCGGTACAGAGAAAAAGTCAGTGGTAAGGCCTGAGAGGTAGTCAGGCTGGGAGTGTGCAGGTGGAGGAGGATAGATTTTAGGCCATTATAATTTGAGCTTTTTTCTCTGAGTGGTATGTGAAGAAGTATTTGGAGGGTTTTGAGCTTAGGAATGACATGATCTAATTGATGTTTTTAAAAGATCACTTTGGCTGCTGTGATGACAAAGGCAGAAACTGGGCTGTTAAAATCATCTGGGTGAGAAATGTGCAAGGTTGCCATGGAGATGGTTGAGGAGTAGTTGGATTCAGGATATGTTTTGAAGGCAGAGCAAAAATAAGTTGCTGATGGATTAGATGTGGATTGTGAAAGAAAGAAAAGAGTCAAAGCATTTTTGTTCAGCAGTGTGAAAGAGGGACTTGGCATTTTGTGAGATAGGGTGATGATTTAGAAAAAACAGGTTGCAGGTGCAGTTAAGGAGTTTGGTTTTGGATATGGTGGCAAAGACGTTGTATGTCCCCCAATCCTGTTTAATATTCTTCTTTCTTGGTGCATTGAAAACTACACTTCCCAGCCTCTTACATTTAGAAAGATCTACCTAACTAGTTCTGGCCCATTAGATATAAAGAGAATCGACGCGGTGTCATTTCAGGCCAAGACAGTGAGAAGTCCTTGTCTTCCGTCTCTCTGTTTCCATAGCATGATGATTGAAGACTCCTCAGGTAAAGATGGTGGAACCCCAAGACTGAAGGAGCCTTGATTGCTGAAGCACTGAATGGAGGACAGATTACCAGGAGAGTGTTAAGCAACTGAGCTAATAGAGACATGCTAAGTTTACCTACTATTAGGGACACACATGCAAATGTATCAGATGTAGTTGTCTGGAAGTTGTGGGAGATAGACTTGAAATATAAATTTTAAGAGTACAGATGGTATTTAAAGAAATGATATTGGATGAAACTACTATGATAATGCATCTATATAGAGACAAATTCAAGGGACTGAACTCTGGGGCACCCCAAATGTAGAGATCAAGGAGATGACAATTTACGTAAGACAGCATGTGACTACTTGACCCTACTACCATAACACCCATTAAACACTGAGTTATGACTCAAGTGTATGTTGCGATAGTGAGTGAGTTCACCTTAGAGGAGCTTTCTTACAAAATTTCCAATCACATGTCTGGGTCACTGGCTATTTGTTTCACCTCTACTAGGGAGAAAGAGCCAGAATACAGCTGATTGCATACTGAAATATCATTTGCTTCTTTGAACTTTCCGTCATAGATTAACCACATGGTGGTAGGAAGGTTAATTAAGGTATGCCCCTGGAAATGGGAAGATGATTTAGGGGACTTTAAATAGTTTTTGTATGAGCCTAAACCAGGGGCTAGTAGACATTTTTCTGTAAAGTTCAAGAGAGTAAACATTTTCAATTGTGTTGGTCATATAGTCTCTGTCCAAACCAAAAAACCGAACCTTCTGCCATGAAATTGATTCTGACTTGTATTGACCCCCACTGGGTTTCCAAGGCAGTAATTCTTTATGAAAGTAGATTGCCCCACCTTCCTTCCATGGAGTGGTTGGTGAGTTTGAACCACCAACCTTCTGGTTAACCTTAGGCACTGCACCACCAGAGTTCCTTATAGTCTGTGTAGTCACTTATTGATAATCTCATTATCTGACATTTCTCATTTATGACAATAGTAAAGTATCTACTGACTGTATTGCACATTAAAAATGTATGTAGTAACTAATGCCAAGTTGTGAATTGAGAGTTTTGCTAGCTGTCATAGTTAAGATTATATGTCAACTTGGCTAGGCCATGATTCTCAGTGGTTTGGCAGTTATGTAATGAGGTAATTTGGCAGTTATATAATGATTTAGTGATCCTTCATTTTGTGATCTTGTCATCCTCCATTTTCACATAATGCCAGTTTTCACATAATGACTTCATCTTTGGAACACAGCCATATTGATAAGTGAGGGATAGGTGTTCTCATCTCTCCTGCTGTAGTGCAAAAGTGACTATAAACAATATTTACAGGAATCAGTGTAGCTCTGTTCTAATAAAATTTTATTTACAAAAACATATGGCAGGCTGCCTAAACTAATGGTGTAGCAGTGGCAAGAGAAGGAAAGAATTAAGGAAAAGCACTTGAAATGGAAACTTTGCAGAACTTGGTAGCTACCTGAACAGAGTTAGTAAGAGCAAGAGGGTGGTGGATGTGGAAAAGTAAAAGACAGAACTTTTCCTGATGTTCAAGCTTAGGCAGTTCCATTAACTGAGTTCAGAGGACATACCAATGATTTAAGGATAGATGGAGAAAGATGTGCTTGAATTTAAAACTTTGCGAACATATTAAACTGTTAATTGATAAAGTCTTAGGCGTTGGATGAGATGTTGAGGCTGATAATGTGAAGCAAAACTCTATTTTAATTGAAATTGTGGTTATAAGGAGAAATAGTATCTGGGAGAAGAACAGAGGATGAGGATAAATCTAGGAGAATGCCATGTTTGTGAAGAGATCAAGAGGAAGCAGTCGGGGAAGCAAGAGAAAGACCAGGATAATATTGTCTTCAAAGCTAAGAACTACGAGAGTTTTCAGGAGGACTTGATCATCACTATTTGAGTGCCTAAGGCATTTGACTGCTAACCAGAAGGCTAGCAGTTCAAACCCACCAGCTACTTCTCGGAAGGAAGACTGGGCAATCTACTTGCGTAGAGATACTGCCTCGGAAACCTAAGGAGGAATTACTATGAGTTGGAATTAACTTGACAGCAGTGAGTTATTTGATACTTCCAGAGGTCACTCAGAATGGGGACTAAGAAAAAGGATGTTACATTTGTTGATTAAAAAGTCATTGATAGCTCTTCAAAATGAAGTCCTATTAGAGTTGTAGCAAGAAGAGACAACATGTCTCAGAGGTTCAGTACAAAGAAGATGATGAAGAAGTAAGGGGAAACTCACAAGTTTTAAAAGCAAGAAGCAGATTGGTAATTGAAAGGAGCATTTGTTTCAAGCAAGGGGAGACATATGTTAATGACAGGGGAGAAGGACTCAGCACAGAATAGACTCAGTTGTTGCAGAAGTGTTAATGGGCTCAGCAGAGAACATAATGAGGAGGATTTTGAGATGAGGCAGGATAACATCTGACTCTGAAAATTAGAGAATGTGTGTATGTATCTTTGAATATTCTGAGATGCTTAGCATTGATGGCATTCATTTTTTTTTAGTAACACAGGAGGCAAGTGCATTTGTTCACAGAAGGTCAGGAAGTAGATGGAAGCATGAAGGATTAAGGGCTTAAGTAGTATAAAGAAGATTAACTCCAGCCATTATTTAAAAAAGAAAATAAAATCATAGATGATCTCTAAGAACTCAATACTTAGATTATTGAGAGATAATTTCAGGTTT
>NW_006921769.1:6475603-6479834 GCF_000298275.1 Orycteropus afer afer
AACAGTGGTGCCTCAGAAGACAGGCCTGGTGCTCTCCTTCTGAAAGGTCACAGACTTGAAAACCCTAAGGAGCAGTCCTACTCTCCCCACATGAGGTCGTCAGGAGTCGGAATCTACTCACCAGCAACTGACAACAGCAAATGATGCTTAGTTATTTTACTTATTGTCTGTTACAAATCGTCATTCATTTAATAAGTAATAATTACTATTACTTGCCACGGAAGTAAAACTGAAGGTTCGTAAATTCATAGTAAAAAAGCCTTTTACAACTTTAATTTTGAAAACATTTTCACAAGATGAAAGAAACAGTTACTGTCAGGGTGCCACTAATGCTAGCTGTCTGGAGAGCAAGGCTGTGTCCTACCTGCTGCTCTTCTAAATGTAGCCTCCTTTTGCTCATTCACCCTGGGACTGACTGCCTGTCCTTTCTACAGTGCTCTATGATTTATGTAATATCAGCCACACTAAATCATGGTTGAGTGATTGTCTCAGTGCTCACTGTGGGATTGTGGGCGTCATATTTTTTTTCTATGAAGTAAAGTTTTCATTGGCTGGAATTCTAGCTAAACTGATGCTTTTGTTCTCTTTCTGTTTGTTTATTTAACATCTGAGATTTTAAAAGTCACTTAAAATTAAGGGACTTGTGTATTATTCTAGGAAAATAATTTGTTACTGAAAATTTTTGTGAAAAAGAAACATACAAACAAACGTTTTTAAATGTTGAATTATGGTTAGATAAGAGATCTCTCTGGAGTGCTTGTCTAACTAAACATCATATGGAATCTACTGTAGTGATGTCTGCTGATTTTTTTTTTGATGATTCAAAACACATTCTGTTGTGTATAAATTATTCTGCAGAAGTAAATTGGGAATCATTGACAATTTGAGGTTATAAATAATTATTTTAGAATGTTGAATACATTTGTTAATCTTTAGGGAACTAAATTTTACCCTCGTAGTTTCTGTTTTAAGACAATTAATATTTTAATGCTTGATTACTTTCTCTCTTATTGTTTCTTACTTTATTGTATTGTTTCATTGGAATTGTATGTGTCATTATTTTTATTCTCTTTTATTTTTTTAAATCTTTATTGTGATTTGAGTGAAAGTTTACAGAGCAAATTCATCTTCCAGACAGTAGTTCATACACATTTTGTCTCATGACGTTAACTACAATTCCCCACAATGTAACAACTCTTTTCCCACTTCCTCCCCACATTATTTTTACTCTCAAGCCCCTAATATCCATCTTGACATTAATTGAAGACATTAATTGAAGGCCTTCAGGAAATTGGTGCATGTTAGATGAATATGGATTGAATGTTGATATTAGGTTCTTAAACTGGAAGCTCTTTGCTGTTATATTCCATCAGTTTGAATGTATCAACTTTTATACAAGGAAACTGAGAAAGAATTTTCTTCTGGCGGCATCACTAGGGTTGGCATCCCAAGTGGTAACTCAGGATGTCACTCCCTCCTGCCCTGGATAGTCAGTCTCCTGTTTCAGACCACACAAAATCTTTAGTAATATTTATTGCCAAGTTTGATCATAGAAAAATATGTGATAAATATAGTTGTAAATTGCTTACATGTAATATTTCTTAGATTATATGAATACTAACAACAAAATTGCTTTGTAAAATTTTTCTACAGTGAATTACATTATTAGTTATAACATTATTAGCAACTGAGTGGAAAACTTTTTTGATTTTCCTCCTTTTAATCACTATTTCATTCTAAAAAAAAAAAGTTTTTGATAAAGGCTCACAAATACTACTTACCACAATACTGTAGCTAAAACACCAGATAATGTGACAAAATCAGTGACTGTAAAAAATTTGCCAGTAAGAAAAGTAACAGTGAATCCTTGTCATGTGCAGATAAAAGCACACGGTTCAAAGCATCTTTGTACTTAGGCAATAATGATAGCTCTGACCAGAGTGCATTAGAAGGTTCAAAAAGTAAAATAGCATAGAGTTTTAGCCTTGTAAGTATATTGAGACACATCAGCTGGGTTTATGAAAAAATGTTTTTGTTATTATAACTAACTACAGGGATATTTTTATTTAAAAAAAAAATAATAAATTTTTACTGAAACACTGTATGGAAATTTTATGGACAGTCATTTTGGTGTCACCCCTCTGACATTTTCACAGTACAGTCTGCACCCTCTCCCCTCTAGTGATGCCAGTGGTTTCTATCACTGGGAAAAGTACCAAATGAAGGAAACGATAGAAAGAAAAAAATAACGTGTGGTTACATTTTTCACTCTTTTAAATCATTGCTAAACAAAATCTTTGGACTCAGATATCTGGATGTTCATAGAAAAAAAAAATAACAAACAGAAATTTAAATATGCCTATTTAAATATTTGTGTCTGCTTCCTAAATGTCAACCCTTTGGCAGAGTCCTCGTATGTTAAGGCATGAGAAGACAGCAAAGACCACACAGTCCAGCTCTCTCTTCACAAAAACAAAGGCCAGGGTAATATAAGAGCACAGTCAGCTCGGGTTTTTTGAGTTCCTAACTGCGTTCTTTATGATCCTAGCATGCTCTGCTTGTTCTTGTCCCAGAACTCTCGGCTAATATGTTTGTTGAAGTTTTAAGTCTAGATAACAATCATTGATGAATCTTCTGACCACCCGGGGTAAATCCTCAGTGAAAATTTCAGACAACTTTAGATCCAAGTGAGTCCCATATTCAATTCCCAATATTCTGTAACAAATTAAAAATCCTTATCTAGGCTTTCTTCTCTCTCCAAAACCTCTGGTGCTCATTACATATTTCTTTTGATTGTTTCTAAAGAAAATGACACTATTAAAAATGAATCTGTCTTAAGATGATGATGTCGGCATTGTTAAGACAGTTACAACAACATTGTAAAGATGTTTACCTGTGTATTATAGACCATGCAAAGGCATTCAGCTGTGTGGATAATACAATTTATGAATAAAATTGAGAGGAACGATAATTTCAGAACACTCAATTGTATTCATGAGGAACCTGTAGATAGACCAAGAGGCAGTCGTTTGAACAGAACAAAGGGATGCTGCATGGTTTAAAATGAGGAAAGGCATGTGTCAAGATTGTACACGTTCACCATGTTTATTCCTTCTGTATGCTGAGCAAATAATTTGAGAAGCTGGGCCCTAGGAAACAGAACACTGCATCAGGATTCGAGGAAGACTCATTAGTGACCTTTGACATGCAGATGACACAAGCTAGCTTGTTGAATGTGAAGAGGACTTGAAGCATTTAGTGATGAAGATCAAAGAGTACAGCCTTCAGTATTCTTCACACCTTAACATAAAGAAAACAAAAAGTCCTCAAACCTGGACCAGTAAGCCACACAGCATGATAAATGGAGAAAAGACTGAAGTTGTCACATATTTCCTTTTACTTGGATCCATAATCAGGAAATCAAACAACATATTAAATGGGGCAAATATGCTGGAAAAAAAAAAAAAACAACAACCCTCTTTAAAGTGTTAAAAAGCAAAAATTTCACTTTGAGAACTAAGGTGCACCTGACCCAAGCCATAATATTTCATAATATTTTCAATAGCCTCATATTCATGTCAAAACTGTACAGTGAATAAGGAAGACCAAAGAATAATTGATGCCTTTGAATTATGGTGTTGGTGAAGAATATTATATATACACAAAAGAATGATCCAAGTTGTCTTGGAAGAAGTATAGCGAAAATGTTTGTTAGAGGAGATTATGGTGAAATTTGTCTCACATACTTTGGACCTATTATCAAATATCATCTCATCTCCGGTCCCTGGAAAAGGACATCATACTTGGATAAAAAGGTCAGCGAAAAAGAGGAAGACCCAAGACCCTGAAGGAAATGGAGTGACACCTTGGCTGCAACAATGGACTAAAACAGCAACTGTGGTGAGGATGGCTCAGGACTGGGCCCTGTTTTGTTCTGTTCGTTACACAGTTCTTTTGATTGTTTCTAAAGAAAATGACACTATTAAAAATGAATCTGTCTTAAGAAGATGATGTCAGCATTGTTAAGACTGTTACAACAACATTGTAAAGATGTTTACCTATGTATTATAGACCATGAAAAGGCATTCAGCTGTGAGTTGCTGTGAGTTGGAACTAGGTTGACAGCATCTAACAACAATAATGGAGATAGTTACCACTTCGCATGGATAGTATTATCCATGTTGGGACTACGTTTTCTTTTCCACTATGTTTTCTTTGAAATTGAGAAAAT
>NW_006921769.1:6480764-6481456 GCF_000298275.1 Orycteropus afer afer
TTTTTTTTTTTTTTTTTCCTCCTTTGGTGACGTGTTTGGCATTCTCTGACCAGAGGAGATAAGCCTAAGGATAAAAAGCTGGGATGTTAAATGAGAGCAAAGGAGAAAGACAGAAAGCAGTTCTGTTCTTGGTGAAATTATTGAGCTAGTTTACCACATCTGGTGTGTCCTCCCCCCATACTTCTTCCTTCAGAGATAATTACATTCATTTACTGATGTATTCTGTTACATTTGTTAAAATTTGTGTGTATCTTGTCAGTCATGGTGGAAAGGAAACAAAATACATAAAAGTTATAATCCTGATTTTAAGGATTACATTCGCTGTGTTTCTCAAACTGTTTCTGTTTGTCTTTATTATTAGATTAGAATCTCCCTGAAAGTAGGGATTGCCTTATTTATATGTGTTTAAAAAAATTATTGAGGTATAATTTAATTATATTAATGACACACACACACACATATATTTATATATGTTGTATTTATGTAATCTGTTTTAGAAGAAGTACACCCGGAATATGTCTTAGGAGGGAGGGATGGTGAGAGGCTTTGTCTCAGATACTTTGAACGTGGTATCAGGAAGGACCAGTACCTGGAGAAGGATATTATGATTGCTAAAGTAGAAAGTAACTGAAAAAAGAGGAAGACCTTCAATGAAATAGATTGACATAGTGGTTGCAACAATGGATTCAAAA
>NW_006921769.1:6482805-6483386 GCF_000298275.1 Orycteropus afer afer
GTTCTTTTAGCAGTCCACTGTACTTTCAGCATTCTTGACCAGCACCACAACTCAAAAGCATCAATTCTTCTTCAGTCTTCCTTATTCATTGACCAGCTCTTACATGCATATGAGACAATTGAAAATATCATGGCTTGTGTCAGGAGCACCTTAGTCCTCAAGGAGACATCTTTGCTCCTCAGCACTTGAAAGAGATCCTTAGCAGCCAACTTGCCCAGTGCTATATACGTTGTCTGATGTCCAGACTGCTGCTTCCATTGGCATCAACTGTAGAACCAAGCAATGTGAAGTCTTCGATGACTTCAATCTTTTCTCCATTTATTGTGATGCTGCTTATAGGTCCAGTTATGAGGATTTTTGTTTTCTTTATATTGAGGTGTAATCCATACTGCAGACTGTAGTCTTCAGTCTTCATCAGTAAGTTCTTCAAGTCATCCTTACTTTCAGCAAGCAAAGTTGTGCCATCAGTGTATCACAGGTTTTTAATGATTCTTCCTTCCTCCAATCTTGATGCCATGTTCTTCTTTATATAGTTCAGCTTCTCAGATTACTTGCTAAGCATATAGATTGAATAAGTATGG
>NW_006921769.1:6489836-6497017 GCF_000298275.1 Orycteropus afer afer
AAAAACAAAGATATCATGTTGAGGACTAAAGTGTGCTTGACCCAAGCCATAATATTTTCAGATGCTTCATATACATTGAAAGCTAGACTATGAATAAGGAAGACTGCAAAAGAATCGATGCCTTTGAATTATGGTGTAGGTGAAGAATATTGAATATATATACCATGAACTGCCAAAACAACAACAAATCTGTCTTAGGAGTACAACCAGAATGATCCTTAGAAGTGAGGATGAAGAGACTTCATCTTATGCACTTTGGACATGTTATCAGGAGGGACCAGTCCCTGGAAAAGGACATCATGCTGATAAAAGTGCTGAAGTATTCTAACAAAGTAAGTGAAAATAGTTGCACATATGATAAGTGGAGGGTCAGCAAAAAAGAGGACATCTCTCAATGGGATGAAATGACACAGTGGCTGCAACAATGGGCTCAGGTATAGCAAGGATTGTGAGGCTGGCACAGGACCGAGCAGTGTTTCCTTCTGTTGTACATAGGATTGCTATGAGTTGGAGCTGACTGATGGCACCTAACAACAACAACAACAAGAAGTAATAAAATGAGAAAATATTCGGAAGGGAAGATTGAGAAGGAAATCAAAAGCTCATTCTTTGTGTAGTGTAGGGTAGTTTTTTTTTTTTTTTTCCTCCCTTGTGTGCATAACCATTCCCAGCACATTTAGTCATGTTCCTTCCTTTTCATTTATCACTGTTTTTCATTTATTATCTATTAGATATACACTTATATCCATTAAAGTAGGTTTACCAATTGCATTGTTCAAAGCTTCAATATTAGTGATTTTTGTTACCTGATCTCCATACTAATTCATTCTGTGTATTGAGTAAATAATCTGAGAAACTGGCCTATGTGAAGAAGAACGTGGCATCAGGATTGGAGGACAACTGATTAACAACCTGTGATATGCAGATGACATGTCCTTGCTTGCTGAAAGTGAATACTTGAAGCACTTACTGATGAAAATCAAAGACTACAGCCTTCAGTATGGATTGCACTTTAACATAAAGAAAACAAATAGCCTAACAACTGGACCAATCATGATAAATGGAGAACAGTTTCAAATATTCAAGAATTTCATTTTACTTGGCTCTGCATGCAATGCTCATAGAAGCAGCAGTCAAGAAATCAAATGACATATTGCATTGAGCAAATCTGCAGCAAAAGACATATTTAAAGTGTTAAAGAGTAAAGATGTCACTTTGAAATTAAGGTGTGCCTCACCCAAGCCATTGTCTTTTCAATAGCTTCATATGAATATGAAAACTGGGCAATCAATGAGGAAGACTGCAGAAAAATTGAAACCTTTGAATTATGGTGTTGGTGAAGAATATTGAGTATACCATGGATGGCCAGAAGAAAATCAATCTTGGAAGCAAATATTGCTAAAATGCTCCTTAGAAGCGAGAATGGGCAGACTTTTTCTGTCACACTTTGGTCAGGTTTCCAGGAGAGACCAATCCCTGGAGAATGATACCATGCTTGGTAAAGCAGAGGGTCAAGGAAAAAAGGGAAACTCCTCGGCAAGATGGGTTGACACAGTGGCAAAAATGGCCTCAAGCATAGCAATGACTGTGTGCATGGCACAGGACTGGGCAGCATTTCTCTCTGTTGGACAAAGGGGTCGCTGTGAGTTGGAAACAACTCGACAGCACCTAACAGCAACATTCTATCAATTACCAAGATTGTTGTTGTTACGTGCCGTCGAGTTGGACCCGACTCACAGCGACCCCTCCTTGGATTTCTGAGGCAGTATCACTATGGAAGTAGATTGTCCAACCTTCCTTCCTAGGAGTGGCTTGTGGATTTGAACCGCCAGCCTTCTGGTTAGCAGTTAAGTGCCTTAGGCACTACGCTACCAGAGCTCCCTAATTACCAAGATGGATATATGAAAATCTCTTACTTTGATGGTAGATTTATTGGTTTATCTTCTGATTCTGTTTTTGCTTTACATATTTTGAAGTTATCTTACTGGGTGGAAGCAGGTTGAGAATTATTTTATTTTCCTGGTGAATTATTACTTTTATCAATGTGTATTGATACTCTTTACATCTGGAAATGTCCTTTGCTCTCAAGTCTTTTTTTTTTTTTTTTTTTTAATTGATTTAGCTACTATTACTGTTCTTTTAGGAGCTCTGGTGGCATTTTGATTAGTTTATGAGCTCATATTGGTTTGAACTTTATCTGTGGGAATCCTGTAGGTATTTAATTTAAAATATGTTCCTTATAGAGAATTTGATTTTGCCTGCAAGATGCTTGAAAGATCTATCATCTGGAGTTAATTTAAACTATGTTTTGATTTAGGATTTTTGACTACATAGCATGAATTTTGATCCCAAATTAGTGATTGTGAGCCTGTGGTTAGAAATTCTCAGGCAAGTGTTTTCTTATTTTTCCCTTCCGTCTGAGCCAAGGTGAGGTGAATGTGCATCTCCATCCTCACCATCTGCAAGTTGGAGCTTTGTGTCCATTTCCCAGGTCTTAATATCTTACCCTGTTTGAACTCCTTGTTTTGCCTCATTAAAACTCAACTTCGAGTCCACTATGAATTGACATATACATCCAGGACAAACACCAGCCTATGTTTAATAACCCTTCAGAATTTTCAGGATTTTTTTGTTTTTTGAGAGATTCCCTTTTCTTACCATCTCAACAACTCATTTAAAGCTATTTAAATTTCATGCAGCCTTTTGACATGTGCTGCACCGGGAAGGCTATCTCTGAGCAGCTTTACAGCACCCTTTGCTGGCTCACAGGTTTTAAACACATGATGATTTGAGGTCAGACCCAATATTGTGATACCTGCTCCCCTACTTTGTGGGGCTACTTAGACAGAATGAACATTCTTCCTCAACAACCTTTTGCTTGGTGATTTTGGCATTCACTGATGATTATGCCTGAATGATTACACTGAGCACTGCAAAATGGTGATTTTCAAATTCCATTATTTTTTATACATATTTAGTTGACAAATTTTTTCTGTGAAGAACTTTCTCGTCCAACTGCTCTTTATCTTTTTCCACTTATTGTATTATTTTTCACTTATGTATTATTCCTAATTTAATGTGTTCTAGTTCTCTGTCATCATTATTCTTTTTTATACATAAATTGTCCTGAATTTGCTAAGTGGGAGCCTTTTCAGAACATCAACTTCTGGGCCCTTTTGATATGCCCTACTTAGGTTTTTGAGCCCATCTTTGCTTTTTGCATAAGAAGATATCCCAAACTCACTTTGTTCTTTTCTTGCCCCATATCTGAAATCCAACTTTTCCAGGGATGCCTAATTCTTTTGTTGGGAAATGACATTTGTAAGTCAAGATCAGAGTTCTAGGTGTGCTCATTGCTGTTGGAGTGTTGTTGCCTTTAGGCTTTTGGTGGAAACAACTAGAAAGTCTATTATTATTTTTTTAGTCATAACTCACAGAGTTTATTTGCTGTGTAAACTCAGTGTCAGAAATGATGGTATAGAGATAATAATTACAGTTCTGTCAGGTATTGGCTGTGTGACCTTGGGCAACTTACTTAGCCTCACTGTGTCTTTCTCAGTTTCCACATCATAAAAATAAAAGTACCTATCTCAGAAAGTTTTTGTGAGAATTAGATATGTTGAAATATATAGATAAAGCCATATGGACATATGTATCTATTTATTTCTATCTATATCTTACCTTGTACTCCTGGTTTTGTTTCATGTGTGTGTACATGCATACATATTTGTATATGTATGTTTATATATGTATATATGATATACCAGAAAAACAAACCCACTTCCATGGAGTCCTAGCAACTCTATAGGACAGAGTGAAACTGCTCTGTAGGGTTTCCAAGGCTTTAAGTCTTTACAGAAGCAGACCACCTAACTTTACTCTTGTGGAACTGTTAGTGGGTTTGAACCACCAACCTTCTTGATTAGCAGCCAAATGCTTTAACCACCACCACCACTTTAACTTTGCCACCAGAGCTTCTTTGAATATTAAGGTTGTGTGTCAGTTTGGATGGGCCATGGTTTTGAGTGGCTTGGCATTTAGATGTAGGTATTCAACATGATGAGATTATAATCACCTCCATGGTGGAATCTCCTGTGAGCAGCTAAATAGTTGCCTTTGGGGTGTTGTCTGCTTCCAGTATACATGCGAAAGCTTTGAGGAAGATTTCTAGCTTTTTGGCACATGTTGGGCTGGGTTACCTGCCAATCTTGGGTATGTTCCTGAACTTGAACCAGTGGTTGCCATGTTGCCTGCTGATCTTGGATTGTGCCATTTTACTGGCTGATTTGGGTTTCTCAGACTCAGCATCCAGTAGCTGCATGAGGCAGAAGAAACTTCCAGCTTCAGTAGACCTGGAACAAAACAACCAAAAAACCAAACTCACTGTTGTCATGTCAGATCCGCTCATAGTGATCCCTCCTTGGGTTTCCAAGGCAGTATCATTATGGAAGTAGATTGCCCAATCTTCCTTCTGAGGAGTTGCTGGTGGGTTTGAACCACCAGCCTTCTGGTTAGCAGTCAAATGCCTTAAGCACTATGCCACCAGAGGTCAAGGAGCCTTCAACCAGTCTTTAGAGCTGGCTTCAAACTTCTAGCCTCCTAAACTGTGTGAGAATATATTTCTGTTTGTTAAAGCTGCCCATTTATGGTATTTCTATTATAGCAGCACCAAAGAACTAAGACAGAATTAGGTACTGAGAGAGTGGGGTGCTGCTCTAACCGATACTTAATATGTGGAAGCAGGAGTGGAATATGTCCTTGGACCGAAGATCCCTGAGCTGAGACCACACCAGAGAGACCTGCAGAGAGATGGTGGGTGCAGAGCCAAGAGACCAGCATGAAACAGAGCTATGGGGTTGCCAGGTGACAGAGCAAGAAAGCAGAATTCCTTTGGGCAGGAGGCTTCCTGGTTGAGTGGGTTGCCTTCATACAATAATTAGTGGAGTGAAGAGCTTTGTAATACTTGCTGAAACAAGGCAGAGGCTCGGCTGGCTTCTTCAAGAGACCAAGGAAACAGGAAGCAGAGCTGCTTCAGTTTCAAAGGGTAGGACCATGGCCTGTGAGGTTTCAAAGGGTGGAACTGCCATAGCCTCCTACATTTCAAAGTCAGGTCTTCACTAACTTGGTTCTAGAGTGTGGGGCTGCCATATATGAGTGCCAGTGGGATGGGACCATAGCTGCTACCCCAAAGTGAGGGGGCAGGACTTCCATGGCTAAGAGGCAGAAGAACAGGGCCTGCCAGGCCAACGGGGTGCAGTTGGCACTTGATGGACTAGGAGAATTGGGTCACCCAATAAAGGAGATCTGTACAGGTGCCACGTTGACAATGGGTGGAATTTGATAGTTAAGTTTGTGAGCCAACTTAGCTGGGCCATGATTCTGAGTGATGTGGCAGCTGAATGTAGTTAGTCTCCATGATGAGATTGGATGTGGTGTAATCAACTCCACAGTGGAATCAGCTAAGTAGTTGCCCTTGGGGTATATGGCCTGCTTCTAGTATATATGGAGAAACTTTTGAGAAAGATATCAAGCTTTTTGGCACATTTTGGACCTAAATCTGGCTGAGTCTTCATCTTCAGTTCCTGGACTTGAACCACTGGCCTGCATGTGCCTGCCAGTCTTAGGATTGTTTCTGGACTTAAACTTATGGCCTCCCATGTTGCCTGCTGATTGTACAATTTTACTTGCCAATTGTGGGTTTGTCAGCCACAGCAGCCAGTAGGTGCATGAGTCAGAAAAGGCTTCCAGCTCCAGTGGACCTGGCATAAGAAACAGGGCTGAAGTCCAAGATCGAGGGACTTTCACTTAGCCCCTAGAGTCAGCACTTGGAATTCGGACTTCTAGCTGCCTAAACTAAGAGTATAAGTTCCTGTTTGTTAAAGCCATCCACTTGGGGTATTTCTGTTATAGCAGCATTAGAGAACTAAGATGCACACACACACATATATATGAATATTTATTATCCATGTGACCATATGTATCTATTTATATCTATTTACATCTTTATCTCACCCTGTACTCATGGTTTGGCTTTATGTGTGTGTATATACATGCATACATGCAAGTAGAATATGTGTATGTGTATGCTTGGATATGTATGTGTATACACACACACATACACACACATGTTGTTGTTGTTGTTAAGTGCTGTCGAGTCATTTCTGACTCATAGTGACCCCATGCACAGTAGAACGAAACACTGCCCGATCCCGCGCCAGCCCCACAATCCCTGCTATACTTGATCCCATCATTGCAGCCACCGTATCAATCCATCTCGTTGAAGGCCTCCCCCTCTTCCGTCGACCCTCCACCCTACCAAGCATGACATCCTTCTCCAGGGAATGGTCCCTTCTTACAACATGACCAAAATAGGTGAGACAAAGTCTGGCCATTCTTGCTTCCAAGGAGCATTCTGGCTGCACTTCCTCCAGGACAGATCTGTTAGTTGTTTTAGCAAATTATTGCTAAAATAATTTTAGGCTGTACACACACACATATATATATATATAAACACACACACACCAAAAAAACAAACTGCCAAAAGGGCAAGGAGGCCACATATTCTGACCTCCTCTAACCCCATAAGAGGATGACAGAACCACCATCAGGAACCCAAGGCCTATGCCTGTGAGGCCAGACTTGCTGCCTCCCTCCAGTCCATTCACCAACCCTGACACCAAACATTCTCCCCGCAGCACCCACCACTTCTCTGCTGGGTTCAATAATTTGCTCCAGTGGCCACACAGAACTCATAGATGATGGGGTTTACTAGGGAAGCAACGGGCTACAATTAAAGTTCAGGAACACACTCAGCCTCTCCCAGCCTGCCATCTCTCATCAGACAGTCTGTCTCAGTCTCTTCCCCAGCAGTGTGTGTGTCTCTCTCTTCAAGGTGTATCTCTCGAGTCTCTCGGGAGAGTGTTTCTCTGAGTAGCACATCTTTCTCAGCCAGCAGTCAGAGAGACTCCTTCTGCCTATAGAAGGGCTCCTTTTGAACCTGCCAGAGTGGCCAATTAACCAATCCCAACATCAGAATTCTAAACACCTCAGAGAGAGTCAATTTCCCAGAACATTGCTTTGTGCCACTCTCAACAGAAGTACCCCAGGTGGATAACTTTAAAAGTCAGGAGCTCCTCAGTTGCTCATGGCAAATTCTGCCACAGAGTTTACAAAGACTTATG
>NW_006921769.1:6497164-6507841 GCF_000298275.1 Orycteropus afer afer
AACAACAACAACAAAATATATATATAATTTTAAAAGGCACTGCTATATAAGCTATGATATATAAAAGTTCTGGTGGCATAGTGGTTAAAACATTTGGCTGCTAACCAAGAAGGTTGGTGGTTCAAACCCATGAACATTTCCACAGGAGAAAGATGAAGCAATCTGCTTCTGTAAAGATTTATAGTCTTAGAAACCCTATGGGGAAGTTCCACTCTGTCCTATAGGCTCCCTACTTTATTCAGTGGGTTTGGTTTTTTGGTATATAGCAGTGCCTTTTTCAGCATATGTACTGTATAATTATTTGCCTAAATTTTCGGACTGAATTTTATGGAATGCCACTGTTCTACTCTTTTTGACCTATAAAAGTGACAATTTTTGTGATTCAGTCAAATAAATATATGAGCACTTTCATTCACTGTGTGCCTGTTAGGGGCATGGGCCATGCTCTTCAGTGGTTACATAAAGATAGAAGAGTTTCTGCCCTTAAGCAGGGGGCATTGGTAATTCAATGGTATCATTCTTGCCTTCCATGTGGGAGAGCAGGGTTCAGTCCTGGGTTAATGTACCTTAAACACAGCCACCATCCATCGGTGGACACTTGTGTGTTGCTATAATGCTGAACAGATTTCAGTCAGGCTTCTAGGAAAAGATAGACTAAGATGAAACATGAGGTCACAATTAGTAGGGAGCAGACTCAAGGAGAGCTAACAACAATAGCCCTCAGGGAGCTGAGAGATTACTGATAGAGCTATACATAAGATTTTTGCCAAAGTGCTTTTTGAGGATAGTGGGGGAGTGAGGCACTTCCGTGGTTATCATGAGTGAGTCAGTGAGAGGCAGGCAATAAAATCTGGTGGCCTAATTAATGAAAATGATGGAGTTTTAGGTTGGAGATCTCATATCACAGATAGGAAACCCAGTGAGGTGCCATGAGAAAAAATTAGGAGAAACAAAACCACATATGTGTGTGAATGTGGCCTGCATTTTTTATGGAAACAAAAGTTCAAATGATCATGAACCCACTTCCATAATATAAAGAAAAGTAACACGTATCTTAGAATCCTACTTATTCCTTTGTTGACTATTTTTCTTTTTATAATTTTCTTTCCATCTTTCATATGTGACAGAAACCCAACTACATAATGACATTTTCCCCATTCTAGTGGAATGATGCTATTAAATACTTGAAATAAAGCTAATATATCATCATTTGTCACAGTTTAGGTGATGATCATGGTAGTACTTTATTCCCCAAATCTGTCCTCTCTTATTAAATTTCACTTTGATGAGAATAACACAGAATTAACATAAATATATTATCCGAGATAGCTGTTCTTCTTCAGGCACTAGTTTCTTTCACTGGCCAAATTTAGTTAATCTCAGTATTAATTGCAAATATTTGTACAGGGTGTATTGCAACATGGTTTCTCCTAGAAGTAGTCTCATTGTGGCTGCTATCATTTTCAGAAATGCTTTAATTGATGGAAATCCCAGAATGGAGGAATATTATGAGTGCAGTCTCATGATTGAGTGTTTTGTAACTCTAATGAGCGTCAGTTAGATCATTCCCACAGCTGTTCTGCTCGCCTTCTATACTCTGTATATCCAATTATTTTCCCAGTGCTTATAAAATTAAAAACACAGTTTTTGCAGAATTCTAAGAAGCATCTTACAGGCCAACTCTAGCTGGATTTTGACTTTTCATACCATATGTTTCATATTTTACACACTTTTAACTATAATGAGATGAGAATATCCATGTGAGTCACACTGATGAATAGGATGTGTATGTTTGTGTTTATTGCTTTCTGTAAGAGGATTTTTGGAACATGTGTAATTATTACAATCATAAGAGTCTATTAAGCCATCTTGATAAGAAACTGTAAGTATGTAAACTATTTATTAAAAAAAACCCTTTAGACAGAAATTCCTTAAGGAAAACATGATGAATGAATGTTTATGTTTTAAACATTATACTATGGTATTAATAACACATGATGAAAATGCTAACCACCGTTGTCTTTGGCTTGTTAGTGTTTTCCTTTGTGTATGTTCTGAATTTACAGGTTTTCCATTGCTGCATCAGTGTGACTTTTATGATTATCAAGGTTTTAGTGGATTCCTGGATGCCTTTTGGGATTCTTTCCTTGCTGTGTGCAGGAGAACAACAAACTCTCAGTATTCCAACAAACCAAAAAAATTCACTGCCATCTAGTCGATTCCGACTCATAGCAACCTCCTTTGGGTTTCCAATGCAGTAAATCTTTATGGAAGTAGATCGCCCAGTCTTCCTTCTCCAGGGTGGCTGGTGGGTTTGAACTGCCATCCTTCTGGTTAGCAGTCAAATGCCTTATGCACTATGCTATCAGAGCTCCTTCAGTATTCTAATAAATAAGTGAAAATAATTGTACATATGATAATAATAGGTTATCATTTATCAAGTGCTTACTGCAAATCAGGCATGATGGTAAGCATTCTGTGTGCATTATTTCATTTAATTTTCACACAACAGTATAAAGTAGGGAGTCCTGGTGGTGCAGTGGTTAAAACTACTCCCTGCAATGGAAAGTTCAGCATTTTGAACTCATTGGCTATTCTGAAGGAGAAAGATGAGGCAGTCTGCTTCTGTAAAGATTTACAGCCTTGGAAACCCCATGGGGCAGTTCTACATGTCCTATAGGGTCACAGTGAGCCAGAATTAACTCAGCAGCAGAGAGTATGGTTGGTTTGGAAATACTCTGTATGCATTGTTTAATTTAAACGTTATACAGTAGTATAAAGTAAAACCAACCAAACCAAACTCCCTGCCATCAAGTTGGTTCCAACTTATAGCAACCTCTGTTGGGTTTCTGAGGCTATTTGACTGCTAACCAGAAGGTTGATGATTCAGACCCACCAGCCATTCTGCAGAAGGAAGATGGGCCAATCTATTTCCATAAAGATTTACTACCTTAGAAACCCAAAGGGTGCCACTATGAGTCAGAATTGACTCGATGGAAGAGTGTTTTTTTTTTTTTTTTTTCTTTTTTAAATCTTTACGAAAGAGACTACCTCATCTTTCTTCTATGAAGTATGGAGTAGCTGTTGAGTTTAAATCACTGACCTTTTGGTTAACAGGCAAATGCCTTCACCACTACACCACCAGAGAGAGCTCCTTAGTGTAAAGGAGGTACTATTATCTCTTTTATACTTCAGGAAACAGGAGCTTGGAGATGTTTAACAACTTGTAAACTAGAACAGAGCCAGTAGGTAGAGGAGCTGGGATTTGGACCTCTCTTCAGAACCCAAACTCCTATCTATAATTCTACACTTGATTTATAATGTTAGTTATCACTGATGCATGCATTCATGTGACACATTTTTGGTAGGTTTGCACTTTGGATTGAGAAATGTGCTGAACTTTAGAAGAAGAAAGATAAGTATGGCATGGCCCTTGTACGGAAAGTTGTAAGGCCCAATGAGTTAGACAGTCATTGAGCTGTCATGTGTTCAAGGAACTATGGAAACACAAAAGAGAGTGTGACTAAATCTGCCTGGGATGGCAGGCATCAGATTGACTTCTCAGAGGAGGCAATGGTTTAGGCTTAGCTGGTATAGAAAGGGAGGAGGGTATTCCAGGAAAAGGGAATAATATGAGCAGAATGGGGTTTTGGATATGACTCAGAGACCAGATTTTAAAAGACCTTTTGAAGGAGTTTGATTTTTGCTCTGTGAACAGTGGGGAACTGTTAAAAGAATTTAAACAGTAATTGGTGAATTTGATTTGCTCCTTTACAAAGATTTGTCTAGCAGCAGTGTGGGCGTTCTGTATGAGTGGGAGTTTACAGTTAGGGATACCAGACTGAAGGCTGTCAGGACTCCATAGCCCAAGACCTTCGGGAATAGGGCAGAGATAAAAAGATATGAGGGCCTGGAATTTCAATTTAACACTAGAATTGCAGTGAGTTAAAGTGGGTTTTTGAGGTCTAGACTATGTATTCTCATGCACCATTTTTTTTTTTTTTTTACAGACTATTCATTAAATAATTGTTTCAAAATTGAATACATTTGGAACGCATTCAACCAGAAACCTTGACATTCTGGAAACAAAACTGTTTATAACAAATGGCCAATCATGCTTGTTTTCTTTATTTAACCTAGCTATTAGCTTCAGCAATGAATTTAAAACTTTTTAGAAGATATATACACATTACACACACAACAACATCTTATTAACCTGCTTGTGCTAAATCCAAAGTAGATATAGATTTTTAAAGACTAAGATCTTAAACCTTGAACAAATGGCATTATTATCCCCATGGGATGATAATAATTGAATGAAAAGGTTTTTGGAAAGTTTCTAGAATTAAAAGTTTTCTATAGTTAAGAAATATTACATCAGTACACCAAAAACCAAAAGAAACCAAACTCACTGCCATTGAGTCATTTTGACTGATAGCAACCCCTCCTTGGGTTTCCGAGGCATAATCTCTATGGAAGTAGATTGCCCAATCTTCCTCCTGAGGAGTGGCTGGTGGGTTTGAACCACCAGCCTTATGGTTAACTGTCAATGCCTTAGGCACTACACCACCAGAACTCCCTTCAGTATGTCAAAGAAAAAAAGATATCTATTATTAACCTAATTGAAAGATCTATGGATTTTTTTTTTTCTATAAAGGGCCAGATAGTAAACATTTGACTTTGTGGGCCATATAGTCACTATTGCAACTACTTACTTAGATTTACCATTACAGGGTGAAAGCAGCCATAGACAGAACATAAATGAATGGATGTGACTGTGTTCCAATAAAACTTTATTTAAAAAAACAAGTAGTCAGGTGGGTTTGGTCTGTGGGCCATAGTTTGCTGACCCCTAGTGTAGTTATTTTTGTTTGTTTGCTTGTTTTTGTTTCTTAATTTTATTGTACAAGGTACGCTTATGGTGAACAGTATTACATTTGATTCCAGTACATACTTAGTGTAAGCATATTAGTATTCAGTGCTAATGTATGTCTTAATGACACAAAACTAAATATACTGATTTATTTGTTTTGGCCTTTACATTCTCTGCCTGTTTAGAACCAGGGAACTATTTCTTCATAGTGACTTGATTATGGTTTGTTCATTTTAATTATTTCAGATATTAACTTAATCAGAAGAGGCAGGCCTATCAAAAGACAACTTAGATGAAGGTGTCACACTAGACCAATGGTTTCCAACCAGTGGTAGGTAAATGTTTTGAGCGTCTGTTCCCATCACCTCCATGATGGTGACTTATGGGGCACCTTGCCCTCCTTTCTGACTCTCTCTGTCCCTGAGGTCAGTTATTGAGATTTTGAATACTTTGCCAGTACCCACTAAATTGTTGATTTGGAAACAGTCAGTTAATTGAGTTCATATAATTAGGTGCAAAAGGAAATATTTCTGTCACTGTATTCCATCTTTTAAGGCTTGATTTAAAATGAATAATCTTTTCCTTTATAATAAAATACAGATGTTATAGTACAACCAGGTCTTCTGGTTTAGCCAGATACCACTTCCTTCATATCATTTTTCCCATCTGAAGTGTCATATCATGTGTCACAATTCTGGAAGTACTCTGGTCATATCACTTGTGTGTGTGTGTGGGGAACCCTCACTGCCATCGAGTCAATTCAACTCGTAGCGACCCCTCCTGGGGTTTCCAAGGCAGTATCACTACAGAAGTAGATTGCCCAATCATCCTTCCGAGGAGTGGCTGGTGGGTTTGAACCACCAGCCTTCTGGTTAGCAGTCAAGTGCCTTAGGCACTGCATGCGATTGTTAGCTCTTGATTGGAGGTGGAGGTGGGTGGGGAAAGGACTCAGGTAGAGGAAGTGAAGCATGTAGTGTGTTAAGTGGCAGAAAGACTATAGAAAAGCCTGGAATGAGATCAGGAATGGGGAAAGGAAGAAGTTGCAAATTTTAAATAAAACAGACGATCTATTTGAGAAGACAACATTTAAGTGAAGACCTGAAGGAGGTGAGAGTTCTATCCATAAGTATATCTGGGGGAAGAGCATTCTTAGCACACCAAGGGTTGCCAAGGCTGTGAATTTTTACAGAAGCAGACTGCCTTATCTTTCTCCTGCAAAATGGCTGGTGGGCCCAAACCACTGATACTTTAGTTAGCCGCCCAATACCTTAACCATAGCACAACCAGAGTTTCTCAGAGAACAGCAAATGCAAAGAATCCAATATGGAAGGTGGCTGCCAGATGTGCAGAACATGGGATTGGAGCAATTTAAATGAGGAGGAAAGCAGTAGGAGTTAGGTTGCAGTTGTGATGACCCAGAGTTGATAGGCTTTTTTGTTGGTCATTGTTATGACTTGGAGACATATAAATCCATTGGATAGTTTTGGGCTGAACAGTGACAAAATCTGACTGCTTTCATAATAATAATCTGACTGCTACTTTGAGAGTAGAGTGGACACAATGAGGGCAGAAGGAAGACCAGATATGAGACCAATGTGCTAGGAACAGAGGTAGTGAGAAGTTGCCTTTGAGAGAATGAATGTAAGTGATTTACAGATTTGTAAATCACCTTGATATGAAGTCAATAAATGTTAGCAACCAGGTGATTCTTGAAACTTCTGTTTATTTTCAGTATGGGTTGATGTTTCTTCTTTTGACTCTTCATGACTAAGCAGAGCACAGTGACCTTATTGGCTTGATGAGAGGACCGAACAGGGATTTTATTGAAGTTGAATGAGAAAATGTAGGCTCTCTTTCCAGGTGAGACAGGCTACCTTGCCTGCAAACAACTGCCATGGCACATTAAAAGGTTTGCCAGTCAAAATAATAACTGCTACAGTTTATTAGGTATTCGTAGTGAACTAGAATTGTGGCTTCTTAATGTGTTTTCTCCTTAATCATCTCAGTAACCTAATGTCTGGGAGCTCTGGTAGCATAGCGCCTAAGACACTTGACTGCTAACCAGAAGGCTGGTGGTTCAAACCCACCAGCCACTCCTCAGAAGGAAGATGGGGCAATCTACTTCTGTAATGATACTGCCTTGGAAACCCAAGGAGGGGTTGCTATGAGTCGGGTCCAACTTGATGGCACATAACAACAACAACCTAATGTCATAGGTATTATACCAGTATCTCTGCTGTAGGTGAAGTTGCTGAGGAAGTTAAGTGTGTTAATACCCTTCAACTGATAAAATGTAGACTTAATGTTTGCAAACCAAGCCTGTCCTTTTATATTAGGTTAGATTGCCTCATATCTCCTTAAAATTTCAAGTAGATTATACAAAAGAATAAAATATAAGTAAGTAAACACATGTGGAACATATCTATGTTATATTTGTCATTCATAAGTCTCAAGTGATAATGGTTTTATATGTACTTAATAAATACTGTTTACTGTGTGTGTATATATTTTTGGGGGATGGTACATCTCTTATGGTCACTAGACATTGGAAACTAGAAAACTAGACATTGGGGTAAACATATCCACTTTCCCTAGCAGATTTAATTATGTTGTAAAATCCTATGGTGTAACTATGTTCATTTCTCTGCCATGTAGATAATGCATTCACATTGTATGATTGCTGTTGTTAGCGGCTATCAAGTTACCTCCTGACTCATGACAACCCCATGCAGAATAGGATTGGACAGTTTTCATTCATAGGCTATTGTGGTAGTCGTGTGTCAACTTGGCTGGGCCTGAGTGGCTGGGCAGCTGGATATAGTTATTCCGCATGATGAGAATGGTAATCAACTCCATGTTGGAATCTAGTGGAGCAGCTTAATAGCTGCCTTAGGGATGTGGTCTGCTTCCCGTGTTTAAGAAGAAGCTTAGAGAAAGGTCTCTGCAGCTTTTTGGCATGCTTGATGCTGCATGTAGGCAAGTCTTCATTCAGCAGCCTGCCATGTTTTTGCCAATTTTGGGATTGTCTCTGGATTTGAACTAGTGGCCCACCATATTGTTGGGTAATCTTGGGACTGTCATTTTATTTGCCAGTCTTGGGATTGTCAGCCTTAGGAGCCAGCAGCTCCCTGAGTTAAAAGAAGCCTCTAGCTTCAGTGGGCTGAGAACAAGAGACAGAGGTGAAACCCAAGGTTGAGGGGCTTTCACCCAGCACCTAGAGCCTGGCACTTTGAACTTGGACTTCTAGCCTCCTGAACTGTAAGAGAATAAATTCCTGTTTGTTAAGGCCATCCCATATGTGGTATATTCCTGTCAGAGTGGCACTAGGTAACCAGAACAACATCTTACAGGGTTGGTATGAGTTGGAGTGAACTTGACAGCAATGAGTTCGGTTTTGGTTTTATAGACAAAGCTTCTCTTTTTACATAAAAAGAAATAAGTTCAGATCAGTGGAAGGACTTGCTGTAGGCAGTTGATGGTAAAGCCAGCACTGCAGTCCATGCCTCTGACTTCCATTACGCTGCACAGCCTTCTTTGGATCAGCTGTTTTTCCAGGTGAAAAGTGTATTCTCCAAGGGGATAAACAACTACTTCTTTTATTCCCTCAAAGTATCTGAGCAACTTAGTGGTTCAATGTAGAGATTTATAAAATATGAAATCATCAATTTGAAAACCAGACTTTTCAGCTTCGTTGTATATTCACTTTTATTGAAAAATTAACATGTTTGGATTCTCTCTTGTTGCACATGAGCTTATAATATTTACAGTTTTAAAAACTAATATTATAGCCATGTTTAAGTAGTTATTTCTACAAGTCAAATGTAGAGACTAGACTATACCTTATTTATAACCCATATAAATTTAAATCATAAAAGAACTGAACTTGACAAAGCTACTTCGTAGGAACATTTTTAAAGGATAAGTATTCACATGTATTTAATCCACACTTTCCAATCACTATAACAAAACAGGGAATGATTTATGTACAAGAAAAACAGTTTTTATTATTTTTGTAGTAGGGCATTTATTGCACACACAGTAAGTGTTATAACCAAAACAAATATACAATTGGGACATTGTGTTTAAATTATCTTCTGTCATGTACTATATAAACCCACAATAGTTTGAAATGTATTTAAGCCACCATCTGGGACAAAGCAAAAGCCGTTCCAGGATCCGGCACATGATGAATGGGAACTGAGTTTCATTAGGAGCCTGCTAGCACGTCTCCCCGCATCCTGAATCATTTCTTCCCTGGTTTGAATGAATTCCAACATCCGTCCTAGTTCCCAGAGGTTTTGAGTGTTTTTAATAGATCGTGACTTTTTCTGGCCTCATAAAGAACTAAATCAATGAAATTTAACTTTATTGCATTTAGATTTCCTTTTAGTCCAGAGATAAAGTTCAGGTTTGTGTCTTTTAAAAGCTTCAACAGACCCTCCCATGTGTAGAGGAAAGTTTTCACGAGGCGTTTGTAGTTTGAAAGGAACTATCCCCCTTTTAGGATTGACACCTGAATTGAGAGCCTACTGTCATAACGGATAGGCAATTTAATCCAATACCCAATATGTGCTATGGGTTAGGGGCCTTTCGGATCTTAACGATGATTCTAACACAGATCTAAAGGGCTCGAAAGCCTGTCAGAGTGTTTTCTTTTCAGTGCGCTGTGTTGCCTTCTCTCTGTGGGATGACAATACAATAATTTATTCCTAACAATAACATTGTGAAGTAGGAACATTTATAATCACCATTTTATGTGTATGGATATTGAGGACCTGTGTAACTTGGCCAACGTTATATAGCTAGTATGTGCTAGACCTCTAATTCAGTCCTCACAACAATCCTAGTATTACCTCCACTTTTGAAGGCAATATAAGTAGGACCAGCACACCCACATTGTATATCAAATAAATGGAAAGAGCAAGAGATGGATCCTGGACTTCTAATTCCAAATTCAGTAGTTTTAGACTACAACATTTTGCCTCACTTTCAACAATTCTGTATTTTTATAAACTTTAATCTGCATATATAAAATATTTAAAATGTTTTATATACACTTTAAAATGTTTTATTCAGAGAAGAGTTTACAATATGTTATCTAAATTTAGTCTGAAAGGATGTAAGATTATGATTCTGGGTATGAGTTTCTTTAGCGACTAAATCAAAACGTAGTGAAAAAGTAAACACATGAAAGCATGTTGTTCTTGTTGTCATGTGCCATCAAGTCGACTCCAACTCATAGGGACCCTTCCTGGGTTTCCAAGGTGGTATCATTATGGAAGTAGATTGCCCAGCCTTCCTTCCGAGGAGTGGCTGGTAGGTTTGGACCGCCAGCCCCTAGCAGTCAAATGCCTTAGGCACAACGCTATCAGAGCACCCTTAAAGTTTGGTAGGCATTTTGAGACAAACTTTTTTTCCCTATTTTGATCAAGACACTGCTATTTCAAAGTACTTAGGACTGGTTTTCATTAATTTGCTGTTAATCTTACGATTCTTGCTTTCTTTGCTCAATAGAAGACTAATAAAACCATTAATAAACACAATAAGATGATGTACTAACATGCTTATTTACTTAGAAACCATATCTCTTTTTTTCTGGTTTGAGATTTGTTGACCTCACAATCCTCTGGCACAAAGAAACCAAGTGAGGATAGCTTATTGAAAGAGGACTGCACATTCAAACCCCATCACAATGTATGGATCATTGGGAGAGAGTTTTGTTAGTTTTTTTGCTTATGAGATAGTATTATGATCTTTCAGTCTTATATGTATGTGGAAGGCAGACAATGAAAAAGGAAGACAGA
>NW_006921769.1:6508331-6509823 GCF_000298275.1 Orycteropus afer afer
TTGAACCGCCAGCCTTCTGGTTAGCAGTCAAGTGCCTTAGGCA
Organism: Orycteropus afer afer; assembly: GCF_000298275.1. Taxonomy (NCBI): domain Eukaryota; kingdom Metazoa; phylum Chordata; class Mammalia; order Tubulidentata; family Orycteropodidae; genus Orycteropus; species Orycteropus afer. Next base: position 6,508,375 of record NW_006921769.1, read on the forward strand.
CTATGCTGCCAGAGCTCCTAACAGATTTGTAGGGGAATAGAAAAGAAAGATATATGAGAAAACTTCTGTGACTTATTGATAATTCACAAGTCTTAACAGATAATCTTTTAGCATGAGGTTTTTTGATAATGGCATCAGGGGAGTACCATATTCACCCTAGTAGACTCAATGTCATACTGCCTGGAAAATGAGTAAATTTTCATTATTTGGTGATTTCAAAATGAAAAGCCTATGAGAAAGCATTGATCTATGTTTTGATAATTCCCGCTTTATGGAGACTTCAATAATTTCTAAGGAGCTTTAATAGCATTGTAGCTAAAATATTCAGCTGCTAATCAATATGTCAGCAGTTCAAACTCACTGGCTGCTCTGTGGGAGAAAGATGAGGAAGTCTGTTTCTGTGAAGATTTACAGCCTTGGAAACTCCATGAGGTACTTCTACTCTGTCCTAAAGGGATGCTGTGAATCAGAATTGACTTGAAGGCAGTGGGCTTGGTTTTTGGATTCAATAGTTTCTGCTTTTAGAAGGGGAAAACCTTTTTTTTCTGAGTGGGGTATTTGTGAAATGGAGTATTTGTGAAGTATTTCTGAGTGGAGTATTGGTGAAGAGGAATTTCAGTACCCTATTATTTCTCACCTATATATGCAGCCACTCCACGGAAGGAAGGTTGGGCAATCTACTTCCGTGTGATATTGCCTTGGGAACCCAAGGAGGGGTTGCTATGAGTTGCATTCGACTTGACGGCAGTGAGTTTGGTTTTTGGTTTCTATGTTTGTCATGATGTTTTGACTTCAAAACAATTTAATTTCACTTTCTACATAATTATTTAGAATTATTGAAATAATTATACATTCATCCTCCACTAATACCTTATTGCAACTTGTATTTCCTATCTCTTTCTCCAATTCATGACTTGTTTAAAATGTAGTTTTAATAAAGTGTGTTAGCATATGTATTTTACTTGGATCTGCCATCAGCACCCATGGAAACAGCAGTCAAGAAATCAAATGACGTATTGAATCAGGAAAATCTGCTGCAAAAGGCCTCTTTAAAGTGTTCAAAAGCAAAGATGTCACTTTGAGCACTAAGGCACACCTGACCCAACCTATGGTATTTTTAATCACCTCCTACGCATGCAAAAGCTAGACAGTGATAAAGGAAGACCAAAAAAGAATTGATGCCTTTAAATAATGGCATTGGCCAAGAATCCTATAGACTGCTGGAAGAATGAACAAATCTTTCTTGGAAGAAGTATGGCCAGAATGCTTCTTAGAAGCAAAGATTGTGAGCCTTCATCTCACATACTTTGAACATGTTGTCAGGAGGACCCAATCCCTAGAGAAGGACACCATGTTTGGTATAGCATCCCCTAGTGCCATCAAATTGATTACATCTTATAGTAACCCTTTAGGCCAGAATCAAAACCAAAGCAAATTCACTGCTGTGGA
>NW_006921769.1:6510488-6511547 GCF_000298275.1 Orycteropus afer afer
TAGCTCTCTAGTATTGAGCTGAACTCAAAATCCATAAATGAATTCTTGAATATCAAAGTGTTAGGATAATTTAAAAACTATTTAAAAAGCTCACTGTTACTGGTTCCAACTCATAGTGACCCTATAGGACAAAGTGGAGCTACTCCATAGGGTTTTCAAGGCTGTGAATACTTAGGGAAGCGGACTGCTACATCTTTCTCCTGTGGAGTGGCAGGACTGTTCAAACCACAAACCTTCCTGTTAGCAGCCTGGTGCTTTAACTACTACAGTACGTGGGCTTCTTTTAAAAATCTATATGTATTAGTATTAATTTTGTAGACACCACAAATAGCTTTTAATCTTTTGATTTTTCCCTTGCATTAGATTTCTAGAAGACTGTATATTATTCTTGCTTAGTTTCTACTTCTTAGCATGGTTCTATTGGTGGTCCTTTCTCTGCTGTAACAACTTGACGTCTTTTTTTTCCTTTACCTGTATCTGAAGTTACCTTATTTGGTTAAAGCTAGGTTTTACTAGTTTCTTCTTGCTTATTCCTCATATACAATCTATTACCATCACCAACTCTGTCCATCTCATCCCTCAAATAGGTCTCCAGGCTGATTACATCTCTCCAGCTCCACGGCGTTCACCTTTGTTCGAGCCAGGCTGTGATAACCCTTCCCCTGGACCACTGCAGTTGTTTTGGCACATGTGCCTGCCTTCCTCTCTTTCTTATGTTCTGTCTATTCTTTATAATGGAACAAACACATTTTTTACTCTTAAATAGAGCACTTACTCCCCTTAACCTTGAAGTCCTTCAGTGGCTTACTCTTGCATTCAACTAAAATCTAGCTACAAAGGATTCACGTTTGAGAATATATACAAATGATTTTTCTCTTTCCACAAGATCTTTCTGATGTTTTATTTTTCTGAGGGAGACTGCACATTGACATGGATGAGAAAGCTAACTTTTTTTTTTTTTTTCAGAATACCTTTTATGGAATTAAAAATGACTTAACCCTATTATGAAACTGTATTTTTGTATTTTCATCATAGATGAAGTATAGAAATAGTTTTCTC
>NW_006921769.1:6512563-6533414 GCF_000298275.1 Orycteropus afer afer
ATACTTTATCAAATGGATTAATTCTCCCACATGGTACTATGGCACTTATTTTCTTTCAAGCAAACTGGCATAATTTGCTTTTTCATTAAAATATTTGAGCTTCTCAAACCAATTTCTCAACTAAAATATAGTTAACATAGCAATATTACTACCATATTAATCAAAAGTTAATATTATAAATGATTAATTTTTAGTTTAAGTGTTGTCATCATCTTTAACTGTTAAAACATTTTGCTCTCATAAAACATTTTTATATGGTAATATAACATAATATATAGCTTTCTCTTTTTAGTAGTTGGTGATGGGAAATCCAATCCAATGAAATTTCCAGCTGAGATTGGAATCCATTATGAACCAAACTTAGTAGTCACAAATTTTCCTTCCTCATCAGTATGGGTGTGTGGTTTTGGGTGGTGACTGATTTTCTAAGGCAACTTTAGAAGAGCATGCTGTGTAACTTTTGCTTCTTCCAGGCTACCCTCAGCAAAAAGCGACATGTCTGAGTTGAGGAGAAATCCATCCGCATGGAAAGGAGCCAGTGTCTTGGAACGTGGCTAATGGAGCCCCTGACAATAAAGATCTGAGATTACTGAAGCGGCACAGAATTTCAGTTTTCAGGCCACTAAATCACACTTGGCCTGCACAGCTGTGCAGTCAGAGGACTCTGCAGATATTATTTAGGACAGCAACCACAGAGCTTGTTTTTTATAGAATATTTTCCCAGTGCTTTTGGAAACCCATCAAGTGTTAAAATGAAATGTTTTCTGGAAAAGTTTATTTTTCTTTCCTTTCATGGTGATTTTTTAAACCTTAAGATAAAACATCTCCTTAGTCATGTCTAAAATTAATTTTTCATTGTGAAAATTACATTATAATAATCATTTGTAGTAAATTATTGCACAAGAAGGAAAGAAAATCTACCTTTTACTTGAGGTTTGCATATTAAGTATTCTTAAATTCAGAAAATATGCTAAAATTCTCTTAGAATGAGAAGATTAATGAAGGACAAGAGCTGCTGATAGAAAAGTAGAAAGATGCCCCTGAAATATTAGAGACAGAAGCAGTTGGAGATGCTGACAATTCTGCTTAAAAAAATAGAAGTGAAAATTTAAACTATTTCATGCAATAAACAGGAAGCTGGTAGAATTCTACAGTAACTCTCATAGAGTGTATTTATTTTTATTTTAGTTCATTTTAAAAGTGTTTTTTTTTCATTTTTCCGTGGCTGCAATTTGTATAATTGAGATGTTTTGTCTCTCTTATGGAAGTTCAGAGCTGCTCTGATGGCACAGTGCTTGCCTGCTAACTGGAAGCTTGGTGGTTTGAACCCATAGCCTGCCCAGGGAAGAAAGATGTAGCAGTCTGCTTCCTAAGTTTCATAGCCCTGGAAACTTGTTGGGTCAGTTCTGTTCTGTCTTTACAGAGTTCCTGTGAGTCAGAGTCAGCTCTATGGCAGTGGGTTTCATTTTTGGTAACAGAAATCCATATTGGAATAAAGTATAGCCACAGTGTAGTAACTTCAAAAAAGGAGGAGATGTAAAATCCATAGGAGTAGAGTGATTTTCGAAGTGTCAGTGGAAAGGTCTGGCTAACTGGAGCACACTGTAAGACTACACAGCACACACTTCAGAAAGCACTTCTGCTTTCCCGTGGAGTGTCCTGCAAACCGGGGCAGCCTTTCAGCTGATGTCACTGTAGGTTGATATCTGATATGTATTCCTGTTGAAACAGCTCTCAAGAATTTTCATTTCAGTAAACTGAAAATTCTGTAATTCTCTTAAAAAACCTGGCAGCTTTACTTTGGGTTTAGCAAATAGTTAAATCAGTGAAGACTTTCTTGGATTTATGACTACAAGTAGTCCCTGATTTACCGTGGGTTTCACTTTCGACTTCTCCATTGTAGGTTTGTTCTGACCTAAGCGGAATACCTCTCGTTCTCTCTCTCTCTCTTTTTTTTTTTTCCATTGTTGCTTTCTTTTATTATCAGTGTTTTTATAAACCTGACCTTTGTCTTTGGAAGTTAGAAACATATAAATTTAGGTAGGATGACATCAACAAATTACTCACTGAAACATTGTATGTAGAACATGTTAGTAATGAATAAGCTGTACCGAAATAAAAAGAACAGTCAAGTAAATGCAATTCATGGTAATTTGAATGTGTCACAAACTGGGGACTACTTGTACATCCCCCCCCCAAAAAAAAAGTATTTATTTGCTGCCTTAAATTCTTAGATACAATCCACTACACCTCTGATGATTATAGTTCACAAGATAAAAATCTTAGTCTCAAGTAAAAGCCATAGCCAATATAATAGCTCTGTTTTAAGAAGCTGGTGGCATAGTGTCTAAGGCATTTGACTGCTAACCAGAGGCTGGTGGTTCAAACCCACCAGCCACTCCACAGAAGGAAGGTTGGGCAATCTACTTCCATAGTGATACTGACTTGGAAACCCAATGAGCGGTTGAACTGATGAGTTAGAACTGACTTGACGGCAGTGAGTTTGGTTTTTTGGTTTTTAAGTCAGTTTTGGCATGGGGATTAGTTAAGGTAAATGTATGGTATAATACATTTTTCTAGGTAGACAAGTTACTTTTTTGGTAGTTGTTAAGTATTCTGCTCTTTAGGATTACTTGATAATTTAGAAAATTAATATTTAAATATTTACTTGAACTATTAAGTTGGCATGCCAATTCTACAACTTTTATTTTCGTCTTTAATTTCCTTTCCATTGATTTTCCAATGTACCCCTCCATGGCCCTCCCTTCCTTGTATATGGCTCTTCTTAAGTACTATATTTTGCCTCTCATTCCTCCTACACCAGCAGACTCGTGGAGAGTTCATCACTCTACTTTACTCACAAGGTGCTATTGTAATCTGGCTGGTACAGCCTCCCTTTGGCTTTTGCATATTAGTTCAAAATACCTGTCAGCTAGAGTTAGGGCTCTGATTGCTTCCTCCCTGCCTTTTGAGCCATGCTGCCCATTCAACATGCAGGTGTGTAGTGGGTAAGACATTTGTATGCTAACCAGAAGACCAGTGGTTCAAACCCGCCACCTGCTCCTTGGAAGGAAGATGAGACAGTCTATTTCCATAAAGATTTACAGCCTTAGAAACCTACTGGGGTCACGATGAGTTGGAATTGACTTGATGGCAGTGGATTTTTTGGTTTTTGTCTTACATATAAGCCTAGTTTACTTTGTTCATGTTGGACCATGGAAGTGTTGTCTGAAACTGTTGTTCATTTTGGATAAAGAAGGAAAATAATGAAGGGAGACATAATAGGGGTTTAGTGAGACATAAGGTATAGTAGGTGCCATTATTACCATCAAAGAACTGATTAAAATGGTGCAGTTCCATTTGTTCTCTTGATATATCAGAGGGTCAGAGGTTCTGGGAGCTTAAGAAATAGAGATAATTATAGTTTACTTCGATGGCTTATACTACATGCCTATACCTATCAAATCACAGATAGCTGCAGATGTTCATGATGCTCCAATAAATCTTAACTCTATTTGAGGAGTGCTGATATAATCACTCATATAGTCGATGACTGATGATTAATTTAGCTGCCGACAAGTAGTTCCCAAAGTGAGTTTGTTGTTACCAACCCAGTCATCAGCTCTCCTGGGCAGATATTAGAACCAAAGTCAATATGACTTTATTATTAACAATTTGTTTATGTATTAATAATAATGTAATTTTGACCTCCCTCTGTGGTTTGAACTTGTAATTACTTCCATTTAATAGATTTTGCAGTTTCTGTTTGTTCTTATTATACCATTATTTAGAATAAGTATACCCAGATTCATCCACATGTAAAAGTAATTATAAAAATACCACATATCCAATGTTCTGGATTCAAATTCTTCTGATAAATGTGAAATAAAAGAGAATTTCTTCTAACTCATTCCTGTTCCCTAGAAAATAACCACATACTAGTTTGGTGTGTATCCATTGACATTTTATATAACCATTTTCAATCTCACCCCTATCTATCCATCCATCCATCCATTATATTCTCTCTTATAAAAGTGCAGTTATTTACCTCATAATAAAACTTGCTTATTTCTATGCACTTTTGGAAATGAATATATACTTTTGTAGAAGTTACTTATATTTGTTGGTCTACAATTCAGAAGTATGTATCACTGCCATATTTCTTAGCATGACAATTGGGATTTTTTTGTTTTGTTTTGTTTTCTTTTTCTGAAGCAATTTGTGTATGTGTGTGTGAACAATTTAAGTCTCTGATTTGTAGTAAGGTTTGTCCTCTTCTGTGAGTGTGACTGGTTATTGTTTATTAGCTTCACTGAGGATGGAACAAAGGGGAAAATGTGGGAGGAATTATCATATGAGAGGAATTATCACATATGTGGAATCAGGATGTTAATGCTGAATGGGCTTTCATGATAATTTAGAATTTGATATAAAGATTTTATTGGAAGTGAATAAGCTGTTAAAGAAAGCCTTGGGTTGTCTGTAAAACTCAAGCAAAGCATAATGATTTTTCTCCACTTGTCCCAGTTATTTTCACATCCTGTTTCCTGCTGAGTTGTCTGTTCATCTTCATGCCTGCTATGCCTGCTATGTGCTTTCAACCTGGTAACATTTGTAACTTGCTATCATTTGTGTCCAGATGCTCTATTAATTCTGTTATTCTAATCTTTCCTGGCTCAACAATAGTTCTTCCTTTTTTTCCCCACCATCCAGAGTTTCCTGAGCTAATTTAGTCCCCTCAGCAGCTTTAACTGGCATTTTGAACACCCAGCATACCTGCACGTGTTCTGTACTGCTATAACTCTGTCATTTACAGTTACCACTCATCCTTATTTTTACCTACCTACTCTCATTTGTACCTAAATGTTTCTAATTTTAGGTTTCCCTTGTAAGTCCCAGACTATGTTTTCTACTTTCTTTTGGCACCATGTTCATGTTCTTCATGCAGTTGATACTTTTATTAATATGACCATCTGAGATAACATATGACTTTTCTAAAACCTATATGAATCTGTGCAGTTGTGTCTAAGGAATACATCTAGTTACAGGAAGCTGTGTTTACAGCATTTTTATTCATGGCACTAGCAGCTCGTGGCTCATAGGCTATGCTGTCTAGTAAGTCCTCTTTCTGGTAATGTTCAAGAAAAAATAAAATTCCCTCCCCTCCTTCCCTCTCCCATTCCCCTTGTCAGATTTTATACCTCAGGCAGCCTATCCTCAGCTTTTATTTATCAGTTCTCTCATTGCGATCTTTATAATATTGCATCTTATGATTTTGTTGTTTCTGCTGTTAGGTGCCATCCAATCGGTTGCAATTCATAGTGATCCGATATAAAACAGAACGAAATGCTGACTGGTGCTGTCCATCTTCAGTCATAGCTGTGTTTGATCCCACTGTTGCCCCACTGTGACTGTTCATCTCATTGCGGGTCTTCCGCTTTTTGGCTCACCCTCTACATTACCAAGCATGATGTCCTTCTCAGGCACTGGTCCCTCCTGATAACTTGGCCAAAGTAGGTGAGACAAAGTCTCACTATACTCCCTTCTGAGGATCATTCTGGCTATATTTCTTCCAAGAGAGATCTGTTTGTTTTTCTGGAAGTCCACGGTGTAGTCAGTATTCTTTACCAACACTATAATTCAAAGGTGTCAATTCTTCTTTGATCTTCCTTATTCATTTTCCAGTTTTCACAATCATATGAGGCAATTGAAAATATTGTGGCCTGAGTCAGGCACACTTTAGTCCTCAAAGTGACATTTTTGATTTTGAACACTTTAAGGAGGTCTTTTGCATCAGATTTGACCAATGCATTTGATTTCTTGCCCATTGTCTCCATGGGTGGTGATTGTGGATTCAACTAAAATGAAATCCTTGATGATGTCAATGTTATCTCCATTTATCATGATGTGCATTGGTCCAATTGTGAGGGTTTCTATTTTCTTTATGTTGAGATGTAATCCATACTGCAGGCTATAGTCTTTGCTCTTTGTCAGTAAGTGCTTCATGTCATTGTTCAGCCTAATTTCCCAAGGAACATATGCAGTAATATGGGAACTAATTCTGAGGTAAAGTTGGTGAGCTCCTTTGGATATGCTATACAAGAAGACTATATCTTGACTATTATACTACAATTACAAATGAATCTTGTAAATAGACACATGTAAGAGAGATTCAGGATCAGATGTGTCTTGCAAATGCTGAATGAAGCAATATACAGAACTTCAATTAAAGCTAGTAGCATAAAAGTACCATATTCTGGAAACCATTTTAGACTTTCTCCTACATATAGAGTTTATACATGTACTACTGCACATGTCTGCTACTGGTAAGTTATGAAAAAATGATCTCTATTACCCTAGTGACTTTGACAGTCTTTGATTCTAGTGACTGTTTCTAAATGTTATTTTTGAATGATCTCTATTACCCTAGTGACTTTGACAGTCTTTGATTCTAGTGACTGTTTCTAAATGTTATTTTTGTTGTTTTTGTCATGTGCCGTTGAGTCAGACCTGACTCATAGCAACCCCTCCTTGGGTTTCCGAGGCAATATCACTACAGAAATAGATTGCCCAACCTTCCTTCTGAGCTGTGGCTGGTGGATTTGAACTGCCAGCCTTCTGGTCAGCAGTCAAGTACCTTAGGCACTATGCTACCAGAGCACGATCATTTTCACAGGATAAAACTCATTTTCACTCTCTCTCTTTGTATATATCCATATAAAATCTATGTGTGTGGTGGGTGTAAGTGTGTTTGTTGAAGGGTCAGAAGCTCGTGATGATTGCAGGCTTTAAGTTGTTCATTAGCACATCTGCCCCAATCCAATATAATTCTTGTTTCTCTTTTTAAAATAAACTCATGCCATCAGCTTAGTGAGATCGAAGAAGAGCCATCTCATCTTTTGTTTGTTAGAGAGTTTCAATTATTTAATAAGTGCGAGTAATTAAGACATTAAGAATTAAAGTAGCTCTAAGAAGAACTCTGAGACTCTGAACTGCACTAGGTTTCTTAGTTTGAATTTTAATAAAAGTGACAAAGGTTCTGCTACTGGATCTTTCAAATTGTTCATAGGATAATTGTGTTGACATTTAAATCTGAATTAGAGACAGAAAAATTATGTAAATTTGGGCTCAAACCAAACCGACCAAATTTATTGCCATCGAGTTGATAATGACTCATATCAACCTTGAATGAGCAATTATCCAAATCCAACAAAATGTTTTTGTATCTTACTAAAATTGGAATTATTTGTGTTATAAAATGACTCATTATATTTGTACATTCTTTTCTTTACCCACGTATTGTATCTTAATGGTTGAGAATGTGATTCTAGCGCAAGCAAGGATTGTGACGTGCCTATGCACACAAGAGAGAGACACACAGAGAGAAAATGGACAGGACGAATATGTCAAGGCTGAATGCTTTCAAAAACTTGTTATTAGTAAGTAGGTTTTATTGGATCATGTAGTCAAAAATAATTCATAGAGGAATTATCAAAGTTATTTCCATAATTTTACAAATACTAAGTAGTCTCCTCAGGTTACACATCAAGAAAGAGGTGGTAAAAAGAAAAGGTACTTAATACAGATGTATAAGAAATAACATGCTATGATATCTGAAGATCTGGGTGGCCAGTCTTATTTCTCACATTACAAAAGAGGTTTTTGGGATTAACACTCATTCTCCATTCAATTTTTTTAAATTTACATCTCTATTGAAATCAGTTCGAATTACCGCTTTATATAAATTTTTAATATCAGCCCCTCAACTAATTTTCCACAACTTAAAAATTGATTATCAGTTTCTATATACTGCATAGGCCCTTTCTGTTGTTCTCAAAGCAGTTGTTCTTTAGCTACATATTAAAAATAATAGTTAAAATCCTTAAAATTGGAAGACTGCATTAATATTACACAGTGCATTTCTTTTCTTTATATGACAGAAAATGTATACTGTTTCTGTTTTGGTTTCCTAGTGCTGCTCTGACAGGAATATACCACAAATGGGATGGCTTTAACAAACAAGAGTTTATTCTCTTGTAGTTTGGAGGCTTTAAGTCTGCGTTCAAAGTGCCAGGCTCTAGAGGCTGGGGGAAAGCCCCTTGACCTTGGGCTTCAGCTCTGCCTCTTGCTCCCAGCCCACTGAAGCTGGAGGCATCTCTTCACTCAGGCAGCTGCTGCCTGCTGAGGCTGACTAACCCAAGGTCAAACAAGTGAAAAGGCACAGTCCAGATATTACCAAGCCACACAGCAAGCCATTGATTCAAGTCCATTAAAAGTCCCAAGATGAACAGGGCAACATAGCAGTCTGTTGAACAATGACTCAGCTACATGCAGGGTTCAAGTGTACTATCAGCTAGAGACCTTTCTCAAAGTTGGTTCTTATAAACTGGAAGCAGGCCATATCCCAAAAGCATCTACTTAGCTGTTCCAATAAATTCCACTGTGGAATTAATTACCCATCTCACCATGGGGAATAACTACATCCAGTTGCCCAGCCACTCAACCAGGCCCAGACAAGTTGACATACAATCTTAACCATCACAGTTTCCTAACACCCCAAATATATTTTTGAACAGTGTCTTTAATTAGAAGTTTTACTTATAATTCCTTTGTAGTTTGTATAACTTTGAAGGCAACAGAAGTACTGAGAAAAGTGTAATATAATATTTGATTTACTAACTTTCTATCCTAAAATATCTTAAGTTTTAAAATTATTTCTTTCTTATGGTATATGTAATTTCAGTTACTGTTTTAGTTTTGTGAATTCTCTTTTGTTTTCTGTAAAACAAATACTCATTTCATTGTGTCTTTTAGAAATCGGGAAAGAGAGGAGCCTGTGAAAGTGAAAAGATAGAAACCAGTAACAGCTTGTTTTCCTGATCCAAACTGGTTCCCTGTATAGCTTGGACACATAGTAGGCCCTCAGGCAAGGTTTTTTGAGTGAAAGATTATACAAACTTTCTTGCATATTTCTTTTTAATATATACATTTTTAAAAGAAGTCTTTCATCAGGAAATCAGCCAGTACTTCAAAAAACAAAAAATTAAGCCAATAAATCCATTTTCTTCACTGAAGTATTGTTTTTCTTGGAAACATATGGAGCATATATCTGTAATTATTTTGACAGAAGCAGTCTCCTCTCCTATAGCCAGCTGGCCTATTTTTAGGACGCCAGGTTGGCTCACTAGGTAAATCTCCCATTTTGACAGCCAGGGACCCACTTATAAAATGGGCAGAGTGTGATCAATGCAGCGTATAGGTGTAGGCAGGTCCAGTGAGACCTGTACAGGAAGATGATTATGATTCCAAGAAGAAATGACTGATATAATCTTGTGGAAGTAAGCATGTTAATAGGCTGGGGGAAAAAAAAATGTATGTGTGTGTTTCTGTGTTGATTAAACAAAAAATTAAAAACCCACTGCCTTCAAGTCAATTCTGCCTCATAGCATCCCCCATTGTGTTTCCAAAGTGGTAAATCTTATGGAAGTAGATTGCCTGATCTTCCTTCTGCGTAGTGGCTGGTGGGTTTGAACTGCCAGCCTTCTGGTTAGCAGTCAAGTGCCTTAGGCACTGCATCACTAGAGCTCCTTAAAAACCAAACTCACTGTCATCAAGTTGATTCCAACTCATAGGGACCTACATTGAGTTTCTGAGGCTGTATGTCTTTATGGAAGTAGACTGACCCACGTTCCTCCCATGGAGCAGCTGGTGGGATTGAGCTGCTGACCTTCTAGTTAGCAGCCCAATGCCTTATCCACTATACCACCAAAGCTTCTGTGTGGATGGAGAGTGGGAAAAGGAACCAAAATATCACATTTTGTTGCATTATCTATTATCTTGTCAGAACCCAAATTGCTATTGTGTGCCACATCTGTATGATCCGTCTGATTCATGTGAGCTACCTGTGAGAACTGACGTTAGGACCTTTTTATGATCTGCCCTTTCAAACCTTACTATTCTAAATTTCCTTTTTTTTGTGTTTATTTTCATTTATAAATTTGCATCCACTAAGACTGATATTTCTCTAATTGAAGGGTTTGCCCGTGGTTTCTGTACAAGGCCAGATGTTTCAGGTTTTTTGGCCATGGGGAGGGGGTACAGACTCAGTTGCAATTACTCAGTTTGCCATTGTAGCAAGAAAGTAGCCATATAAACGAATGGGTGTGGCTGTTAGCTTTCTGTTTGCTTTGCTGAACATCCTTCCCACATACAACATACCCCTATTCCACCCCTGCCCATTAGTTTTTCACCTGAGATGAATAAAATTTTCCTTAGCATTAGCTGGTTACCCCAAAACCCACTGGCATCCAGTAGATTCCACTCACAGTGCCCCTATAGAACGTAATAGAATTGCCTCATGAGATTCCAGAGGAGCTCTGGTGGCACAGTGGTTAAAGCATTTGGCTGCTAACCAGAAGGTCAGTGGTTCAAACCTACCACCTGCTCTGTGAGAGGAAGATGAGGCAATCTAGTTCCATAAAGATTTACAGCCTTGGAAAACTTATGGGTTGCCATGAGTTGCAATTGACTTGATGTCAGTGGGTATAGAGTTTCTAAGACTGTAAATCTTTAAGGAAACAGACTGCCTCATCCTTTCTCCTGTGGACCGGCTGGTGGGTTCGACTTGCTGACAATCTGTTTAGCAACTGTATACTTTAATCACCATGCCAGAAGAACTCCTCCATTAGCTGGTTAGTCTACTGTAATGCTGTATCTGTTGGTTCATGTTTGGTGGTCTGCCTCTTTGTCTCTTATGCATCACAGAACCTCTTCTCAAAAGACCCCAAGGAGACTTCTATATCTCTTTTTAGGTTCAGATTTGAGAATAGGTGTGCTGTCCTTCTTTCCCATTCCCTCCTATGTGGAGGTAGTGATGCCCTTTACCCTTTGCCCAGAGCAGCCTGGTTTCAGAGCCAGCCTTGATTAGAGTATGTATCAAGGGACCTCAGCTCCCTGTGCCGGCAGGGGGTAGGATGTGTCCTGTTTCTGTGAGTCGTGCCTGAATAAGCACTGGGGTGAACAGGGCTGTGTTGGGAAATTGCTCTTGTGTCACAGGACTCGGTTGCTCTGCTGGGATTGGGGTCTTGCCCCCGTAACCAGCCGGTGATTCACTCTTCTCCAGAGCTCTGGATTACCTTCCCCATACCTTCACTGTGGAAGGAAGATTGGGCATCCTACTTCCGTAGTGATACTGTCTTGGAAACCCAAGGAGGGGTCGCTATGAGTCGGGGCCGACTCGATGGCAAACAACAACAACAACAACCTTCACTGTAGCCGAAGCCCTGCTCTGAATAGGCTAACAGCCCTCAGCTGACTCTCTGTGTTCTTTAAGTCCTGGTGGCCTCCTAGCCTCCCGTGGTTCGGCCTGGTTCCGTCACTTGACCTTTCTGAGCTCATGATGCCTGCCTGAACCAAGCTTCTTTGGACTTTCTTGCTGGCTCCCATCTTCCTGTCCATTTCTTGACCTTTCACTGGCACCTGTTACAGAAGACTCATGCTTCACCCTTAGCTCAACACGAGTGAGGTTCAAGTAGAGGTAACATTGCTTCTTTTCAGTGTGGTGATACATTATTATTTTTTGTTGTTCAAGCATCTACATTTTATAGCCATTGTTATAGTGAAAATAAAACTTAGACTAATACTGCTTTTAAGAAGTATCTTCCAACCAGTGCTCAAAATATTAAAAAAATGACATAAAACCAGAGAAGAGAATCGGTGGAGTCATATTTAGGTCCTGGTACCTAGGGAACAATTTGGGATTAACAGGAGCTTCTGTTTCTATTTTTTTTCTTTCAAAATTCTAGAGTGAAAATATTTTACTCACTTCAGTACTGAGACTATATACATTAGATTTATGTTATTTAACCTTTTATGAAATCAGAAAATTTCCTTTTACTACACAAGAGTAGTAGTCATCCTGATTATCACAGAATGATTCTGTGTTGTTGCTGTTAGGGACCATCAAATTGGCACCGACTCATAGTGACCCTGTGTACAACTGAACAAAACACTGCTGGGTCACTGTTTTATAAATATATGAAACCTTGATATTCAAAGGCAGTTGGAAAGCCACTGCAAATATCCAGATGCCAGGTTGGGCAGGGTGAGAAATATGAAAATGGAATTCATGAAATAAGAAAATGGAATCCTGGAGACTGTAAACAGTTCAGTGTCATTTTTATATCATTCAAACTGATAGACTTTTAGTAAAAGTCAGGATCATTTACATAGCCAACTAAACCTTTTGTAATAATGAATGTAGTAAGTTAGAGGCCTTGGAAAGGCAGTCTTAAAGCAGAGGTTAAGAGTGGTGCTAATGAATCAGACTACCTGGTATTAAAGCCCGGTTCTGTACCTTAGTAGTGGGAAGATTATTTAACCTCGCCATGCTTTGTTTTCTCATCTTTATAGAGAGCTCGAAAGAGTTACCCACTTTATAGGCTTGGTAACTTTACCTTCCTTGTAGAGCTTATAAAGTCAAGAGTGACTGTCTCCTTAAGAGATGTTACTAAAGCAATTCATGCATTGGATGGAAGGAAAAAAACCTGCTTTCAAAGATACCTTCTACTTCTGAGATGTTGAGATTCTGCAGTTTTTATTTGCTGATTACCCAGTGAATATAGTATTACAAAGGTATGGCAATACAGGCAGTCCCTGGGTTATAAATGTCCGACTTACGTACAACATAACATAGTTACAAAACAATCCTGTAAAGCCTATTATATTAAAAAATTGAGGTACATATGATGGTTTATAATAATGAACTGACATACTTTGTGACATGCACCACAAGATTATTGTTACTACTCTATTACTATGTTCAAGATAGTTTACTCCATCTGAAAGTGTTTCTTTAATTTTTTTTTTTCTGCACAGAAAGATACCCTATGTACTATAGACTAAGACAAACATTTGACTGAAGAATCTTAGATCCAAACCATACCTTACTGTTCTGACTTATGTACAAATTCAAATCATCATTTAAAGATAGACTTAGGGCGGAACTTGTCATAATCTGGAGAGTGCCTGTATAGTGAATTACTCTGTAAGTATTAATTAGCCCTTCAGCTAATTATAAAGACTTCTTTGACAACTCTGCTGCAGTAATACTCATCTTTATGGGAAAATTATGTCACACTTTTTGATGTGATTTTTGTAAATCCCATTTTTAAAATTTATCCTGTATGAATAGAATGACAAAAATCAAAACTACAGTCTTTGTGTGAAATTTTAATATATAAACATCTTTTAGGGAGTGGATCTCTGGTAGCGTAGTGCCTAAGGCACTTGACTGCTAACCAGAAGGCTGGTGGTTCAAACCCACCAGCCACTCCTTGGAAGGAAGGTTGGGCAATCTACTTCTATAGTGATACTGCCTCGGAAAACCAACTCATAGCGAGGGCTTGCTATGAGTTGGGTCTGACTCAGTGGCACATAACAGCAACAACAACACAACAGCACTATGTTTGGCTGATAATTTTTGGAATAGCCTAGATTTTGTCATGCACTGTGGCATTTGAAAAAGACCAGATTTTTTCCAAGTAAATAAAGAAATGTCTCTTAAATGTGTTCACCCCCTAAAAGTCTGGTTTAGTGGTTTACTATTATGTTGATTTATCAGGGTATGTATCTTGTACAAAGTGTGGTGAGAACAGTATGTTTATAGCAGTGAAATATGTGGTAACTGGAAGCGCCTACAAATTGTGATTCATGTTGGTTGAGGGAAAATTAAAAATAAAAGAAAAAATACATGACTTTGAGACTTTTTTTTTTTTTACTAGTTGTGTTATATAAACAAATCAAACAAAACTCTGAAGTTTTATTCCTTAGGCAATTTGAATATTTGTATAAATGAACTCTTTTTGTAGAAATGATGCAATGATTAATACATTTCTCCTTATAGTTATTTTGAAGTTAAAATTTAGATTTTTAATCCTGAGACCCATTTGTATACTTACCCTATAATAAGTCATTTCGGTAAGTTAATTTTTTTACTAAATGGGTACATTTTTTTTTTGACAGCCGAATTGATGGCCCTACATTTCCTATGGACTATTTAAAACTTTTACAAAATATCAGAAATCTTGGGGAAGTGTTACTTTGGGGAGGGATAATGCATAGGTGTGATCAATGTCATTTCTTATCGGCAGGATGGCAGAACCAAATAAATAATTCACTTTCTTAAAGCCCAGCTGATAACTAGTGAATCTCTATGTCATCATCAGCATTATTTAAGGGATGGCGCAGAAGGTAACATCTGGGAGCCAATTCATCATTTAATTAAATTATCCTGTAATGAAATCTTCTGTAATGAGATTAATTTTAATTATTAATCAGGTGTTGACATGGGCACAAGGCGTCATGAATAATAAATGGAAGGCTTTGTCTGTTCCGTTTCAAAGGAAGGACCTACTTTGCTTCTGCAGTGCTTCTGGTACTGCCCTGCTGAGTCCTCACAATGTGATGGGCCAAGGAGCTGGCTGTTTGTGTATCTAT
Organism: Orycteropus afer afer; assembly: GCF_000298275.1. NCBI lineage: Eukaryota > Metazoa > Chordata > Mammalia > Tubulidentata > Orycteropodidae > Orycteropus > Orycteropus afer. The sequence goes on from NW_006921769.1 coordinate 6,527,060, forward strand.
TTATTTATTTATTTACTTACTTACTTATTTTGAGGACCTGGAGCAGGTAATTGATCACTGCTTTCAGATTAGATTCCAAATCTATACAATTTTTGTGTACTCCTTGTTTTTTAATTAAAGCAGGTTTTTTTTTTTTTTTTAAATGGGGTGAAGATGTCGAGGATAGAAATTAATTTCCAAGTAAGTTGAGGTAAATTTCTAATTTAGTCATGAAAATGTCAGTTTTAATGAGTAAACATGGTTCCTGTAGTCACAATCAGGTAATTACTAATGACGTGTAACTGTGTTTTTTTTTTTCACACATTGTCTGTCAGTTCCCAGTCTCCCAGTATTTGCCCAGGTGGGGTCATGGGCTTTTAACTAGGCTAACACCAGTCCTGCCAAGGTAGTGGGTTAAGTCTGTAGACTTGAGCAACAGTTCATTGGCATCTCCGCAGTGGCGCTGGAGTCCTGGTATTCATCTAGTCACTAAGTGAAGCCTTCCCTGGGACCCTCAACACTCTTGCTTAGTTCTCCTGGCTTCCCTTTCCCTTGATTGCCTCCATTGAGGACTGTTGTTTAAAAAAAAAAAAAAAAAAAAAAACAGCCATAGAAATTAGGGTTAAGGCCACATTACCAGGAAAAAAAATGGAAGAATCTTTTTTAAAAATACTGAACTGATCATCTATCTCATCCCTGTTGATTAAAATTCTTTTAATGGATTTCTAATTTCATTTGGATGAAAATTGAGCATCCTAATAAGGCCTACAAGACCCTGAATGTTTCAGCTTCTCCCAAGTTCTTCAACCCCATTGCAGACTACCCGTGTCCCTGCACGCACCGCCTTCTCTACCGGAGCACCTTTGTCTCTCACACATACACTCATTAATATTTTTCCTACTTCAGGGTTTTCATACTTCCAACTCCTGTTGCCTTCTCCTGGATCTTTCCCAGATGTGTTCTGGTAACTTTCAGAACATAGCTTTAATATCCCTTGTTCTGAGAAACCTTCCCAGATTCCCCACTCTCTATCAGGTCTCTTTGCTACAGCCTCTCATCATATCTGCTGATTCATTCAAGAGTGTGTTAAATTCTTTTCTGATCTATCATGTACCAAGCAGCTTTTGCTGTCCTTCCTATAACTTATCAAAATGTGTAATTATAGAGTTAACTTTTGTGGTTATTGATTTATCTCTCCCACTATACTAAAAGCCCCAAGAAGGCTTTACCATGTGGAAAGCCTGGCACAGTGCCTGGTATATAGTATGCCCTTCATGAATACTTGACACATGAATGAAATCAACAGAGATGAGAACTTCTTAACAATTTAATGTCAGACACTAGAATGAAATTCCCTAGGAGCCAATGCATTTTTCATCCATGGATATGTTTAAGAGGCTAGAAACAATTTGTTAGAGTTTGCCTCTGGAGAGGGTATACACATCAGAAAGGAAGCTGAAATAGATGACAAAATTTTACTATAAATCTTGAGTGGTGGAGTTCTGTTGTTGTAGTCAGGAGCTATCAGGTTGGCTTCAATCCATAGCAACCCTATCTACAACAGAGCCAAACACTGCCGGGTCCTGTGCCAGCCTCACAATCCTTGCTATACCTAAGCCTATCATTGCAGCCACTGTGTCAATTCATTTTGTTGAGGGCCTTCTCCTTTTTTACTGACCCTCCATTTTACCAAGCATGATCCTTCTCCAGGGAATGGTCCCTCTGACAATGTGACCAAAGTAGGTGAGATGAAGTCTGGCCATTCTCACTTCCAAGGAGCATTCAAGGTGCACTTCTTTGAGGACAGATTGTTCATTCTTCTGGTGGAGTTCTAGCATCTAGGAAATTATCAGTAAATACTTAGGAATTGACTGAAACATTATTATTTTTAGTTTCTTAATATTTGCTTCATAGAAGAAACTGAACATTTTTCTAGTTTTTAGTGCATTTATTAAGGATTTCTGGTAGTGCAGTGCCTAAGGCATTTGGTTGGCCGTTCAAACCCACCAGCTGCTCCGTGGAAGGAAGGTGAAGTCATCTGTTTCTCTAAAGATTTATCACCTCGGAAATCCCAAGGGGGTCGTTATGAGTCAGAATCAACTTTGTGGCAGTGGGTAGTGCATTTATGGAGAATCCTGTGTGAAAACCACTCTGCAGGCTCCGTATTTCGGTGATAGCAAATGATTCTTTTCCCTTTTTTTTTTTTTTTTTTATCAATTGTATTAGCAAAAATAAAAAACTGTCTTGCTATATTTGAAGAGTAATATGTAAAAAAAGATAATTGTAGTGAGCAATATCATATTCTAAAATCTGATTCAATTTACTATAAATTTTGAGTGTAATTTTTGTATAATGGCACAAATTTTACACGTAATAATCTTGCGTATAGGAAAAAAAAAAATCCTTAATGGCTTTATGGTTAGGAACTTTATTGGTGGGCTATGTACTAAGGAAATATTTCCTTTGAATTGGTAAAATTCCACTGCTCTCAGCTATCTCTCAGTCTTGACTACTTAGTGTAATTAAAAAGACAGCAGAAGAACATCTGAGCCTCCCTAAGATTCGCCAGCCCAGTTTTCTGTTTGAGTCAATGACAGTGAGTCAGTCTTTAGAAAGAGTATTTATGCTCAACTTATAGTTTTACATTTATAAAACAATGGAAATTTGAATTAGCAGCTGCATATGCTAAATGCAAAGCCAGTTTTTTTTTTTTTTTTTTTTTTTAAATTCTGGTTTTATAGTAAGTTTAAGTTAGTCATGATGATGCCTCCAAGGAACATGGGGTAAAATACACACAGCTATTTCCTCATACTCCTTGCATCTAAGAAAGGAGATTCAAACCTTCAATGTTTTGCAACCAAAGATTTAAACAGTTCCATCAAGAATGGAACGTTTCTTTAAACGTGTTCCATTTGCTTGCAGGTTGATAATAATAGTTAAGACTTTCAGAGCAGGATTGTTTTGTTCTCTTTGGTATCTGGGAATTGTATTAATAATTGTGATTAGCAGGCTCTGCCTGAATGTATTTTCCTGCTACTGTGTGTCTGGTTGGCATGTTCTTCAGGGCTGAACATTTTAGCACAAACTAGAAGTTGTATTCTGTTTCAGTAGTTTTCCTACATGTGTCTGCATTTGCCAATCTATCGGCTTGATCACACTTAGCAAGGAAAAACAAAACCAGGCCTAGTCACTTCCACCAAATTCTTTATTAAATAAGTAGTCCATTTTGTTAGGGCTCATTTTGTTAAAGATTTATTATATACTTTGGAAGTTGTGATGAGTATTAACATAATTGTTAGAAGTAATATCTATATAAAGAATATTTATGGTGTATTTATCGTTGGCTGAAAATGTGTTTTCAGTACTGAATTTCAAAATCCAGCCAGAAACCAGACTATGTACAAGTCTAGCCAGTGCATAATACTCTAGCTAGCTTAGGAGTGAGGATGTCACCTTAGCTCTGATTGACAGTTTTACATAGTGTTTGCAGTATGTTTGTTATACCCGAAGAATTTTTATTCTACACACAAAAAAGACATTTCTTTTCAGACATGGCCTGGTAGATACCCAATTTTCTGCATTTCTAATTTTTCCAGGCAGTCCATTGATCCAGGTCGCTTAAATTTAAAAAAAAAACTGAAAAAATTGAGGCAATGATTCAGCAGTGTGTCTTTCTATGTCTTGAACTTTGTGTCTTGTTTTGAGTTTATCATAGATAAATTCAGTAAATACATTATGGAGACCTGATTGCCGTTTATGCATTTTTTTGTTTCAGGCACTCATTCCTCCTTTATATGGTTCTGAAAGTAAATGAAAATATTTAGTAACACTATCCATCAGATTTGTTTATTCACTTATTCAATAGATATTTATTGAGCAACTGCCATGGGCCTTACAATTTGCCCAGTAAACAAAAAATAGATTCTATTCTTGACCTTATGTTGTTTGCAGTCTAATTGGGAAACAAAGGACACAGTAAATAACTATACAAATTAATGTTAAATCCAGCTGTTTTAAGTATTGTCACGTTCCATACATAGTTTTACAGGCTTCCCTGAGGAAGGGATTGATTGAAGACTAAGAGAGATAATAGAAGTTAAGTAGGAAGAGGTGCTTGAGGAGAACATTCCAAGTAAGGGAATAGTATACACACTGTATATGGGCAGGAATCAGGGTGCTTTGAAGATGGAGCCCTGAGAGCAAAATGAATGATAATGTGCAGTAGAGTTGTCCAGGTGAGTAGAGAGTAGGCTAGCAGGCACTTGCAGACCGAGATAATGGTTTTTTGGTCTCACTGGAAAGCTCTTAAAGTCTGAATTATGTGTGTGTGGATGAGATAAAATCTGATTTTCTTTTAGAAAAGATGACTTTATCTGTGTTGTTGAGCATAGATTAGAGACATTAATAAAGGATACTAAGTAATTATTTTGATTGATTGTAACACAACTGGAAGAAATAAAGATCTGAATCCATAGTGAAGCTCACAGCTTATGAGGATGGGGTGGAGGGAGGATCTTTTGACATAAAAATGCTAAGTATTATAACTAAAAGGAACTATGGGAAGTCACCATTTTTTAATTTCCAATATAATAAACAATTTGGTATTATTTGAAGTGGCTAAAACCATCGAATGAATGCTTGTTGAGGAGGAGGATATGCGTGTGGTACCAAAATAAAACCTGCAGACTGATTACTAATTACAGAAGGGAAAATGTAAGTTTCCAGTGGTGAGACCTTGGGTTACCACCTTAGCCAAAGGATTAAATACAGCTTCACTAATGGTAAAGTTCCCAACCTCACATATGAAAAGTAAAAATAAAAATTTCACTAATCTATAATTAAACTTCTGGACCTACCTCTGAGTTTTTAGAAAAGAAAAGAAATGTTGTTGTTGTTGTTGTTTATTTAGTACCTTAGGCACTATGCCACCAGAGCTTCTTATGGAGGATCAATTAAATGACACCCTCTGGTGGGGGATATTCTGGAAGACTACTAGCTGGGTGTTTCAGAAACTTACTGTCATGGAAGAAAGGCAATGAGACTGCTCTGTAGAGATAACGCCTCAGGAACTCAAGGAGGAGTTGCTATGAGTTGGATCCGACTCCACGGCAGTGAGTTTGGTTTTTGGTTTGTTAGTAACTAAGGGGTTCTGGTAGCATAGTGCCTTAGGCACTTGACTGCTAATCAGAAGGCTGGCCGTTCAAACCCACCAGCCACTCCTTGGAAGGAAGGTTGGGCAATCTACGTCTGTAGTGATACTGCCTCGGCAACCCAAGGAGGGGTCACTATGAGTCGGGGTTGACTCGAAATCACACAACAACAACAAGAAGGCATTTGACTGCTACCCAGAAGGCTGGCAGTTCAAACCCACCAGCCACTCCTCAGAAGGAAGGTTGGGCAATCTACTTCTGTAGTGATACCACCTTGGAAACCCAAGGAAACTCGCTATGAGTCAGATCTGACTCGACAGCAATTAATTTGTTTTTTTTGGCTTTTAAAACAATATGACAGGAAAATAACTTATGAAAATCTTAGTTGGATTTTGGCTTTAAAAACCTATAAATGTGAATATTAGATAGTTTTATAGTGTTGTTAATTTTTATAGGTGTGATGGTGAGCTTATTCTTTTGAAATAAACTAAGTGTTCAGTTTATTTTCTTTCAACTTTTTGTCTGCATGACAATTTTTATCATACAGAGTTGGTAGGAAAGAATGAATGGCAAGTTGGGCAGCTACTTGGCTCAGCCTGTTCAGCTGGTCACAAGGTTTCTGGTATTTGGAGAACTACAGCTGGTGGGGCCAAACATTTACCAATTCAGAAAGTGACCTCAACATCCAGAACACGAAATCTTCAAGTCCTCCTGATCTTTACCATCTGCTAAGCTGATTTAGGCAATATGAATGTATGTTTTACAGTATGAGACACAAACTTCACATTGGGAGCCTGGGACTAGGTTTTTGTTACCTGCAATAAATACAGCGTTTGTGCTTGGTTTAACCAACACAAAGAACAGATGTAGAATAAACATTGGGAGGCTAATACCCATTAGCAGGCTATCTACAATGTCCTTCAAAGTAACTTTAAATCAGGTGGTGATAATGATAGAAAGAAGCATAAGATAAGTGAATTTTAGGAGGCAACATGACTGTAAAACCTAACTTAACCCATTGGCTTGAGTTGACCCTGAGTCATGGCAACCCCATGCGTAGAAGGACGCTGTAGGATTTTCTTGGTCATCATCTCTACGGAAGCAGATCATCAAGCCTTATTATTAGTTGCCCTTTAGTCAGTTTCAATTCATGGTGGCCCCGTGTGTGCAAAGTGGGTCTGCTTCATAGGGTTTCAAGGCTGTGACCTTTCAGAAGCAGATCGCCT
>NW_006921769.1:6534164-6536774 GCF_000298275.1 Orycteropus afer afer
TTTAGAGTTTACTTTCTGTGCTGACTATATCATCTAGCCAAAAACCATTACCAAAATATTTCTACCACAAGTAATAGATACTTATTTTAGAAACTTTTGAAAAATTCCAGTGGGTAAGAAGAAAAAGCTGTCACTCATAATTTTACCAGTTTCAATGTAGACAATTTATGCTCATTTTAAACTCAGATTACTTTTGGCGGTTCAAACCCACCAGCCACTCCTCGGAAGGAAGGTTGGGCAATCTACTTCTGTAGTGATACTGCTTGGAAACCCAAGGAGGGGTAGCTATGAGTTGGTCTGACTCGATGGCACATAACAACAACAACATACGGTGACTGAACTTAATTACTTTTTATCGTTAGTTTGATTTTATAGTCAATTTCACCTCTTAAAACTTATTTCTCACATTTTGTTTCTCTCTGTGATTTGTAATATATCATTCTATATTTTACCATAGTTATCCAGCAAGAGGTAACAGGATGGTTTGTTTCACTTTACCTAATCTATGTTTATATTCCAGGATGGTCCTATCAGGGAAGTCTCTACTTATTTTACAATGACATTAGTTCATACAAAGTAAGCCTTTTATTTTAGCTCTTGAAGTCAGTTAGATATTATAAACCACCGAGCCTCTATTAAAGCTCTGTCTACAAGCAGTAAATGGCCCATGTCTCGGGGGTAGCATTTCACTTGGGGGAAGCTCTATATTTAGGTCAGGGCCTGAGGTAGGCAGCCTAGGGCTTGGGGGCTGTTTTTTGCTTGTTGTTGTTGTTGTTGTTGTGTGCCGTCGAGTCGCCCCGACTCATAGCGACCCCTCCTTGGGTTTCCGAGGCAGTATCGCTAGGAAGTAGGATTGCCTAACCTTCCTTCCGAGGAGGTTTTTTGCTTAGGGGCGGCTATATTTTAAAGCTTGGGCCTGAGGTAGGTGGACCCAGGGCTCAGGGGCTGCTTTTCACTTAGGGATGGCTCTATTTATTTATTTAAATTTTAAATTTTAAGAGCTTGCTTCACATTCAACATTATGTTTCAACTATTTAGTTTCTTTCCCCATTTACCATGTCCAACCCTAACCCAGTCTCCTCCCCTCCCTACCCTGTAACCCTCCCCCTATGCCCCTCGTAGTTATACATTCCTGTTTGTCCTGCATTTCCTCAGTTTGAATGTTGGTCCTCTGGTGTTACCATAGAATATGTGGGTGCGTCATTCTGGGTTGAGTGGTCTGCGTGTACATCTTGTTAACTATTGGGCTGAGAGCCAGCCCCTGGGGGTGCATTTTATTCCAACCACAGAATGTATTCCAGGGCCATAGTATTGGGGGTCTCACCAGATTTCATCTGACCAGTGATTCTGGCCATTATTGAGCTTTTGGATTTTGTTCCATGTTTTCCCTTCCGCTCTATCCAGGATCTCTGGGTTTGATCCTTTCCTGAGTGGTTGGCATTGGTATCTGGGCACCATCTAGTTCTTCTGGTCTTGAGGGCCATCATGTCCTAGGGCTGATTGCTTCCAAATGCCTTTTTTTTTGCGCTCTTCTTCACTTTCAATGCTAGGAGACCATTAGCTGCATCTTAGATGGCTGCTTGAAAGCTTTTAAGACCCCAGTCACTACTCAGAATGTGAGATGCAGAGCAAGGCTGTTATGTATTTTGTTATGCCTATTGAGTATGGTGTCCACCAGTACTATGGTCCTGAGATGGTAGATCTATTGGCTCTCTCTCCATAGTGTCTGGCTGTCTGTGAGGGATTACTCTGTCTGTCTTCTATTGTTTTTGTAAAAATACCTGTTTTTGTAAGGACTGCAGGTATTTTGTATCACTGGTGTCTGCAAGATTAGCCTCAGCTAAATCTATCCTTGGTCTAGAGTATACTTCTGCTCACTGACCCCCATCTGATCATCTCAGGTGTTTATGGTTTATCTATAGCCTGGTGTTTGGTGTTAATGGCAATGCAGTATTGTGGACATATTTGTTGGTATTAGCATCTGTCATCTATCTCTTATGTGCACAATTCAATGTACTACCATTTCCTAATATTATCGTGGTGGTCACAGATCCTTCCCGTATATCCCTCCCCCTACCCACTCAGCATGTAGGTCCCAACTAGCCCGAAAGTAATCCCTCTCCTACCCTCCCCATCCCAGTTACCTACTAAGTCAGTTCCCTTTTCCCCAGAAAACCCTTCTTTGCTTTTTACAGTAATGTGCTCCTACAGTACTTTTCTTTCTGTGATTGACTTATTTCATTCAGCATAATGTCCTCCAGGTTCATCCACGTTGTGAGATGATTCTATCCTTCATTGTTCTTTAATGTAGCATAGTATTCCATTGTGTGCCTATACCATAATTTGGTTATCCATTCATCTGTTAATGGGCATTTAGGTTCTTTTCATCTCTTTGCTATAGTGAATTGTGCTGTGATGAACAGAGGTGTACATGTGTCTATTAGTGCACTCTCACCTCTTTAGGATGTATTCTTAGTCATGGAATTGCTGGGTCAAGTGGTACTTCTATTTTGAGTTTTTTAAGGAAATTCCATACCGTTTGCCACAATGGTTGTACCATTTTACAATACCACCAGCAGTGCACAAGAGTTTCAATCTCTCCACAATCTC
>NW_006921769.1:6539484-6559470 GCF_000298275.1 Orycteropus afer afer
TGTTTTCTGTTTCATTTATTTCTGCTCTGATCTTTATTATTTCCTTGCTTCTAGATACTGTAGGATTCTTTTGTTGTTCTATTTCTAGTTGTTGGAGTTGATGAGTTAGAGTGTTGATTTTGTTTCTTTCCTCTTTTTTGATGTATGCATTTATTGCTATAAACTGTCCTCTGAGTACTGCTTTCCCTGTGCCCCATAGGTTTTGGTATGATGTATCTTCATTCTCATCAGTTTTTAGGAATTTTTTTATTTCAGTTTTTATCTGTTATCCAGTAGTTTTTGAGCAGTGAGTTGTTCAGCTTCCATATGTTTGATGCTTTTTCCTTGCTCTCCTGCTATTAATTTCTAATCTTATAGCATTGTGGTCTGAGAAGAAGCTTTATACTATTTCAATGCTTTTGAATTTATTGAGGCTTGTTTTATGTCCTAACATATAGTCTATACTGGAAAAGGATCCATGTGCACTGGAGAAGAATGTGAATTGTGCTTTTGTTGTGTGAAATGCTCTGTATATGAGGTCGAGTTGGTTAATTATATTGTTGAATTCTTCTGTATCTTTATTGATTTTTTTTCTAGTTGACCCGTCCCTCTTTGAAAGTGGTGTGTTAAAGTCTCCTACTACTATTGCAGAGTTGTCTATTATCCCTTTTAATTCAGTTAATATTTGCTTCACGTATTTTGGAGCCCCTTCATTGGGTGCATGAATATTTATTATTGTAACATCTTATTTGACAATTGACCTTTTCAGCATCATATGATGTCCTTCTTTATCTCTTATGATGTTTTTCACTTTAATGTCTATTTTGCCAGAAATTAATATTGCCACTCCTGCTCTTGTTTGGTTTCCATTGGCTTAGTATATTTTTTTTCCATCCCTTAACTCTTAATTTGTTTTTATCTTTGTGTCTAAGATGGGTCTCTTGTAGGCAGCATATCGATGGATCTTCTTTTCTTATCAAGTCTGCCACTCTCTTTCTCTTGATAGGTGCATTTAGTCCATTCACATTGAGTGTAATTAGTGATAGGTATGAATTGATTGCTGTCATTCTATTGTGTTTTTTTTTGTCGTGTTGTTGGTGTTTCCTTTGTCCATATACTTTTCTGTGCTGAGTTCGGTTTGTTGGTTAATGCTTTCTCCCTTTTCTTCTTTATTGTTGGTTTTGTGCTTATTAAACCCATGTTTTCCTTCCTTCTGAATTTGCTTAGGGAGATTTTTACTTTTCTCTGTGGTTACCTTGGAGTATATTCTTGTCTCTACATTGTTAGAACAGTGTGCACTGTGAAGACATTGTCCTGTTTTCCTCTCCATTTGGAAGTTTGTACCTAGTTTTATTCCTTCTGATAGGTTAGTTGCTGTTGCTGTGTACTGACTGACTTCCTTAGTTTTTAGAGTCCAGTGTTTTATGGTCTTATTTTGAGTTTCTGTTTCTGCTTTGGTTTTAGTGTTGATGCCATGTATTCTGATTTTGTTGATCTCTGATGTGTGTTCTCTGTTGAAAGAACTTCCTTAAGCATTTCTTGTAGGGTTGGTCTGGTTTTTACAAAATCCCTTAATTTCTGTCTGTCTGAGAATGCCTTGATTTTGCCCTCATATTTGATGGATAATTTGGCTGGATACAGGATCCTTGGTTGGAAGTTCTTTTCCTTCATTGTTTTATATATGCCATCCTATTGCCTTCTTGACTGCATGGTTTCTTCTGAGTAATCAGAGCTTAGCCTAACTATTTGATTATTATAAGTAATATTTCCTTTGTCCCTGGCAGCTCTCAAATTTTTTTCTTTGTCTTTGGTTTTGGAGAGTTTGATTATAATATGCCTTGGTGTTTTTCTCTTGCGATCTATCTTGTCTATGAGCTTCTTTGAGCTTCTTGGAAAAATATCTTTTCTTCTTTCATGATATGGGGGATGTTTTCTGTTACCAAGTCTTCCACAATTTTCTTGGTGTTTTTTTTTTTTCACCTCTTCTTGTTCTGGAATTCCAATGAGTCTTATGTGGTTTCTTTTCATGTCATCCCATATAATTCTTAGGTTCTCGTCATTTCTCTTAAATCTTTGTTCTGATTTATCTTCATACAGGCTGGTGTCCAGGGATTTGTCTTCTAGTTGGGATATGTGTTCTTCAGCCAGTTCTAACCTACTCTTTTGTGCTTCTACTGTGTTGTGTAATCCTGTAATTTTGGTATTCATCTTCTGCATTTCTAACTGCTGTTTTTGTATGAGTTCTGATTGTACATTAATCTTATTATTTTGCTCTTGAATGATTTTCCTGAGTTCTTCCAGGGAACTGTATGGGTTCTCCTTGTTTCTGTTTGGGGTTTCCTTGGCTTTTATAAAGCTCTATAAACATATCTTCTAAATTCCTTCTTAGATAATTCTATTGCCTCCATGTTTAATGAAACTTTTATTTGTGGTTTTGCTTCTAATGCTTTGTCCTGTTTTTTTTTTGATTTGAGGTTGCCTATTGTTTCCTAGACATTTTGAGGTTGTCTTTAACTGTTGGTTATGTATTGATTTGTTTTGTCTTGGTTTTATGGTTTAATATTTTGAAAAGGTGAAGCTGGTGTATTTTATTTTTTTAGTTATTAATTCAGGTATGCTGGGCTGCTCTGCAGTTTTCTTTGTGATGGTGGAATCACCGTGTGGAATGTGGCTATGTGTTTCTATTTGTCGTAAAGAGGGTTTAGAATTTGAACTGGGAGATTTTATGTTGGCTGAATGTGGTTTCTCCTATTGGATGAGTGAAGTTATTGGTGGAGAAGGCAGGAGCAGAAGGACAAGCTTGCTGTTTCTAGGGGCGGTTTCCAGGGCTTTGAGCAGGCTGCTACTGATGACGTCGTACTGTTATTTACAGGCCCGCAGCTCAGTTTCAGCAAAGACTCCAGTTGTTAGGGGGTCGCCACTTTCTGTCAGACTCCAACACATGCAAAAAATCTGTTCCCGAGGACCCTTGGCCCCAAAAATCTGATCCAAGACAACTTCCTAGCTCCACAATCTGCTGCAGGGGTTTCTCTCTTTGGCCCCACCCACCCGCTGTGCCAGCCCATCCAGCCCAGACCATGATCCGCCCATCTGTGGTGCCAAAGATGCACTTGGTTTCAGCGGCACTGGAGTCGGGAGAGTGCCTGCTGGTAATCTGTGTTCCCAATATTACTGATAAAGTCAAGCTCAGGCCTCTCAGTGCCACTAAGCTGACCCAAGCCTACTTGGTGACCTGCCCACCCTCTTGTAGCAGCAGTGGACTCTCTGCTCGGTATTCAGCAGCACTGGACTTGCCCATTTGCACCTAGCCGACCCAAGTTACCAATAAAATCAGGTGCTGAAGGTAGATCCTTGGGGTGATTGCTGGTATGTTGGTGTGGTTACTGGTATACTGGTGTGGTGTGTCTTTTTCCTTAACCCAGGGAGATCTCGGATGGTCGTTCTCACCTGCTGGTCACTCCCCCACAGAAGACGGCCTTTCTTGGCTGCCTGTCAGTGCTCCGCAGTGCAAGGAAGTCTCTACTTATTTCACAATGACATTAGTTCATACAAATAAATCTTTTATTTTAGCTCTTGAAGTCAGTTAGGTATTATGAATCACCTAGCCTCTATTAAAACTCTATCTGTAAATAAATGATTTTGTTATTTTGTTACTTTTTTCCCCCTGTACCTTTCTCCTTTCTAATTTTACTCCTCTAAGTTTGGTGCACTCTGACTCAGTGGCTGTTCAGAGCACCAGAACCCCTAATTCAAACTGCTGTACCTAGTTTTTCAAGCTCTAAGATTCTAGAGGGAAACAGCATGGTGATTACTGATGAGACTCCACTTTGAATCCCTGGGATGGCTCTATTTTAAGGCTGGGGCCTGAGGTAGGCAGGCCTGGGGTTTGGGGGCTGCTTTTTGCATGGGGGTGGCTCTATTTTAAAGCCAGGCCCAAGGTAGGATGGTCCTGTCAGGGAAGTCTCTACTTATTTCGCAATGATGTTGTTGTTGTTGTTATGTGCCATCGAGTCGGCCTCGACTCATAGCGACCCCTCCTTGGGTTTCCGAGGCAGTATCACTACAGAAGCAGGAATCCCCAATCTTCCTTCTGAGGAGTGGCTGGTGGGTTTGAACCACCAGCCTTCTGGTTAGCAGTCAAGTGCCTTGGGCACTATGCTACCAGAGCTCCTACAATGACATTAGTTCATACAAAATAAACCTTTTATTTTAGCTCTTGAAGTCAGTTAGGTATTATGAACTACCTAGCCTCTATTAAAGCTCTATCTGCAAATAAATGATTAATTACTCAACACCATGGGCACTGATGGAACACTTTGGTTGTGTTATACTTCTATCTACTATCTTATTTGTAACTGAAAATAATTTGATAGAAAACATTCTAGCAGGTTCAGTAGTGTTTAACTTAACTATTGCAGGATGATTATAATGACTGTGTTTCTTATGAAAGTGAAGGAATATGGTACATGTGTGTGCACACACAAATATAAAATGAAACTTAGAAAATGGTCAACAATTACTTTATTTTTGGAGTCATCTTGTATGTATACTACTTTGGACATGTTATCAGGGAGGGACCAGTCCCTGGAGAAAGATACCATGTTTGGTAAAATAGAGCATCAGAGAAAAAGAGGAAGACCTTCAATGAGATAGATTTACACAGTGCCTCCAACAGTGGACTCAAACAGCAATGATTGTGGAGATTGCACAGGACCAGACAGTGTTTTGTTCTATAGTACATAAGTACTCTATGAGTTGGAACTGTCCTGTGGCATTTAACAACAACATGTGTACTAAAATTATTCTCTAAAAATTATGTTTATCCAGTGGAAAAAATGGTGTCTTCAGGTATCATTTGATTCATTTTTAAATTGATGGCTATAACTATTTTTATCACTATTAGCAGATCTTGTTAGATGCTGAAATCAATGATGGGGATGCAGGGTGAGATAAGGAAAGCACCATTCTGAGTGTCTGGAGACCCAGGATTTGGGCAAACTGGGTACCAGACTTGTCATATGGTTGCGTTGTTGATGAAATTATCATTTAGTGAAAGTTTGGATAGTTTGTTTAGGGAACTTTCTAAGTGGTCAGGAAAAGGACTATTTTCTGGACTTCTATGCCTCGGAAACCCAAGGAGAGGTCACTATGAGTTGGAACTGACTCAACAACAGTGAGTTTTTTACTGATGCAGCACTAGATACTGTGGTCCTTTGGTGTAGACACAGTTCAATAATGTTAGGGTCTATGAAGAAGTAAATTTCAAACACCAAGTCCAAAAGGCTAGGGTATGAGTGAAAGTATACCTTCAGAGGATAAGCAAGTACTGTGAACATTAGTGAGTTAGTGCCGTCTACTTTGTGAGACCAGCAGGTGCATGATGGCTGTGATTGGATCAGACTGCCAGGGGTAGCACGGAGTAGTCATTAGTGGAAGAAGATCAGATGTGTTTGTTTTTAGAATTGGGGAAATATAATAATGTGTGTCTGCAAAGTAGTTGTCCCTGGTGAAGAAAAGGAAATATGCAAGAGGAATGAAGAGAAAAGTAATTCTTGGTTGTGGGTAAGATTATCCTCAAAAAGGATGATTATGAGTTCTTGGCTGCATAATGAACAAGACAATCAGGAGGGGACTAGAGTCCATGGTTAGGGAAGAATTTTCAGTAGAAATACGGTTTTTGAAGAGATAAAAAGAGAAGAGCTTTTATCTAGAGTAGCCTATCTAGGGAGCTCTGGCAGTGTAGTGCCTATGGCACTTGACTGCTAACCAGAAAGCTGGTGGTTCAAACCCACCAGCCACTCCTTGGAAGGAAGATGGGGCAATCTACTTCCATAGTGATACTGCCTTGGAAACCCAAGGAGGGTCACTACGAGTTGGTGTGACTCGATGGCACATAACAACAACAACAACATTAAGAGTCTAAGGAGCTCTAGTGGCATAGTGGGTAAGACATTTGGCTCCTAACCAGAAGGTCAGCAGTTCAAACCCACTAGCTGCTCTGCAGGAGGAAAATGAGGTAGATTATATCCATATGGATAGATATACAGCCTTGGAAATCCAGTGGAGGTCATTATGAGTTGAAATCAACTCAATGGCAGTGTTTTTTTTTGTTGTTGTTGTTTTGTTTTTTAAATTAAGAACCTAAGCTTCTATAGGTTGGTTAATAACAAATTATAATAAGATCTATGTAGCTGTTTCTAAGTAGCAAAAGTAGAATACGGTTGAAAGAAGGAGCCCTGGTTGCATAGTGGTTAAAGCATTTGGCTTCTAACTGAAAGGCTGATGGTTCAAATCTACAAGCCACTCTGTAGGACAAAGATGAAACAGTCTGCTTCTGTAAAGATTTACAGCCTTGGAAACCCTACAGGATTACGTTACTCTTCTAACCACTCTCTTATTTGTGCCTTAAAATAATTTCATGGAAAATGTTCTAGCAGCCTCACTTAGTGTTTACCTTAAATATGGCAGATGATTGTAACGATTGTGGTTCTTATGAAAACCATCTAGTATGGTACATTGGAATCAACTCGATGGCAGTGGTTTTCAGGAATAAAGAGGCATTGGTTGTTCGGTACTAGAATTCTTACCCCCCATGAGAGAGACCTAGGTTTGATTCCCAGCCAATACACCTCTTTCAAACCCACATTCCCTCCCTCATTGGAGGCTTACATATTGCTAAGATGATGACCATGTGTCAATGTATCTTCCAGACTAAAATAGCTAGGAAGAAAGATCTGATAATCTACTTCTGAAAATCAAACACTGAAAACCCTATGTATCACAATAGTCCAATCCCCAGTTCACCATGGGAATGATGCAGGATCAGGGAGTGATTTGATTCATTCCATTGTGTGTGGGTTCACTATGGGTCAGGAGCTGACTCAACAGCAGTTAACAAAGACAAAGCGGAGTATAACTGGGAGGTCACTGACTTTGAGGTGGTAAAGAACTAGTTCCAAGGGGCAGAAAAAATTAATAACATGATGTTGAATCATCAGGGATGGTGGCCAATGGTGGATTAAAGAGGTGTGTAAAATACTAGCCAAAATCAACAAGTAAGACTGGATGAATGATCCAGTCATAGGTAGAATTTAGTAACCAGGATGGGTAGAGGTTTAGTATAAGGTAGTAGGAAAGACTTCAAGAGTGAAGGAGGTGTTAAGTTACAAATCTGGAGGTGTTGGATCCATTGAAGAGGGTTTAAAATAAATTATCTCCAATGTTAAGGCTGTACCTTGGCTTAATGTGTTAAAGTGTGGCAAAAGTTCATTCCACACCCTTTCTGTTTACTAGAGAGATTGTGGTTATAGACACAGACAAACACGATTTAAAAGCTAAGCAGCAGATTGTATAATATTACATCCCAGTTCTTTGCAAAACTGATTTTGGACCACTCCTCTGGGTACAAGAATGGTTCTTCTGCCTTCACCGTTTTGAAAATACACATCCTTTACTCAAGACCTGTGCCATTTGAAAAGGCAGGGCATGTTTGACCTGGATTATTTTAGTTTATTTTCAAGGTCATCGTGATTCCTTTCTTCACACTTTCATAATGTGATTCCTTTAGATAGCCTCATCGTTCATTGTGTTTATCTAAAACTTCATTTTACAAAAGCTTCCTTAGAAGACTGAAGGACCTTTAAAATGTGTGTTTCAAACCCAAATCAGACTTACTACCATTGAGTCTTACTCATATCACCCAATAGAATAGAGTAGAATTGCCCCCATAGGGTTTCCAAGGCTGTAAATCTTTATGGAATCAGAATGCCTTATCTTTCTCCTATGAAGTGGCTAATGGGTTCAAATCCCTGACCTTTTTGGTTAACGGTCAAATGTTTAACCACGGTGCCACCAGAACTCCTTCTAATGTGTGTTCAGAGCCTTCAAATTCAGGATTCATCTACACTTCAACAAGTTAAATATAGGAGGAGTTAGATTTTATCTATGTTTTGGCCCCTTGATAAGTACTTCTACTTAAAATGTAGTATATAAGTAAATCTTGTTGGTTGTATCTTCAGAATACCTCCATATTTTGACTCCTCACCATGCCATCTAACTCCACACTCATCAGTGACACAGGCTTCCAGTGGCCTTCCTGCACCTGCTCGCACCTGTCTACAGTTCTTTCTTTACACAGCCTCCAGAGTTATTCTTTTGAAACAAGTCAGTGATGACACACCTCACCCCAACCCTTTTTAGTTCCTTTCCCTATGACTCACAGTAAAGCCAGTGTCTTTATTGGCCTACAAGGCTTGATATCATCAGTATCTCCAGTACCTGTAACCTCAGTTTTGGGTCCTCTCCTCTCTCACTCTTCTGCAGCAGGGCTTCCAACTGGCTGATTCATCCAGTTCTACCCCCTGATAAGAATTTGCATGTCCACCCCAGATACACTGAGTCAGAATCTACATTTTAACCTGATCCCCAGGGGATTCTCATGCATATATAAGAATCATCTGGGGGTGTATAAGACCCCCCCCCCAGGTGGGGGACTCTTGTTAAAATGTAGATTCTGAGTCAGTGTATCTGGTGTAGAAATGCAAGATCTCAGCAGGAGATCAAAGCAAAATGAATGGCTTTGAAGCCCTACTCTGCAGCCACATGGCCTCTTTGCTGCTTTCACACATTCAAACCACAATCTGCCTTAGGTTCCTACATATTCTTCCCCTGAAATGTTCGTCTCCCAGATACACCTAAGCTTTTCTCTCTCATGCCTATGAAGTCTCCATACAAATACTACCTTATCAGTGGGACTTGCCTTCTGTACCTCTGAACTCTCTAACCTTCTTTCCAGCTGTATTTTTTGTATGATACTTATCACCATCTGATACACCATATATTTTACTTGTTCACATATTTTTTGACCACTTGGCTCCACTAAGTTGGAAGTGCCAAAAAAGCAGAAATTTTTGTCTATTTTGTTTACTGTTGTATCCATAAGTGCCTACAAATTGCCTCCAACGTAGTACTCCCCCCAAAAAAAAACCCCACAAAAAGTGCCGTTGTGTCAATTTCAAGTCATAGTGACCCTGTGACAGAGTAGAACCACCCTATAGGTTTTCCCATAAGCTATAATCTTTAAGGGAGCGGCCTGTGACGTCTTTCTCCCATAGAAGGGTTGGTGGGTTTGAAGCACCAACCTCGCCGAACTTTGAGTTAACAGCTGAGCTCTTTAACCACTGTACCACCAGAGCTCCTTTGGCACATAGTAGGCACCTATTAAATGTTAGTTGCATGAATAAATGAGTGGATGGATGGATGGATGAATGAGTTTAATCTATACAGTAATTTAAATTATAAGAGTTAGTGATAAACTAGGATTCACACTGCGGACATGTTTTGGTGAAATTCACTATTCCTTCTACCTTAGCATGTGAACTAATCCAGACACTTTTGTAAGAGATATGGATGAAGCATTCACAGTGAAGCCTTTTATAATGCCCACTGTAACATTAAAATTTAAATTCCAGCTGGATTCAATGTTATAGATTTCCAAATAAAAACAGTCTAAGCAATTCTATTTTAAAAGTGTAGCATTCAATAAAATTTAGAATTTTTCCCCTATCACTGAACAAAGGACTTTTGCAATAGTTGTGTGTGTATGTGTGCGTGTGTGTGTGTGTGAGGGAATTTTGACTCACGAATGAATAGTTAAAGGAGAGCAGGATTTCTAGATAAGCAGAACAAAAAATTTCCACTGTTTCTCACCAACTATGTAGCTAATGGGGATGGTGGCTTTAAGCCAACTACCACTTAAGGGGGAAAAAAAGTGCTTAGCATTCAACAAGTGAAATAGCATGGAATGGATAGCATCTATTGAAATTTGATTTTCAACAGTCTTCCAAAGTGACTGAATAGATTTTTCCAACCTGTTTACTTTTGTTATATGTCTTCTCACAGTCAAATTTGAAAAGGAACTCTTGTGACATGGTTGTTAAAGTATTTGGCTGCTAACTGGAAGGTTGGTGGTTCGAAGACACCAGCCACTCCTCAGGGGAAAGGTGAGACAACCTGCTTTTATAAAGATGTACAGCCTTGGAAACCCTATGGGGCAGTTCCACTCTGTCCTATTGGGTTACTAGGAGGCTGAATCAACTCAATGGCAATGGGGTATATTGACAACATCTGGTTTTATGCTACTGAATTGTCTCAAAATATTTTGAGGTATCATTTGAAATATGCTAGGACAGTAAATGGGCTGACTGATATAGGGTTGTTAACCTGGAATGGTCAGAGTTTAGGAGGACAACCTTACTGAGTACAGAACTGAGCCCAAAATCCAGGTGCTAACAATGAGAAAGTGAGTTGAAACTGAGATCAGTTGAGATTGGCACCAGTGTCTGGGTTTCTTGTGTGTCCAAGTAGCAGGGCAGGAGTCAGGTAAAACTGCACCATGGAAACCACTTTGGATCTGTGTTAATATGAACCTGAAAATGAATTCTCACTGGCAAGTATGTACAAGGGCAGGTCCTGCCCCCAGAGGGCACCACAAAGACTTGACACATTTTTAGGGCCAATCGAAGTGGCAGGACATGCAGGACAGTTTTATGGATCCACTTGGGGGAACAGGGGAATAGATTCAGGTCAGAAGAAGAATCAGGGGCCAGAGGAAAGCTGTTGTATAGTAAGACTTGAGCTTAGGTCATTCATTACCCAGGATTACCTGATAACAAGGTACGTTGCTGCTGTCTATACTAAGGCTGACTCTGCTACATGTGGTTCCTAATTTTTTTTCTTTTTTTCCCTAGGTTAATTCATGTTAACTAAAGTATATGTTAAACTAACCCTGCACACTGAAATTATTTAGCATTTTTGCATCTGGGCCCAGCTAGAGTGGATAAACACTAACTAGAAGAATTTGGATTTCTGAAATCTTTAGTCAATTCACCTGAATATTCAAGTAGATATGACACAAACTGTAAAATACTCTTTTATTTTATAATAAAAAGTCACTTATATTTTGATACTGATATTTATTTGATATCAAATATATTTCCTATGTATGCAGTCTATTAATAGTTCTATATTCTGAACACTATTATCTATGTATTAAGCTTAATAAACTTTATGATTTTGAGAGAATAAATTTGGGTCTAATTTATTTTGTAAATTATAGAGAAGTAAGCATTTCCATTAATATAAAAATTTACACATCAGTGTACCCAAGACCATGTATAGGGTTGGCAGATAGTGGACCTATAAGTGTATTTGTATGATCTGAATTCCAAGGTGTATAGTAGAGCTGACAAGGGGCAAGGTTGTAGTCACTTCTTGATCACAGCCAGCTACCCAGAGGGACTGAGTAGTTGAACCTGTGGGCTCGGGACCATAGTCACAGGGGACATCAAGCTCAATTCGCATAACATACTACACAAAACCTTGTTCCACCTCCTACTTTGGCGAGTAGCGACTGGGATCTTAAAAGCCTGCCAGCAGGCATCTAGATGCAACGATGGGTGTCTCCTCATCCAGAGCAAAGAAAAATGAAGAAAACCAAAAATTCATGGAAGTAATTAGTCCTAGCCACTGGTACACCATCCGATCTGCAGCCTATATGATTTGAGACCAGAAGAACTAGATGGTGTCCAGCTACCACTGTCAACCACTTGGAGGGGGATCTATGTAGGAGATCCTGGATAGAGAGGGAGGACAATATGGAACAAAACTCAAAATCATTTGAAAAAAATAAAAAGAGGGAGACCAGGTTTCCTGGTCTGATAGTGCCTGGTGGAACCACCGAGATGATAGCCCCTAGCTGCCCCTCAGGTCTGCAATTGAACCCATACTTGTGGTTCCCAGCCAGACAAAAGACAGGCATATAAGTTGAACATTTACCTGAGGCAGATACACTCCTTGGAGAGAACAATCATGGGAGAAAGAAAGAGCTGTTTATGCACTGGGAGACAGTTCAGGGGGCAGGAGTGCATGGAGGGATGGGCACAGGGAAGAGGTAACTATCAGGAGGAAGTAGGAGGGGAGCTGTTTTATTGTGATAAATCGTAGTCAATGTCATGAGACAAAGTGTATGTGAACTGCAGTATGGAAAGTTAATTTGCTCTGTAAATTTTCACCCAAATCACAATTAAAAAAAAAATTTACACATCAGTGATTATTTTGAGTTCATTGATTTATTAACTTTATAGCTGTCTTCTTAGGGGGTGGAAAGTAAATTGATCCTTTTTGAAATGTTTTATGGACAGTTCTAGAATATCTTCACACTTTCTGGAATATGAAGGGGTGGACTTTTTAAAGAAGATCTTGACATTAGACCAATTTAGCAGAAGCTCAATTATGAAGAGATCATTGGAACAAAGTAGGACACATTGACAGATACAGCTCCAGCGTGTGACTCTTTAACTGAATTTCCTGGGATGGCTTTGTGTGGCCTGTCCTTTATTTAAACCTGTTATTGATTTTCGTTTCCTACTTAACTTGTATGCTCTTCTACTTTATCCCTGCCCTGTCCTGTCCTTGAGCCGCAGCACTGTCTCTTGCTCCATTTTGGCTTTCTTGGTCCAGACCTTGTTCTGACCCTAGGACTCAGCTTCAGCTATGGTCCTAGGGCACTACTGATCCTGCTTATAATATCAGCACCTCACCTGAGTTCTCTAGCCACTAGCACTCCCCTAGCCAAGTAGTTCTTCCATCTTCTACCTCATCAGCAACTCACCCCTTGTCCCTACACGTGTACACACTCTGGTAAACTGTATTTTTTTTTTTTAACTTTTTATTGTGATTTGGGGGACATTTTACAAAGCAGATTCATTTTATATTCAACCATTCATATGCACATTTTGTTTTATGATACTGGCTACATTCTCTGTAGGAGCTCTGGTAGCATAGTGCCTAAGGCACTTGACTGCTAACCAGAAGGCTGGTGGTTCAAACCGACCAGCCACTCCTTGGAAGGAAGGTTGGGCAATCCTATTTCCGTAGTGATACTGCCTCGGAAACCCAAGGAGGGGTCGCTATGAGTCGGGGCCGACTTGACGGCATATAACAACATTCTCTGTGGTAAACTATATGCTCATGCACTTGCTTTAATAGGCTTAACAAAGACTAATAGTAACAGTTCATCACTTCACCATTTAAAAAGTATTTACATATCTATTTCTCATTTACGATAGTGGTTGCTGATTAAAAGCAGAAAAGAAAGAATGAGATATGAAATAAAGAGGAAATCTGTTTTCATAAATATATATATTCTCATATACTAGGAAAGAATTCACATGTTATTTATAAAAATTTTCTTGTGATAGATTGGGATATTTAATATATTTAACTCTTCCTTTTGATACTTGAAAAGTTTTATTTGATGATCAGAAAAATATTGCCCTGAAATTCTCAACAAATCATGGATTCTGGTAATTAATTATTTAATTGATACATTTTATCATTATCAATAAAATAATTACTTTGGCCACTTTAGTCATAATCTGATATAAAAATGACCTCTTGTTCTTGAGATGAGAAGTGAAAGCAGGAAATTCTTTTTTCAGTACAGGTAACTATGAAGTTAGAGAAGCAGAGCTTTGTAAGAAAAGGAAATGAGCATGCCTTGAGCACTTGCTAAACTTTCTAAATGGCGGGCACAGTTATATGTCAAGGGCATTGAACTGAAAATCAGGAGACACAGGCCCTTGTCTATGTGACTTATTTGAGTTATGTCAGGTCTTTGGTTTCTGAAATATACTGGAGTCGTTCTAGGGCCCTGTGATTTCAAGTGTATGTAGCAAAGGATGTCTATATCTCTCTTTTGAAAAGGTTTTAATGTATTTTGATTTTTGAAAAATAACATTTTTACAAATTTGAGTCCAAATATTTTTTTGAGTTTTTGAGAATTTTGCTTTGGCTTATTACTTTAAGAGTATATTAAATTATTTTAATGTTAACTGGTTGATCAAGATTTCAGGCCATTTGTTCAATATATTTCATCTGGTTCCATTATATTTTGTCCTGATTAGTTTTAGGAAATAAACCAATTAAGAAAGAAAGCTACCTTTAGACAAGGTTGATATTTTCCAGAGAGGAAGAATTTGAAAAGATTATACATATATATGAATACATTATGAATTTTCATATTATATCAATGGAACATTTATTAATAGTATTAATATAATATTACATTCTAATTTTCATGTAGTTAAAAAACCAAAACTAGATCTGTTGCTGTAAGGTCAATTATGACTCATGACAGCCCCATGTTTTACAGAATAGAACTGAGCTCCACGGCGTTGACTGGGCTGTAATCTTTATGGAAGAAGAATATGATGCCTTTCTTCTGTAGCTCGGTGGGTGGGTTCAAGTTGCTAACCGTTTGGTTAATAGTCAAGCATAACTCTTTGCACCCCAGGGACCTGCACATGTTGTATCTATAACCAACCCAAATCATGGATTCTGAAAAGTATTTCTTTAACCATATTACTTACATCTCTTACTTTCCTCATTCCATTTTCATTTGTTTATAACACCATGAATAATGTAAAATTTGTGTGGCGTTTAGATAATAATTACTCCATATATCAAGGCCATCAGAACTGAGAAAATGACTAGCTGCTTATCAAGAAATGCGATTAATGCTTTGAGATTTTTCTCTTCTCCATTTAATAGGTTTAAATAGCTGGCTTACAGTTTAGAAAAGAAACTATGTCACTTCTGAAGAGGAACTAGATATTCCTACAGGTTTTTTTAATTAGGTAAAATTGTTAGCTCTTGACATGCTGTTTTCATACCTGTGTATATATGTGGGTCACATAATCTTATCTAGCTTTTTAAAATAAATCAATGGAATTAAACAGTTTAAAGGAAAAATAAAAAAGCCTCTGTAAAGCTATACTATGGAAGAAAGAAAACCATTAAGCACATCCTTTCTGGTATAGTTTGGTAATTGGGTACTGCTGAGATTTTTATGAAGGAGAAGACACAGAGATGATGAGATGTTTACGTTATCCTTCTCTCTTAGGGAAAGCTGTATTTCGTGACAAGACTTATTTGGTCTCCCTGAAAGTAGACTTTCCCCTTATTGTATGAGAACTGTGAAAAATATATATTAATATATATGATGTATATATGTTTACACACACCCATATAATTGAAGTTTTGAAAAAGCATTTTCATTAAAAATATATATCAAAACCTGCATATTCAGTTTTTAATTTCTAAACAAATATGATCAACTTTGTGATGATCTGTGCATGTTTTTTTCTCCATACTCCATTTTTTGTCAACCACAGAATCACATATTTAAAGAACTTATCCATCAGTCATCGCTATTTCCTCATATGTTTTGTGTATGTATTTTAAAATCATATTTTAGTCGTGTCTTAAAAAATGAAAATGAGACCTGTGGTAACTAAATTGTTATTTATCTGTTAATATTGTTAATTTTGAGAAAAGTGGGATCTTGGGGAGTGGGCTAAAGTAATAAAAATTGCCTATTTATTTGATTCTCTCTCAATTTTCGAGGAAGGCTGGTGGTATGTAATGCTTTTAAGAGTAGGACATTTTTTGAAAAAGAGAGTGTTTCTAATTAAGATTTAGTCAAACAGTGGTTACCTAGAATGGAAGATTTGATAGCATACTCACAGGCAATCAGAGCATGAAAGTATAGACTGTATGGGATGACAGCCATCTGACCTGCACACTCCTCAGTCAATGCACTCATTACAGCCCCTCTGTGGGGAATGAGAGGAAAATGTTTTGGGGAAAATTTATACCTGATATGATAGAGATAACTGGTTTCTCCATTAGTATTTTTTGAATAATCTGTTTTTACTTTATAAGGTTCTTGAGGAAAGGTAGTGATTATTCTCTATATATTTTTTCATTTTTCCTCAGAATATAGTTATTTTCAACACTCCTTTTCCAATTTCTGGGACTTAAAATATGCAGTTTATACAGTTGAAATGGAGATTTACCATGGTTGTTTGTTGTTGGGTGCCATCAAGTCAGCTCTGACTCATAGTGACCCTATGTACAACAGAATGAAACCATGGTAGTGTGTCAGATAAAATCATGGGTATGCATACCAGTCCACATCCTCCCCTATTATTTTGCGTCTGTCGTACCAAATAGTCAGTACTGAAAAGGACAAGGTGGTTGTTAGATTAAGCACAGTGTCTAGTAATAATAGATATTTCTTATCAAGTATTAATATATGCCAAGCACTGTTGTCAGCATTTTACATAGATTATTTTATTTAATTCCCACAATAACCTTACGCAGTATGTAACTATTTTTATGCCTATTTTGGTTAAAGAACTTGTTCAAGGTCATGGGCCTATTTAGTGGCAGAGTGTAGAAGTAATTGAAGATGTCTGATTCAAAGTCTACACATTCCCCTTCATCTCTGTGTAGTACCTGAGTACTCTTACATCAAGAAGTGGAGCTTCTTGACTTCGAGTCAGATCTGTAATTTATGAATTGGTCTTAACTTTGCATTCACTCAACAAATATTCAGGGAGTATTTCCTACTGTAGGCAATTCTTTTGCTTCATATTCATGGCGTTTAAATGTTACCAAGGGAGAAAGATCATATAGTTCCAACAGTCAGTCAGTGTGTCAACTATGCCTTCTTTAAGACCTACCGTAACTAGATGTGTGACTTTTGCAGTCAGTTTACTCCCGGCTTCAGTTTCCTTATTTTGGAGATGATATTTTGAGTGTCCTAAACCTTTACGAGTTGATGATATGTGGTTGTCTAGTATCATTCTTGCTTAAACCAAATGTAGGTTGAAACCTTCAGACCCATGCAGTGGTGCCCCTCCATTTCCTTTGCTTGGTTATCTTCTCTCCATCTTTTAATGTTGAATACTCATCTGCTCTCTGAACTTTGAATATCATCTAGACCTTTCCCTGATCTCTAGACATCCAATACTGAATAGAAGAGGGGACGATGAACATGCTCATTTTGTTGTCAATGTTATAAGAAAAATGCATTAAGTAAGTAGCATGTCAGAATTTTCATGATAGATTTATCATGATAATATTTTATCATATACGGGTGTTGTGTCAAATACTTTTGCTGCATGTATTGATAACACTATAAGTTTTTTCTTTTCTTTTAATATTGTGAATTACATTATTGAAATTTGAATGCTAATTTGGCATTCTTTTTATGGTATAAATCCTACTTGATCATGAGGTATTACATTTTTATGTTTTTGATGATGCATGATATTCATTAAGGATTTTTACATCCATATCTATGAAATATTGAGGTATGAGCCTTCTTTTCTTTTTTTATTTTCCCCCTCTTTTCCTGCCTTCTTTGGAAGTTTTTTTTTGGAGTATTTCATTTTATCTTTATTGTTTTCCCTTATTAGATATTCCCCTTTGTTATATTTTTATTTATTTGTCACTATTGAATTTGTGATCTACATTTTTATCACAATCTATTGTCATATAATATTATATATCACTTCATGTATAATATGGAAACTTTAATGAAATATAATTTCATTCTCCCTCTTTTTCTATTTTCTAATGTCATACATTTTACTTCTAAGTATGTTATAAAGTATATGTTATAAATCCTACAGTGGATTTTTATTAGCTTTCCTTTTAATATTCTTTAAAAAATTAAAAATGTATAGATATGTTTTTAAAATTATCCACATATTTATCATTTCCAGTGTTTTTTTATTCCTTTGTGGAGTTTCAAATTTCAATGTGGTATAATTTTTCTTCTGTCTAAAGGGTTACCTATAACATTTCTTGTGGTTCATGTCTATTCATGAATACTCTGTGCTTTTGTCTTTTGCCTGAAAAAAATCTTTGGTTTGGCTTTGTTAAATATATTTTTTACTAGATATATAATTCTTGTTGACAGCTTGCTTTTTGCTCCCTTTCAGGATTTTACAGATATTATTCTGTTATCTTTGTGTTCTATAGTTTTCTGAAAAAAAAATTGCAGTTACTTTTTCTCTTTGTTATCTGTGTGTGATGTGGTATGTATTTTTACAGCGTCTGCTTTTAAGATTTTCTTTTAGTACTAGTTTTCTGCAGCTTGATTTCTATGTGCCTTGATGTAGTTCTCTTTGTGTTTATCCTATTTGAGATATTTTGATCTATGGATTCTTACTTTTTATCAAATTTGAAAAAAAAAATGGACATTTTTGTGTGATTACTTTTTTGGTAGACATCTCTCCCTTTGCCTCCATTCTGCATATGTTAGATTGCTTAACAGTGTCCCACAGATCCCTAAGGCTCTGTTCTTCTTTTTCTTTCTCTTTTCTCCTCTGTGCCTTAGTTTTCTCTGTATTCATGTTCACTGAAATTTTCTACTTCTGGGTCTAATCTTCTGTTAATCCAATCTAGTTAATTTTTTTATTTCAAATTTTCAGTTTTTCAGCTGTAAAAGTTCTATTTATTTTGTGTGTATTTCAGTTCTATTTTACTATATTTACAGTTTCATTTATATTCTTACAAACTCACTGCCATCGAGTCAGTTCTGACTCGTATCGATCCCTCCCTAGGTTTCTGAGACAGTATCTCTATGAAAGTAGATTGACCAGTCTTCTGTCCAATTTATATTCTTAAACATATTTATAAAAATGGTTTAATGTTGATGCCTACAAATTATACTATCTCTGTTATTTCTGTGTCTACTTCTAATGAGTGATCTTTCTCTTAGTTACAATTTCTTTGCATAGTTAGAACATATTATTGAGTCCTGGACATTAAGAATGTTACCTTCTGAGAGTCTTTATCTTACTGCCTTCCTTCATGAACTATGAAATAAACCTTGTTTAGGAAAGCCATTGAATAACTAACTTTCTAATCAACTTGATGTTTTGAGGCTTGTTGTTAAGTGTTTTAGGATCAGTTTTGTGAACCAAACGCCAAACCACACCCACTGCTGGCAAGTCGGTCTCAACTCATAGTGACCCCTCTTGCGTTTCTAAGGCAGTATCTCTACGGAAGTAGATTGCCTAGTCTTCTTTCCATGGAGTGGCTGGTGGGTTTGAACCACCAGCCTTCTGGTTAGCTGTCATATGTCTTAGGCACTATTCCCCCAGTTTTGTGAAGCCTTTAACATAATCCTAGTTTTGTCTTACTATTAATATGGTAGCATCCAGCTTCTCTACTGAACATCCTGGCTGTTCAGTAAGTTATCTCCATTCTGGCTGGATGAAACATAAAACATCTTGAAGCTCTCTGTGGACTCTGCACTTTGTTACAGTTACAGCTTATCAGTTTGTCATATTTTTGTTCAGTCTCTTGAGTTTTCAAGCTATATGCATGCACTTTTTATTCAGCAACTATTTTATGGAACCCTGTAGAGATTTCTGAAGTTCTTTACCTGCACAGCTGTATTATCCACTGTACAGTGGACCAATACATTCTAGGCCTTGTAAACGTCTCAGAACTCTTATTATCAGATTTTGTAAAGTATCCCTTCCTTGCATTATAGCCTAGAAAGTGACTCTAGGCAGAAAGTTGTCACAATTGTAATGTTCAACGTCTTTGTTTCCCTTTCTCTTGCAGCATAGTCCTCTGCCACCTTTGTCTGACATCTGAAATAAATTGTTACATGTTTTGTCTGTATTTCTCGTTGTTTCCTACAAGAGGGTAAGACTAGTACAAGTTGCTTCAACATTATCAGAAGCAAAAGTCTGTGAAATGGAATTTGTTTTTCTATAACATTTTATTATAGAGAATTTCAAACATATACAAAAGTAGAGAAAATAGCCTAATGTATTCTTGTACTAACCATCCAACTTTAGCCATTAAGAACAGAACGCCAAAGTTGTTTTGCCTATGCCCTCTACTCAGTCCCCTCACACTTCTTACATTATTTTAAAACAAATCATGCAGAAGAATTCAAAGGAAGAAATGGCAAAACTTAGAGCTCTGATGGCGTAGTGCCTAAGGCATTTGACTGCTAACTAGAAGATTGGCAGTTCACACCCACCAGCCACTCCTCGGAAAGAAGGTTGGGCTATCTACTTCTGTAGTGATACTGCCTCGGAAACCCAAGGATGGGTCACTATGAGTTGGATCTGA
>NW_006921769.1:6560055-6578065 GCF_000298275.1 Orycteropus afer afer
TTTTGTCAAGAAATGCAAATTGAAAGTAAATGAAAAAGAAAATAATTCAAGATCTGTTATTAATGAACATAATCAGTTTGCTTAATTTGCTGACATGTGATGATAATAAGGTCAGACTTATAGCTACACTTCTTTATATGGACCCAAAAAAACAAACCCATGGCTGGTGAGTTGATTTTGACTCATAGCAACTATAAAAGAGAATAGAAGTGCCTGATAGGATTTCCAAGGCTATACATCTTTACAGAAGCAGACTGTCATATCTTTGTCCTATAGAGTGGCTGCAAGATTCTAACCACCAACATTCTGAAAAGTAACCAAACACTTTAACTATTGTACCACCAGGGTTCCTTATACTGACCAGTTAATTATATTTGCTTAATTAATTTTATTTCCAAATATATTTGCATAAAATATATTTTAATATCGGTACTCCAATATATGAAACTAAGGAAGTTGTGCTGTTAGGTGCCATCAAGTTGCTTCCAATTCATAGTGACCCTACGCACAACAGAATGAAACATTGCCCAGTCCTGCACCATCCTCACTATCCTTGCTGTACCTGAGCCCGTCGTTGCAGCCACTGTGTTAGTCTGTCTAGTTGAGGATCATCCCTCTTTTCACTGACCCTCCACTTTGCCAAGCATGACATCCTTGTCCAGGGAATGGTCCCTTCTGATGATATGACCAAAATGTTGTATCATCATAACAAAATGTTGTTGTTGTTATGTGCTGTCAAGTTGGACCAGACCCATAGTGACCCCTCCTTGGGATTCCGAGGTGGTATCACTACCAGAAGTAGATTGCCCAACCTTCCTTTCGAGGAGTGGCTGGTGGATTTGAACCACCAGCCTTCTGGTTAGCAGTCAAGTGCCTTAGGCACTATGCTACCAGAGATCCTATGACCAAAGTAGGTGAGACAAAGTCTGGCCATTCTCACTTCTAAGGAGCATTCTGGCTGCACTTCCAGGACAGATTTGTTTGTTCTTCTGGCAGTCCATGGTACTTTCAGTATTCTTTGCCAACACCACAACTCAAAAGCATCAACTCTTCTTTGATCTCCTTATTCATTTTCCAGCTTTCAAATGTGTATGAGGCAATTGAAAATAGCATGGCTTGGGTTAGGTCACCTTAGTGTTCAAAGAGTCATCTTTGCTCTTCAGCTCTTTAAAAAGGTCTCTTATAGCAGATTTGCCCAGTGCAATACAATGTCTGGTTTCTTGACTGCTGCTTCCATTGGTGTTGATTATGGAACCAAGTAATATGACATCTTTGACAACTTCAGCCTTTAATCTTTATCAGTAAGTGCTTCAAATCACCTTCACTTTCAGCAAGCAAATTTCTGTCATCTGCATATTGCAGGTTGTTAATGATTCTTTCTCTAATCCTGATGCTACATTCTTCTTCATATAGTTCATCTTTTTGGATTATTTGCTCAGTATGCAGCTTGAATAAGTATGGTGAAAGGATGCAACCCTGACGCACTCCCTTCCTGATTTTAAACCACGCCATATCCCCTTGTTCTGTTCAAAGGACAGCCTCCTGATCTATGTACAGATTTCTCATGAACACAATTAAGTGTTTTGGAATTCCCATTATTTTCAATGTTATCCAAAATTTGTTATGATCCACATAGTCAAATGCTTTTGTGTAGTCAATAAAACACAAGTAAACATCTTTCCGGTATTCTTTGCTTTCAGCCAGGATCTATCTTACATCAGCAATGATATCCCTTGTTCCATGTCCTCCCCTGAATCCACCTCTCATTTCTGGAAGCTCCCTGCCAATATACTGCTGCAACCATTTTTGAATTATCTTCAACAAGATTCTACTTGCATGAGATATTAATGTTATTGTTCAATAATCACCACATCCTGTTTGATCACCTTTCTTTGGAATGGGTACAAATATGAATCTCTTCCAATTTTTTGGCCAGGTATCTGTCTTCCAAATTTCTTGGCATATATGGGAAAGTGCCTCCAGTGTAGCATCTGTTTGTTGAAACATCTCAATGGGTCTCTGTCAATGTTGGAGCCTTGCTTTACACCAATTCCTTCAGTGCAGCTTCAACTTCTTCCTTCAATACCATTCTTTCTTGGTCATATTCCCCCTCCTGCAATAGATCAACATTGAGAAATTCTTTTTGGTACAGTGACTCTGTGTTTTCCCTCCATCTTCTTTTTGATACTTCCTGCTTCATTCAATATTTTGCCCATAGAATCTTTTACTATTGCAACTCGATGCTTGAATTCTTTCTTCAGTTCTTTCTGTTTGAGAAATGCTGAGTGTGATCTTCCCATTTGGTTTTCTAATTCCAGGTCTTTGCACATTCAATTGTGATATTTGACTTTGTCTTCTTGAGCTGCTCTTTGAAATCTTCTGTTCAGCTCTTTTATTTTGTCATTTCTTCCATTACCTAAACTAAGGATAACTCACTGCCAACAAGTCCATTCGACTCACAGCGACCCCTCCTTAGGTTTCCGAGGCGTCATCTCTATGGAAGCAGATTTCCCAGTCTTCCTTCCAAGGAGTGGCTGGTGGGTTTGAACCACCAGTCTTCTGGTTAGCAGTCAAATGCCTTTGGCACTACACCACCAGCAATTGGAACTGGTTCATTTTGGTTTGACCCTGTGCTGAGAAGCAGCATTTCTGCCTCAAGTACCTTGAACCAGAATCCACATTTTAACAAGATCCCTGTGTGATTCCTATGAATCTTGTTAAAATGTAAATTCTGATTCAGTATGTCTGGGTAGAAATGTCAGTTCTTAACAGCACATCAAACCAAAATGAGCCAGTTCAAAGCCCTGGTATAAATCTCTTATTGGTAACAGGAGAAAAGAACAAACTTAAATGACATATCTTAATTGGGTTTTCTTTACATGCAAAGAAAAAATTATGAGTAAGTCAAGCTACAAAGATATTTAACATTTTTTTATGGTTTAATACTTTTCCATATGCTGTACATAAGTAGTTTTCCAAATCATGATGGTAATTGCTTTTGAATGCTTTCATGTGTGCCAAGGTATGATTGGCATTCATTTTGTGTTGCTGTTTAGTCTGTGTGGTATCAATGGAAATAAATTAAAAGTAATTTATTATGTCAAGTGAAATGAGAATGACAGAAAGAAACATGAAATCCAAACCAAATTCAATAAAAGGAAGATTCTTGCAAGACAGAATGGAAGAAGGGAAATCCATTACCCAAAGCTAATCCCTACAAACTTAGTAGCACTCAGGAAGCTCCACATGTCTTAGCTCAAAATATCATGCTTGGCCATTTTTAAAAATGTATTTCTTATTATCCTATCATTGAAGGTATTTGGGGTATGTATCTATAAGTTCAAAAGATAATAACTTCTTAGCTTATTATCAATGAAAGAAAACTTATATTATTATAAAAATTTCATTGTAGGCA
This sequence comes from Orycteropus afer afer, assembly GCF_000298275.1. Classification (NCBI taxonomy): domain Eukaryota; kingdom Metazoa; phylum Chordata; class Mammalia; order Tubulidentata; family Orycteropodidae; genus Orycteropus; species Orycteropus afer. The sequence continues at coordinate 6,563,471 of NW_006921769.1, forward strand.
GCATTTTTTTTTTTAAACCTTGGAATAAATTTTACAAGTATTAAAAAAAAAATCCTGATTGCAAGTTGTGTTGAGAATTCATACAGACAAAAATTTTTGTGAACACTGTATTGTGATTGTTATTGAGTCATTCTGCTATGTCAAGATACATAAGCTTCTCAATTCCCTGTTAATCAACATTTCATTTCTTACATGTTATCAATGAATAGTGCTGGTATGGGAAAATGCCTGTGTTCCCATCTGTGTATGTGTGGGATGAGGGTATTATGAAATGACAGTTCTGTAGTTCTGCTGTGCACTTAACGGTGAGATGAGTGAATGTTATTCACCCTCCACAAAACTTGCTCCTAGGCATAAATGAAACCAATTTCAAACTAAATTTGATATCCTATAAAAACAAATAATGGAATATTTACTAAAAAGTAAGCACACAAAAAAAGATGTTCCTATAATTTATTCTATAGACTCAAGGAAGTTCTGATTTTTTTTAATCCTTTGGTCTGACCACCATCACCTTCCATGAGAGCTTCAGTTGAGACAAATGTCAAAATTCCAAAGACAGAATTTGCTCACCTTATGGTGCATATCAGACAATCAGAATCTTCTGTAGTTTGATTGAGAGTGGGATTGTTTGAAGATTTAGTCAAAGGCAATATTTCAAAAGGAAAAACTGCAGATTTCTTTTATTTTTATACTTGATTTATGCAACATTGGGAAATATTGCTAAATAATATAGTAGCCCGATTATCTTGAATACTTTTAATTTCATAGATAAGCTCTTAGTTGTAACATTCATTGTGCCAGTCAAGAGGCCACTGTTTTCAACAGGGAAAAGCCATTTTTGACATTAAGTATTCTGACTTTCAAGGTTTTGGTTGATGAAGATACAGATACCAGACACACTTTTAATAGCCATTCATGGAATGTGGATTTCCTGATGAGAATGCCATATGGCTGTGCCCCTACTTTGAGTTTTTATTTGAATGTTTATAGCACCTAAATTATAGCTTAATCTAAATAACCCACACATAACAACACACTTTATGTGCAATAGTATTTTAAGGAAAATTGTATACATTGTATACTTAGGTTTGTCAATAAGCCATGGTATTTTCAATCATGTCTTATTCATGTGAAAGCTGGACAATGAATAAGGAAGACTGAGGAGGAGTTGATGCTTTTGAGTTGTGGTGTTGGTGAAGAATACTGAAAGTACCATGGATTGCAAAAAGGACTAATAAATTTGTCCTGGAAGAAATGCAGCTGGAATGCTCCTTGGAAGCAAGAATGGCCAGACTTTATCTCATCTAGTTTGGTCATGTTATTAGAAGGGACCATTTGCTGTAGAAGGATATTATACTTGACAAAGTGGAGGGTCGACAAAAAAGGGGACGGCTCTCAACGAGATGGATTGACACAGTGGCTGCAACAATGGGCTCAGGTATAGCAAGCATTGTGAGGCTGGCACAGGACTGGACAGTGTTCCATTCTATTATACCTAGGGTCACTATTAGTCAGAGCCTACTCGATGGCACCTAGCAACTACATAACGGACAAATGTTATAGATTGTGTTCCCCCAAGATTTGTGTCAACTTGGCTTGGTAATGATTCTCCTTGGTTTAGCAATTATGTAAAAAATGTATGTGGCAGATACATAATGATCCACCAGAATGTGATCTGATGTAATAAGTTGATCAGGTATAAGAGGATTAAGGGGTAGGATACAACATTCTTAGTCCCATTACAGCCCTGATCTGATGTAAGACGAGCTTCTCTGGGTGTGGCCTACAACAAGTCTTATTTTACAAGAGATTAACAGAGAGAGATGGGAACAGAGAGGGTGGGGGTGGGGTGGGGCTACTATCATCAGGAAAGAGCTGGGAATGGAGCACATCCTTTGGACCCAGAGTCCCTTTGCTGGGATCCTCCTAGGACCAAGAGACCCAGGGAGAGAAAGCCTTTCCCTAGAGCTGGTGTTCTGAATTTGGACTTCTAGTTTCTTAAACTGTGAGATAATAAATTTCTGTTTGTTAGCGCCATGTGCCCACTTGTGGTATTTCTGTTATAACAGCTCTGGATAACTAAGACGAAACCAAACCAAACTCACTGCCATCAAGTTGATTCCAACTCATAGTGACCTCCTTTGGGCTTCTGAGGAGGTAAATCTTTGTTGAAGTAGATTGCCCAGTCTTACTTCCACAGAGTGGCTGGTGGGTTTGAACCGCCAACCTTCTGGTTAGCAGTCAACTGCCTTAGGCACGACACCACCAGAACTCTTTAGATAACTAAGACAGAAGGGTTATATATGCTTTATAAACCCTTAGTTACAGCTTCTGTGACAAATGTAACCTTGATTCTTAACTAAACCTTGTATAACTAAGCATTCTAGAGAATGAAATTGTAATCTTGAACTATGAGGAGTGCACATATCATCACTAATAATAATAGTTGTCATTATTATAATTTTTCTAGTAGTAGTTGTAGTGATAGATGACAGTTTTGAAAAGCATTAATAATAATAATAGTCACAATAGAGGGAGAATTGGAAGATAAACTAGTGTTTCTTGAGCGTCTACTATGGGCTAGATGCTTTAGGTTCCTAGCATCATTTATTCTTCACAATGACATGTTGAAAACTTTATTCTTCACAATGATACATAATGAAAAATAAATTCACATGATCAGTAAACTGCAGAACTGGAACTCAAATCCTTTACTCTCTGGCTCCAAAATAGATACTCAGTGTACTGCTTGTATCCTCCTCTGTCCAATCTTCTGGAGGAGTCATTGTGATGTATTTTAGACACATTTTTGTTAGAAATTCTGGAAAAATACTAGTTTATAGATAAAGAAAGGATCTAGAATTCTTCCCTTTATTAAAGTTTGTGCTTCTGGTGGTGGGAAAATGTGGAAAACTTTATTTCCGTTTTTGAACGTATTCAACTTCTCTATAAAGATATGACTCAGATTCAGTTAATGGAAGTTGAAATTGTAGTGCAATGTTTTTTCTCATGGGAAGCTTTGTGGGAAATCACAAAGCAGATTCACTCTGTGCATCCTAGATTCTTCCCAGAGCATAATCATGCTAAGAAGCGAGCTTACTTGTATTAGTGATCTAATTCTCAGTGTTGTTGTTCTTCCTGTGTGCTGTTGAGTTGACTCTGATGCACAGCGACCCCATTTGACAGAGTAGAACTGTACCACAGGGCTTCCTTGGCTGTCATCTTTACAGGGACAGGTTGCCACATGGGGTTGCATTATGCAGTTGCATATAATTAATGTTAAAGTCGAGTTGTACTACTTCTTACAGTTTTTAACTCAAATTGAATAGTAACACATGAATGATTAAAATGGGTATATTTTACTGCAGTGATGTTAATACGGATTTTGATGATTGCAGTGATAGTGTAAACACGTTAGGAAAAATAAGTCATTGACTAGAATTCTGTGGTACATTTTCTAAAATACTTTTGTTTTATTTCTGCAGTTATAATTTATTTTTTATGATGGTTGTTATGAAAGGTATGTGGAAGATAGGAGAGGTTAACAGTTGGTGATGTGATGGTTATGTCCACACTGTAATGGATTTAGAAATGATAGCTATTATTATAAAGTCAGCTGTTTTGATATTATGGAGATATAATGAATGTGAAAGAGTTTTAAGTAGGAGCTTACTCAAAAGTACTCTACTCTCCATTAACATTCATAGAATCAAAGCATTATTCAGTATGTTTTAAGGAAAAAGTGAAAGGTATTGGTTAATCTAGTGAGTCTTTTAAATGCAAGAGCTACTGCCATATTATGCATCAAAGTAACAAATAAGAAAATATGTAATACAAATACAGTAAATATCTACTTAGTACGTACTTCAAACTTCTATATACTAATGTATATAGAGTAATTTAGAAAAAATTAATTTGAAACTTAGGGTAGTAATTCAGTGACTCAGGAGATGCTTCTGTCAGTCAAATTCAATTGTTTATTTAAATCATATCCAGGCTCACATAGCTCTGTTCATTCATGATAAACTTGGTTAAGAATAGTTATGTTTATTTAAAGTCACATTAGTATTTTTTCCTATAGATTTACAATTATTTAATGCTCCTTGTTCTCTAAGTCTAAGTCTTCTGTTCCTCATTTTTTCTTCTTGTTCAGTTAAACCAAACTTTCGTGACTGATGTAGTCCTGTTTTAAGAGATCTGTTATAGAAGAGTAGAAAAAATAATTTTCTACTTATTTATGGATCTATTCTATAAGTTTACTTTCTTAACAAGGGTCATTGAAGTGTTTTCACAAAACCTGTTTTATAGAAATATCTGAATGTTGTTAAAGCAGCAAAATGAACTTTATACTAAAGTAAACTTTTAATGTAATTAACTAAATTATGGCTCCTGATCTTACTGTAAGCTAATATTTGAACTATAGAAACCATCCTAAAAAATTCCTAAAATATCTTTCCACTCCATATCATACAGTTCAGAATGTGACATAAATCCAAGCACTTTCATTTCCAGGTCAAGTCAGAAAAACTGAACTGTTTGTTTTCAATATTTTCTCAGACATAGGAGCCCATTATCCTGAAATGGTGGCTTCTTATTAACACTTATTTCTCTTAGGATTCATTTACACACAAAACAGGACCCTATTTTGTGGACTTGTGTTTGTTTTGTAGTTAAGGGAGGTCAAAGTGGTCTTTTTGATAGGTACATAAATTTCATATTATGGTAAAATTTATCATCATTTTGGCAACAATGATTAAAAATATACAAATATCATTAGGCCCTTTTGTCCTGAGTTTTTACTAAGTCTTGCTACTATGTTATATTTTCCTTTTAATACGTTTTGAATGAAAGGAAATGATAAAGGTAAAAAAAAAAAAATTGAGTCCTGGCAGTTCAAACCCACCAGCCACTCCTTGGAAGGAAGGTTGGGCAATCCTACTTCTGTAGTGATACTGCCTCGGAAACCCAAGGAGGGGTCACTATGAGTCAGGGCCGACTCGACAGCACATAACAATAACAATGATAACTTTATAGATTCTGTTCTGTTGGCTTCCTATTACTTTATTGGCCTTCATGCTTCAACATAGCAAAACACATTGGACTGAAATTAATTTGATAGTGACAAAAAAAAAAGAAACCCTTCTTTCTTAATCCTCTTTATCAGAGCCTTCTCTTTGAAGCAGAGGCAGCATGATACACTGAAATAAGTACTAGACATGTATCAAGGACGTGAATCTGAATTTCATTATCATATATTATTTGTGACCTTGAGGAAGTGGCTAAATATTTGAATTTTGATTAATTTCTTCTATAAAATTGAAATAATGACTATCTCATGAAATACCAGGTGCTGGGTTGTTGTTGTTTTGTTGTTGTTGTTGTTGTTGTTAGGTGCTGTTGATTCAGTTCCGACTCATAGTGACCCTGTATACAACAGAACGAAACACTGCCTGGTCCTGTGCTACATTCACAGTCATTGCTATGCTTGAGCCCATTGCTGTCACCACTGAGAAAATGAGTACAGCCACTGTAACCATTGAGAAAATGAGTGTTGTTGTTGTTGATGTTATTTGCTGTTGAGAAAATCAGTAGTTAATCTAAAAAAAAAAAAAACTATTTTTTTTGTTAGAAAATACACTTATGACATCAAACTTCCCTTACCTGAAACTCAGAGTAAAAAGGAATCATCCATTTTAGTTGAGTTTTTCAGATATTCTAGGTTTCACTCGTTTAAAGCACCAAAGTTTTTTCTGGTTGAACCATTTTGATTAAATAATTATCTAAAAATTATTTCACATATACCTGCTGCTAAAATGATATTATACCGAATTCCTCACTTATCTACTATCTTGTTATCTGACATTGTGCATTTACGACAATAGTAAAAATATCTACTATCTGACCATTTTGCACATTAATGACATACATATGGCAGTAACGAGGCCAAGGTGCTAGGTGAGAGTAACATTGGCTGTGATGGTTAAGGCTATTTCAACTCAGTTGGACCGTAATTCTCAGTGGTTTGGCAGTTAGGTAATGATATAATTTGACAGTTAGGTAATGATTTAGTCATTCTCCATTTTATGATCTGATGTGGTCATCTTCCATTTTGCATAATGCTGATTTTTGCATTAACGACCTGGTCTTTGGAACCTATCCATATCGATAAGTGAAGTGGGCATATTGCCCTACTTTTATGGAACCATTCATCCAATCACTAGCAAATATTTCTTGAGTGCTATTTTATGCCAAGCCCTCTTCTAAGCCCTGCATTTAAACATGAAAAAAGAAAAAGACATGACTTCACTTCTCATAGAACATATGAGCAAGTAGAGATGGGCATCAGGTTAAAAAAAAAAAGGAAGAACAACAAGTAAGTGCAGACAATTTCTGATAAGTTATAAGAAGAAAAACAAGAGGGCAGTAAAAGCAGGAATTGGAGAAAACGGCATTAAGTTGAGTGGCTAAGAAAGGATTCTGAGAAAGTGGAATTTGAGCTGAGATCTGAAAGATGAGAGAAGGCTGGTCTTACAGACTGGGGAAGAACATTCCAGGTTCTTGGAAACATATATGAGAGGTCTTTGTAGAAAAAGAGTCAATTTTTCTTTTCAAGAATCTAACAGAAACCCAAAGTGGCTTGAAAAAAAATGACATAATATACAGAATCCTGTACTGTTTATAAAGAGTTTTTATAGAAAATAGTTTAAGACAACCAGTTGAGATAAGTAAGACATGTTATTTTCTTGGACAAATATAGACACTGAGGTACAGAAGGCTAATTTGCCCAAGATCATCTTGGCAGTAAGTGGAATGAGAATTCCAGTGTCTGACACGTAGTCCTGGGCTCTTTCTGCCGTGAAAATCTCCTGGCTGAACATCTTCATGTTTCCCTTAGGCCCAAGGAGTTTGAGTGTGGAAGGCCAGTTGCCTTTATATAAAAGTCTTTTGGGTTCTTGTATTTGAATCATAGTTTTTTTTTTTTTTTTCTTTTCTTTTCGCTGCTATTGGGTTATCTTATATATGATGTGAGGAGCTCTGGTAGCATAGTGCCTAAGGCACTTGACTGCTAACCAGAAGGCTGGTGGTTCAAACCCACCAGCCACTCCTCGGAAGGAAGGTTGGGCAATCCTACTTCCGTAGTGATACTGCCTCGGAAACCCAAGGAGGGGTTGCTATGAGTCAGGTCGGACTCGACGGCATGTAACAATAACAACATGTATGATGTGAGCCATTCCCTTGTTTATTTTTTGAAAGGTACACATAGGTATATTAACACATTAAGTCTATTAGAAATGTATAAAGTAACAGTAAATAGCTTCTGAATAAGAGCCTGTTGGACTGTCCAATTAATATAACACTGGATCTCAGGTATATATTTTGATTTTTTTTCCCCTGACTCTTCATTTGCTTGGCCCTGTTCCACTTCAAAGACAAGGGTGTGGGATATGCAATATTTCTTAAGGAAGAATATCAATAATGGGCCATTTTACAGCTCAGCCCTCTTATTCTCTATAATGCCAATCTGGATCCACTAGCAATTAGAAGTGAAAGGTTTAGAGTTTTTTGCAGTCTGTACGAGCTGCTATAAGGGAGCTTTTACCCTCTTGGAGAGATTTCTCTGAAGCAGAAAAACTCCCATGGAAAACCATAGATGAGCTATTCACCAGTGTTTGGGCTCTTGCTTTCCTAGAATGGGTTTAAAATAGTGCAGAAGAAGATGAACTATTAGAAAATAAGAAGCTGATCCAAATACTCTAAACAAATTATTTAATTCAGCCTCATTGACTTGGAGAACACCCATGGCTTTTAGGTTGAAAAAAGAGAACTTTAAAGATGTTATCTCAGTAATGAGGCAGCAAATGCCATTGCACTAAAGAAAAATGTGGCTGAAGATAATTCAAAAATAGTTGCAGCAGTTCATTGACAGGAAACTGCCAGAAATTCAAGCCAGATTCAGAAGAGGATGTGGAACTACGGATATCATTGCTGGTGTCAGATAGAAGTTGGCTTAAAGCATAGAATACCAGAAAGATATTTACCTTTGCTTTATTGACTATGCAAAGACATTTCACTATGTGGATCATAATACACATTGTGAAGAATGGAAATTCCAGAATACTTAATAGGGCTTATGAGGAATGTGTACATAGACCAACAGGCAGTTGTCTGAATAAAACAAGGGTTTACTGCATGGTTTAAAATCAGGAAAGGTGTGTGTCAGGGTTGTGTCCTTTCATCATACCTGAATGCTGAGCAAATAATCTGAGAAGCTTTAATATATAAAGAAGAATGAAATATCATGATTTGAGGAAGACTCATTAAAAACTTGAGGACATGCAGATGACACAAACTTGTTTGCTGAAAGAGGACTTAAAACAGTTACTGATGAAGACAAAGACTACAGCTTTCAGTAAGGATTTCACTTTAACATAAAGAAAATAAAATTACTCATAATTGTGCCTATTTACAACATTATGATAATCAGAAAAAATATTGAAGTTATGGAGTATTTCATTTTACTTGGATCCACATTCAACACCCATGCAAGGTCAATCAGGAAATCAAATGACATTTTTGTACTGAGCACATCTGCTGCAAAAGACCTCTTTAAATTGTTACAAAACAAAGATGTCATTTTGAGGATGAAGGTATGCCTGATGGAGGCCATGATATTTTCAGGCACTTCATATATATGTGAAAGCTGGACAATGAATAAGGAAGACCAGAGAAGAATTGATGCACTTGAATTATAATGTTGGCTAAGAATGTATCATGGTGCGTCTCCTTGCCCAGAGCAAAGAAGAATGAAGAAAACCAAAGATGTGTGGAAAGAATTAGTCCAAGGGACTGGTACACCATGCAATCCTCAGCCTATTTGACTAAGAGACCAGAAGAACTAGATGGTGCCCAGCTGCTACTGTCAAACACTTGGAGGGCGATCTATGTAGGAGATCCTGGATAGAGTGGGAAAACAATGTGGAACAAAACTCAAAATCATAAAAAAAAGGGGGGGGCACAAGATTTGCTAGTCTGAGAGAGCATGGTGGAACCCCTGAGACTATGGCCTCTACCTGCTCTTCAGGTCTGGAATTAAACCACTCCTGTGGCTTCCAGCCAAACAAAAGATAGGCATATGAGCTGACCATTTACATTAGGTAGATACACTCCTTGAAGAGCTTACCCATGGGAGAATAGAAAGGCCGTGTATGCACAAGGAGACAGCTCGGGGTGCAGGAGTGAATGGGAGGAAGGACACAGGGAAGAGGTGACTATGCGGAGGAAGTGGGAGGGGAACTGTTGCATTGTGGGAAATTGCAGTCAATATCATGAGACAAAATGCATGTGAACTGCTGTATGGAAAATGAATTTGCTCTGTAAACTTTTATCCAAATCACAATAAAAATTAAAAAAAAAAAAGAAAGAATATATCATGGACTTCTGGAACAATGAACAAATATGACTTGGAAGAGGTACAGCCACAGTGCTTCTTAGAAGTGGTGATAGTGAGATTTTGTCTGATATACTTTGGATGTGTTATCAAGAGGGATCATTCCCTAGGGAAGGATATCATCTTGATAAAGCAGAGGAAGACTCTCAATGAGTTGGATTGACACAGTGGCTGCAACAGTGTTCTCAAACACAGCAACGATTGTGAGAATGGCCCAGAACTGGGCAGTGTTTCATTCTGTTATACGTAGGGTTGCAGTGAGCTGGAACTGACTTGATGGCCCTCAGTGCTATTTTTCTAATTGCAGATTTGTGACTTCTGCCAAAAGCTGACCTGGTCATCTTTGTTAGGAAAGACACATGGAACTGGGGATTACCCCTGCCCATTCCTGGCACATTGACTGCATTGGACCTCCCATTTGAGACTGTTGGTGGCGCATCATTGCTGGTGGCACTTTTTAGGTTATAGTTTTGCTATTTCATTCCTGTTGAGTAAATCTGGCCACCATTTTGGCCTTTGACAATAATCCATGTAATCTGACAATGATACATCTTTTATCACAGAAGCCAGTCCACAATGGGCTGGTAATCAAGGCATTTAATGACCCTTCTATGCTTCCTACTATCCACAGGTATTTGGTTTGTTGAACATTAGAACGGCCTCCTTAAAATAAATTGAAAGAGATCTTTTGCTTTACCAGCCTGAACGCCTCCTTTTCCACACAGAATAGTAAGACATGTTCATCCCTGAATCAAAGTGGCCCCATTTAAGGATCACTTTGGCATATAATTAGGGTAAAGGGATGAGAGGTTATATAGACCTATTTGGAACATTTAGTATATTACACTGACCATTCCCTCAACATGAAGAATCTTCCTTTCTCATAACAGCAACTCCAGACTAGTTTGTTTTGTATACACTCTTGATGACAGCCTGGTCAAAAAGAGAAAAAGGGATTCAAATTTAATTCTAGCTCAGTGCTTACATTTCCTTGTTTGACTGAGTCTTCCTATATGATATAGATGTTGATCACTTGGTTGGGTAAACTACTTGCTGAGTCACCCTACAGTGAACCACATGGGCAAAAGTGGGAGACATATGGTACTCTCTAAGTTTATAAAGATGTTCTTCTCCCTCTGTCTTGCTCTTGTACTTTTTAGATGAAAGTTGTGTATGTAAGGGATTATTGAAAAAAAGGCAAAGTTGTAGCTACTGTAATTTGACATACCAATTTCGTGATGATAGAAAGAAAGCAACAACTTTGTGTTGTAGATAGAAAACTTTAGATTTGAGAAGTATGAGAATTGGAGGGATATTAATTTCTTTTCCTTCAGAGCCATTCATAAAACTTTCCTATTGAAAGAAGATGCTTATCCATAAGTAGCTTACACTGACTGTTGCAAGCACCTTAATTTTTTTTTTTTTTTAATTTTTATTATGATTTGGGTGAAAGTTAACAGAGCAAATTCACTAAGCACCTTAAATTTCACTGACTGCTGGGTCTGCCACCTTCCTACATGAAAGTTCTGGTCATGATTTGATCACTATTCCACTAAACCTTACTGACAAGTCCATAAGCAACAGCAGGAGGTGGCTCACCTCCTTTGTGTCCCACACAAAATAATTAACACCTCCAGATGTTTTCCCATTCATTTCTGTAACTGTTCTGCATTTATTTCCTGGAGCAAATTAACACAATCAGCTAGTAGTATGGACCAATAGGCCAAATTGGACTGGTGGGCAGTTCTTCCCAAAACAAGGACTGTTGTTGTTAGGTTCCATCGAGCTGGCTCTGACTCAGAGAGACCCTATGTACAACAGAATGAAACACCTCCTGGTCCTGTGCCGGCCTCAGTCCTTGCTGTACTTGAGCCCACATTGCAGCCACAGTGTCAATCCATCTTGTTGAGGGCCTCTCCTTTTTTGTCAACCCTCCACTTTGCCAAGCATGATATGCTTCTCCATGGAATTGTCTCTTCTGGCAACATGACCATAGTAGGTGAGACTACGTCTGGCCATTCTCGCTTCCAAGGAACATTCCAGCTGCACTTCCTCCTGGACAAATTTGTTAGTTATTTTGGCAGTCCATGGTAGTTTCAGCATTCTTTGCCAACACTCCAACTCAAAAGCATCAACTCTTCTTCGGTCTTCCTTGTTCTTTGTCCAGCTTTCCCATGCACATGAGCAATTGAAAATACTATGGCTTGGGTTAGGCACACCTTAGTCTTCAAAGAGACATCTTTGCTCTTAAGCACTTTACAAAGGTATTTTGCAGCAGATTTGCCCAGTGCAATGATATTTTCACTGCTGGTTTCATTGGTGTTGATTGTCGAATCAAGTAATATGAAATCTTTAACAAATTCCATCTTTTCTACATTTATTGTGATGTTGCTTATTGGTCCAGTTGTGAGGATTTTTGTTTTGTTTATGTTGAGATGTGATCCATACTGCAGATTGAAGTTTTTAATCTTCCTATGTAAGTGCTTCAAGTCATCTTCACTTTCAGCAAGCAAAGTTGTGTTGTCTGTATATCACAGGTTATTAATGAGTCTTCCTTTGAACCTGATGCCATGTTCTTCATATAGTCCAGCTTCTTGGATTATCTGTGCAGCATACATATTGAATAAGTGTGGTGAAAGGATACAACCCTGACACACTCCCTTCTTGATTTAAGCCATGGACCTTGTTCTGTTCGAACAACAGCCTCCTGGTCTGTGTACAGGTTCCTCATGAACACAATCAAGTGCTCTGGAATTCCCATTCTTCTCAATGGTATCCATAATTTGTCATGATCCACACATTTGAATGCTTCTGCTTTGTCAATAAAACACAAGTAAACATCTTTCTGGTGTTCTTTGCTTTCAGCCAAGATCCATCTGATATCAGTAATGATATCCCTCACTCTACATCCTCTTCTCAATCCAGCTTGCATTTCTGAAAGTTCTCTGTCAACTTCCTGCTGCAACTGTTTTTGAATTATGTTCAGCAAGATTTTACTTGTGTGTGATATTAATGATATTATTTGATGATCTCCACATTCTGTGGGATCATCTTTCTTTGGAATGGGTTCAAATATGGATCTCTTCCAGTCGGTTGGCCAGGTAGCTCTCTTCCAGATTTCTTGGCATGGACAAGTGAGTACCTCCAGCATCACATCATCCACTTGTTGAAACATCTCAATGGGTATTCCATCAATTCCTGGAGCCTTGTTCTTTGCCATTTCCTTTAGTGCAGCTTCAACTTCTTGCTTTAATATCATTGGTTCTTGATCGTATGTCACCTCCTGAAATGTATGAATGTTGACCAATTCTTTTTTTGTAGTGACTGTGTATTCCTTTCATCTTTTTTTTTGATGTTTCCTGCATCATTCAATATTTTTTTGCCCATAGAATCTTTCAGTATTGCAACTGGATGCTTGAAATTTTTCCTCAGTTCTTTCACCTCGAGAAATGCCGAACATGTTCTTTCCTTTTGGTTTTCTAACTCCCAGCTTTGCACATTTTATTGTAATAATTGACTTTGTCTTCTCGAGCTGCTTTTTGAAATCTTCTGTGCAGCTTTTTTATCTTGTCATTTCTTCTTTTTGCTTTAGGTACTCTTTAGCAAGTTTCATAGTGTCTTCTGACATCCATTTTGGTGTTTTCTTCCTTTGCTGTCTCTTTAATGACCTTTCGCTTTCTTCATGGATGATGTTCTTGATGTCATCCAACAGTTCCTCTGGTTTTTGGTCACTGGTGTTCAATGCATCAAATCTATTATGTAGATAGTCTCAAAATTCAGGAGAGATGTAATCAAGGTCATATTTTGGCTCTTGTGGCCTTGTTTTAATTTACTTCAGCTTCAACTTGAACTTGTAAATGAGCAATTGATGATCTGTTCCACATTCAGCCCCTGGCCTTGTTTTAGCTGACAATATTGAGTTCTCCATCTCCTCTTTCCACAGATGTAGTCAGTCTGATTCCTGTGTACTCCATCTGGTGAAGTCCATGTGTATAGCCATTGTTTGTGTTGTTGAAAAAGGTATTTGCAATGAATAAGTCATTGGTCTTGCAAAATTCTATCATGCTATCCCAGCATTATTTCTATCACCAAGGCCATATTCTCCAACTATTGATGATTCTTTTTTGTTACAAACTTTTGCCTTCTAACCACCAGTGATAATTAACACATCCTGTTTGTATGTTCAGTCAATTTCAGACTGTAGAAGTTGGTAAAAATCTTCAAATTCCTCATCTTTGGCTTTGGTGGTTGGTGGGTAAATTTGAATAATAGTCATATTAACTGGTCTTCCTTGTAGGTGCATGCATATTGTCCTATCACCGACAACATTGTACTTCAGGATAGATCTTGAAACATTCTTTGTGATGATGAATGCCACACCATGCCTCTTCAATTTGTCATTCCCAGCATAGCAGATCATATGGTTGTCTGATTCAGAATGGTCAAAACCAGTCCATTTCAGCTGACTAATGCCTAGGATATTGGTCTTTATGCAATTTCCATTTCATTTTTGAAAACTTCCAATTTTCCTAGAGTCATTCTTCATATATTCCATTTTCTGATTAGTAATGAATGTTTGCAGCTGTTTCTTTCCATTTTGAGTCTTACCACATCAGCAAATGGAAGTCCCAAAAGCTTTACTCCATCTACATCATTAAGTTCAGCTGTACTCTGAGTAGGCAGCTCTTCCCCAGTCATATTTTGAGTGCCTTCTGACCTGAGGGCTTCACTTCTAACACTATATGTCAGACAATGTTATGGTGTCTATTCATAAAGTTTTCTAGTAATATATCAGTGTTTCATTGATATTCATAAAGTTTTCACTGGCCAATTCTTTGAGAAGTGTATGGCCACTTCCTTCTTCCACATCTGTCTTAGTCTGGAAGCTTTGATGAAACTTGTCCACCATGGGTGACCCTGCTGGTATTTGAAATACCAGTGGCATAGACTCCAACCTCATAGCATCTCACAAGCCACCACAGTAAGACAAAGTGACAGACAAGTAGTGTAAAAACAAAGACTAGGCATAGTTATTTGAGCTGAACTGGGAATCTTAAGGCTACAAATTGGCCCAGAGGCTATGTTGAAGGTATCATCTATCTGTGCTTCCCTGACTGAGGCTGGTCCCACTTGTTTGGCCCCAA
>NW_006921769.1:6578998-6584305 GCF_000298275.1 Orycteropus afer afer
TGTCAGCCACAGGGATCCAGGTGAGGAGAGGGAACACAGGCATGCCCAAAGCAGCAGGGCAGGAGAGTGGGAGAAAGGGGATTAAAAGGCCCAGGAATCCGGACAGAGAAGGAATCAGCTGCAGGGACCCAGGTAAGGGTGGTATGAAAGGTTTCTGACAGGGAGACAAACTTGTCTGTCAGTTTGTCCTACCATGGTGACGTGGTGACGTGTTGATATGAGTTTTGAGGCTGAACCACTGGTGTTTCAAACCCAGCGGGATGCACATGGTGCATGGGTATCAGCCCAGCTTACAGACTGAGACAGACTAGGAAGAAGGAAGAGGTCATCCACTTGCCAAAGAATTGGCCAGGGAAAAACCTTATGAATAGCAAAGAAACATTGTTTGATACATTACCATGTAACTTTATGAATAGTCCAGTTAGGTTAAAAGGCTCTCAAAATAGGACTTGGAAAGAGCTGCATCATCTGAGTAAACCCAGCCTTAATCCTATGGATAAGGTAAAGCTTTTGAGACCTCCATTTGCTGATGTGGCACCACTCAAATTGAAGAGAAACAGCCGCAGACATCCTTTAATCATTGGAACATGGAATGTACGAAGTATGAATCTAGGAAAATCTCTCTCTGGAGCAAAGGAAAGACATGGTTACTGTCCATTACAAAAGATTGGATTTCTTAAGCTCAAGATTATTCTCCCACTGAACAATCCACTGAATGTGCAGGTGTCAGCTAGCCAATTTCATTTACTTTGGGAATTAGTGCTACAGGAACCATCATAAAAATACACTGATACTCTGGTACTCTTACTGCTGTGAGTAATTATGTCTTTTGTTTCTGACCCAGAAACCTCCAGTCTTCTCTGGACATCTATGAAACTAAGGCAAATTATCTTGGTAGCTTGAAAGTAGGGTGAAATCTCAGACTTCTCATGCTTATGTGTTGAGTTAGTCTGGCTACACATGAAAAATTGATTTAAAATACTTGAAATGGAGAAACTGTTTAGGGGTTACTGTAGTAAATCAAACAAGAGATGAAAATGGTTTTGACTAGATGGGTAGTTGGTGACATGGAGAGCAGGAGCAGATCTGAAACTTATTTTGAAGATTGAACCAACTACTCTCGATATTGAATTTAGATACAGAGCTTGAGGAAAGGGAGGCCTCAGTAGTTAACTCTCTGATTTATGGCTTTATTTATATGGAAAATATTAGACAGTAAATATGGAATTGGTGGAAAAGTAATAAAAGCCTGGTGCTGGACATTGTTTAAGTCTGATATGGCTGTGAAATATTCATATAGAGATATTAATTTGGCAAGGGAATGTAAAAATTTGGAACTTAGAGGATGGATCTTAGATAATCATCAAAATTTAGCAATTTATAGCATGTATTTGGTATTTAAGACATGAAAATAGTTGACTTATCTAGAGTGGAGTGTGAAATGAATGATTTTGGACACATCATGCATTCACCAGTATCCCTATCTCTTCTTGACTTGCTTCATTCCTTCAAAGTACCTGCTTGACTCCTGAATTTACATAAGTTTTTAAGCCTTGATGGAAAAAGAAGGAATAAGATTAAAGAAGAGGCAAATATAATTATTGCATATATTATTATATGGTACTTATTAACAATGGCATAGATGTGATATGTGGAAGCTTATTGAAAAAATAGGAGCTCTGGTGGCATAGTGCCTAAGGCATTTGACTGCTAACCAGAAGGCTGGTGGTTCAAACCCACCAGCCATCCTCAGAAGGAGGATTGGGCAATCTACTTCCGTAGTGATACCACCTCAGAAACCCAAGGAGGGGTCGTTGTGAGTTGGATTCGACTCAATGGCAGTGAGTTTGGTTTTTGATTTATTTTTAATTTAAAAATAAGCTCTTATCTTTTCAATTTTGTATTCTAATGTAAATACCACATCAGTCACCTGGCTAAGGTAGTTTTTATATAATTTGTGGTTACTGTTTAGGTTTTATTCCACATGATCTCTTTCAGATGGGCATTGTGGAAGCTTATTCATAGGTACAGAAATTTTAAATTATTTTTCCCTCTATTCCATATGTTTTATCAGTTGTGAGAGTTATATGGCTGGTTTACTCTTTGTTGTCCTATATTGGCTCTGTTTTATCTATGAATTTTTAATATCAATCTTAGAATGTTTAGCAAAGTTCTCATAATTTTACCTATATTAATGAATGGTAAGAAATTCTGTACAAGAGCCTGGAATTATTATATAACTGGAGAGGTAGGATACCTAATAAATTACTAGCCAATGTATAGAAAAGAGGGCCAGTAAGGGTGGAAGAAATTAGAAGTACAAAAGCCAGCATGTGCTCTATGCTTAGAGTTTATGGAGAGTAAGAAGTTGTCTTAGTATCCTGATGCTGACATACCAGAAATGCTGCAAATGATTGACCTTAAAGAACAGAAATTTCTTTTCTCACAGTTCAGGAGGCTAGAAGTTAAATTCAGGACACTAGCGATAGGTGAACACTTTCTTTCTCTGTGTCTTCTCCCTGAGTTCCTGATTCCTTGGTAATAATCAGGAGGTAGGTGTCTGTCTTCCCAGTTAGGTACTTGCTTGTGTGTCTCATCTGTTCTTTTTATAACTGTATGTGAGTAGAGTTAGGATACACCATATATTTATATAATATTATGAATATAACAGCAAAAGCCCTATTTCTAAATAGGATTATATCTCAGTATAGAGATTAGGATTCCAGCATATACTTTGTTGTTGCTGTTGTTGTTATTTGCCGTCGAGTCAGCCCCGACTCATAGCGACCCCTCCTTGGGTTTCCGAAGCAGTATCACTACGGAAGTAGGATTGCCCAACCTTCCTTCCGAGGAGTGGCTGGTGGGTTTGAACCACCAGCCTTCTGGTTAGCAGTCAAGTGCCTTAGCCACTATGCCACCAGAGCTCCTAGCATATACTTTGGGAGGACACAATTCAATCCATAATAGTATCAAGGTATGAAGAAAGTGCCCCATGAAACATACTAACTGCTTTAATTTTTATTTAAAAAAAATTTAAATGTGGCAAGATTTTGACCAAACAGTTGTCAAAATTGACTAAATTTAATTCTGTATTACCAATTACTTGGAATATATTCATGCATTCAAATACCAGTGAAGCAACAATGTGGGTGTCACTGCTGTTCAACGTATTGCTGTCAGCAGTTCCTAATAGTTTCACTTTTATCAGAATGTTGGGCAAGCACTCCTTGATTGTACTAAAATCATTGAAAGAGGGAATTTCAATGACTAGATGGAGTCTTTAAGGAGCTCTGGTAGTGTACGGGTTAAGAAATTTGTCTGCTAACCAAAAGATTGGTAGTTCAAGTCCACCAGATGCTCTGTGGAAGAAAGATGAGGTGGTCTGCTTCCATAAAGATTTACAGCCTTGGGAACCCATTGAGGGTTGCTATGAGTCAGAATCGACTCAATGGCAGTGAGTTTGATTTTTGTTTGTTTGTTTGTTTTGGTATGTGGAGTCTTTGGAGGTCATTTTCAATTTTAAAATTTAAGAAAAATCAAGCACTTACTCATAATAAGGCTCTATAAGCTTTTAAAAACTTCCAGTTCCTTTGAGTCTGGCTATTTTATTTACTCATTTATACCAAAAAGTTTTATCATAATTACCAGCATTGATTGATAGATACATGTCTAATTTTAAACATGGGATAATGTTAAATGAAACACATTTCATAGATAAAGTCATCCAAAATATGTAGTCCATGTTGGAAAAGTAAATATTAAACACTTGGAACTCTGAGATGGAAACCATCATTTCACAGGTGAGAACACTGGCACTTAGAAAGAGTGGTTTATGTACGTTTGTTCCAGGTCACATAATTAGTTGGTGGCAGTATGTTGTGCTGAGAAATTTATCTAAAAAATCTGATGGTAGAATGGTATAAAAAAATCATCTATATAATTTCTGTGTAACTGTGTAACTTAGTTATAACGTTATAAAGGCATGTAACTTTATTTTTATGATTCTGTGAGCGCCTTAGGAGCTCTGGTAGTGTAGTGCCTAAGGCATTTGACTGCTAACCAGAAGGCTGGCAGTTCAACCCCACCAGCCACTCCTCGGAAGGAAGGTTGGGCAATCTATTTCCGTAGTGATACCACCTCAGAAATCCAATGAGGAGTAGCTATGAGTCAGGTCCAACGCGATGGCACATAACAACAACAGCATGAACACTTTGATATTCTAATGTAAACTGAGATACAGTTATATTTCTAATCAGAAACATTATAGTTATTTGTACTCTATAAAATTGAAAATGCAAATGGAATGTGTTTTCATGTTTATTTTCCCTTATTTACAAAGTTATCCCCATACTTTGCCTGTCCTCCTTCCTGCCCCCAGAAAATTGGGAACAAAAATTACAATCCATCCATCCTTCTTTAATGCATGAAGAACTCATTTCATCCTCCTCAGACTTTTGGGCATGGTTCGTTGGATCTCTATTGTAATAGGAATAGACATGTATTTGCTTTAATGAATGTTTCTCGAGCTCTTAAGGATTTGGAAAATATTGAATGACTTTTAATCCCTTAAGAAAGTAGCCATTTCAAAAGCATATTCTGTTGAACTTTAAAAATTGAATTTATACCACAACACTCAAGAAGATCTAAATAAATTGGAGAAGATTTAGCTGCAAAAAAAGACATTACTTTAAGTGATTCTAACCATACTAGGAACAAAGACCTAAATCTCTCAAAATAGGATATCTAACACTCTAAAATAAATCAACATGTTTTATTAACTTTAATGGAGCTACTCAGCTCTGTCATTTAAATATTGCAGTGACATCAGAACCTGGGCTGAACATGTGCTGCAGGTGGAATGTTCACACTTCCCAGTTTCTCATCATCAGCAGCGGCAGCAGCCCTGATACTAATGTGCAGACAGCGCCGTCTTCAGTTCCCGAGGCCACTGAGATTTCTGTAGTGCTTCCCAAACCTCAATGGATAAACAAATGACTTGCCATTCAGTTCTTCCCTTGAAACTGCAAATGATTCCAGGAAACACTTGTGCTGCAAATTAATTAATCCTTGCCCATAGGTCTTTATTATCACTTATTTTGAACCCTTTATCTCACTGTATCATCTAAAGCACACTGTAAAAAACGAGAAAAATGAAAGAAAAAGAAATATTCCCAGAATTACATAGACAAATTGGAGCCTGCACCTAACAACAACAGTGCCCATAATGCCAGTGAATGCTTGAAATAAAAGATTGAAATAGTGTATGAGGAACTTAAGAACTGAACTCAGTCCTTTTTTTAAAAAGGA
>NW_006921769.1:6584570-6588749 GCF_000298275.1 Orycteropus afer afer
TGTCTTCCTCTACTTCAGTTGAAAATATATTGAATAATAAATTAAATGCAAATGCCCATAATGATCTTTCCACTTTGTTGTTATAGAGATATTTAGAGGGAAGAAGAACGTTTTATTTTAATAGAGAAAAGTAATAAGGAAAGTGAAATCTAACATGCCCTTTTTCCTCATCCAAAAAAAGCAAAAACAAACTAATCAACAAAAAACATAAAATTGTGGTTGAAAAAAAAAAAAGAAAGAAAAAAACTCACTACCATCAAGTCGGATCTGACTCATAACAAACCCCTCCTTGGGATTCCAAGGCAGTATCACTATGGAAGTAGATTGCCCAAATTTCCTTCCAAGGAGTGGCTGGTGGGTTTGAACCACCAGCCTTCTAGTTGGCAGTCAAATGCCTTAGGCATTCTGCCACCAGAGCTCCTAGAGGGCTTTAAATGAGTAGCATGCTTTTCAATACTAACTTGATATGAAGCATCTCTTCTGTTAAAAAGTTTTTCTTTTAAAGAGATGTAAAATAACATCTGCTTTAAAAAAAATTAATGTGTGGATTTAACTCTTTGGTAGCTTATGCAAATAAGTTGTTCTATGTTATCAGGACAGCAGGTTGATAGAGACTAGGAGTCAGGACAAGTGGCTTCATTAAAAAACACCTGAGGAAAAAGGCTGTACATTAGATCCCACTGAAAGACAGGAGTTGTTGATGAGGGTGACCTCTGAGGGCAAGTCCTCTTATTATAAACAGAAGGGCAGGGAAAGCTATTGGGCAGAGTCAAGAGTGTGCTATCCAGGTCTCCTCCTAGTTAACCCAAACAATCCCACTGCTCCTGGACTCTGGAGGTTCTTAAGGCTACCTGGATGCTGGTTAGAGACTATAAAACTTTCAGAGTGTCTGTCATCCTTGACCCAGGTTTCATTCTACTGAGACTGGAGAGTGGAATTTATTGGCTGTTGAACTTCACAAACATATATACACAAAAAACTCACTTCCAAAGAACACTGGAAATAATTTCTGGTTTTTGGATTTTGAATGAGGTAAGTTGTATTTAGCTTGTAATTGAAGTGTTGTTGCTGTCATGTGGTAACTCATATGCTTAAGTACAGGCAGTTTTGTCTCAGAGGAAAATATTTTTCTGAAGTTGTTTGGATTTTTCTCAGTTTTAGCACCAGAAGGATAAAATAAATATATACAGAGATATTCAGCAAATAGGTCAGTGGAGCGAAAGTCCCTAATCTGTCAATGCTTAAACTTTTAAATGTATTTTATCTTTACTTACTGCATACAATTCAACTGCTATAATTAGATTATGATAATTCTGGAGGAAATTCAGGAATATGTAATTGATAATAGATTTCTTTTTATTAGAAAACTTTAATAATAAACTGTGAAGAGTTTTTCCTTAGTAGTTGCATACTGCAGAATTGAAAAAGTTAATATCAGTTATTTAAATAAAGGGATTTTTTAGGGTAAGTTTCTGTATTGAAATTTTGTGCCAAATTTAAACTTGTCATTAGATTTGAAATGTAGTCACCTCAATGATAAATGTTTTACCTTTTAAGAGAATAAGTATTTCCCACACTTATGGGGACTTTTTTTTTTTTAGACCTAAAATAGTAAGATCAAGTTTAATTTTAACTTCTTAAAAACAGTCCTGAATTTTCAGTTGATTTTTACCTTTATTTAGATATGCAGCTGAGAATATACTCCGATTTAAAACCTTGATGTGGAACCCTGTTGTGTGTTTTGGCTTGAATTACTTAAATATATTTTTGTATGTTTGAATCTCAAGAAGGAGTGCAGTGTTGCTCTGCTCCATCAAGCCATGAAAATGAATTGACACAAAAATTACAATATCCGGAAGGTTGGTTTCATTCAAGATAACTGAGGAAAGGCTGTGATGAAACTGTATGCTTGTGTGAAAAACAAAATTCAGGAGAATAAAAATATCCCCTAGTTCTAAATATCTTTGAAAACTAATCTACTGCCAGACTTAGATTGTTTAGGGAATGTCTTTGAAAAGAGGAGGATAAATGAACACAGCCAGTAAGTTTCTCATTTGGTTTCCAGAGTCTAGTGAGCGTCATTCAGCACTATCTGGTTTCCTGCTCCTTCAGCTGGTTTTTTAACTATTTTCTGAAATACTGTGTAATAGAATAATGATATCCCCACTACTTTAGTTAGCTCTTTTATTTTGTTTTGGTTTTCTAACTGCCTCGGAAACCCAAGGAGGGGTCGCTATGAGTCGGGTCCGACTCGATGGCACATAACAACAACAACAACAACAACAACCAAAAGTATATTACACTCCTAAAATATTGCTTATCAAATCTGACAACCAAAGCACGTACAAATAGCCACATAATGCTTTATTGGGGTGGGGGCAAAATAAAAACAAAGATATAGACCAGTCTTTTATCTGTACTTTGAAATTTTCTCTTTCTTCCTGCGAGCTCTTTTCAAATGACGGCTGTTATTGTTATTGTTGCTAGAAGTTTCAAAATTGTATGATCTGACTCTTTGAGCTGTGCACCACTGGCAGAAGGATGGTGGTTGTGTGTGTGCAGGGGGTAGTCTCACATTTTCTTTAGGGAAATGGTATGTGCCAATTTTGAAGGTAATGCAGCTGTTGAAGAAATACAAAAGCCGGATGACTTCACAAGTGTGTATTGAGAAACCCAGGATAAATTGTACCTAGAACCAGCTCTCAAAAGCCATTTTAACTGAGGTCAAAGAAGAAAAAAATCCTCAGTGTATGTCAATTATTTATTAGGTTTACCTAGAGTGAGACATCTCTACAGAAGACCTAATCTATAATTCCTTTATTCTTTAACCCTTGATCTTTCCTGCCATGTGGATCCATTTTACATTTAGAAAATAGAGGACAGTTAATTCTTAAGGATAGAAAAATATTTAGTGCCACAGAAAGTTGTGAAATTACCTGACTAAATTTTACTTCCATCTTCTGAGTCAACTTCTGCTTAAAAAGACCGGTGTTGTGTGATAAGCTGCTTATAGTTTTTACTCGAAGTTACACAGTTAAAAAGGCTATTTTATTTCTTACTAGCATTTGTTTTACATGGAACTGTTTTCTCTTATGTTCTTAGCTTGCAGGTAATTTAGACTGCTACTTAATTTGATAGAAAATCTACTCAAACAAATCACATAATATATGGTTTTTTAGTGTGTAAATTACTCTACAGTCTGTGTTTTATTAACTCTGCCAATGAAGAATTTCATTTTAGGATTAAAATGTAAGTAAAAGTGATTTATAAGCTTCTATAACAATGATTATACAAGGTGGAGTTAATATAAAACCACTTTAGAATAGATGTTACACCTCAAGAATGTTACTAAGATGTTGTGGGAAAAAAATAAAACTAAAATGCAGCATTGGTACATGGACTTTTTTCAATTTTATTTTATGAAGAAAGGATTTGATGCCAACATCCCAGGATTTTCTCTTTTTATAAGTTATTATTTTAATGGAAGATCAAAAATGTAAACTTTACAAAATAGTGAAAATATAACTGATTTTATAGGTTTGCATACTTCTTTTATCAACATGTTGTACCATAAATATTTAAATAATTTAAATTAATGTAGACTACATGGTGAAATATAGATATATACATATATCTATATTTCCACACCCAGGATGGATTTTCAAAAAACTTATTTTACTAAAATTATTACATATGAGTTCATATGTATATATTGTTACATGTTGATAAACCAGACTATCTTTAAATGCAATTATTATTCACAATAAAAAGGTTGGTTATTATACCTAATAGGCAAATGTTAGATGTTCTAGAGCACGGTACACAGTGACTGATACTTATGTTTTAAAACAAATGATAGCTAATCTATGCCTGTGGCAAAATTCTTTTGAAGTTTCATGACCCTGATGAGCTGAATTTGTTAAGTGGTAGAAGGCTGGGCTCTCTGGGGACCTATTGTACTTGGCAGGTCATGATAAATGGGGGAATTTTTCTTAACCTTGTGGCCAAAACATTTCAATATCTTAAAAAGGGGAAAAATGAAAAAAGATACAGAAGACATTGCCAAAAACATTAGCAAGATTTCTCTATTCATGGGGTAGAGTAAATTCTAAAGACTATTTTTTTAAACACTGTACTAATTGAAAAATCTTCAGTTAATTGGAGAAAATCTAAAACTAA
>NW_006921769.1:6589594-6592897 GCF_000298275.1 Orycteropus afer afer
TGTGTAACCTCCCTCCCAAAAGCAGGTCCTTAAAAGCTAGAAATCAAGTGAGCTCTTTCCCATGACAGGGGTAAAATATTTTCTGCTTCAGGATTTTGGCAATAAATTTTTATTTATTAACCTTTTAGTACTATTTTCAATCTATATGTTTATTTAGCCTACAGTTGCAGTTAAAAATACAATATTCAATTGTATCAATGTGTAACAGCTAAAGAAGGGGATGGCAGTGTTTCACTGAACTGAAGTAGAGTCAGACTTCCAATTGCATAGTAGAGTTTTCTCACTCATCTAATAAAGAAATAAATGGTGGCTTGGACTTTTGGAAACTAGCACCTGGTGATGTGTGTGTGGGGGTAAAGCTTGCGTAAGGAAAGGGAGGTATACTAAGACATGGGAGAAATAATGAAACTTTCCTAACCCCATGAAAAGGATTTAAGAAATGTATGCATTGCAGAGCTACAAGATTTTTGTTTCTAAAGATGACACTTTGTAAAATTCGTTTCATATTATTTAATAATTAGATTTTTATGAGCTTGATCTCTGAGACTTTAGTTTTTTGATCCTCATTTAGCAAAATAACATTTTGTTTTCTTTGCCAGGCCTCTCAAATTTGCGCAGACTTATTAAAACGTAACTGTATCTTTAAAAATGGTAGGCAATAACATTTGTCCCCAAGATACTTTTAAGTTTTAAGAAAGTAAAATGAATTGTAACAAATATGTAAAGAAATATAAATTCTGATGAGAAATGTTGAGACATGTTTTGTAAGTAAATTTAGGTACTCTGTCTCTAAATTTATACGTGTGTGGGATTAGAACAGAAACTCTGTAATGCTCTTTTCAAAGTAAATTATATCTACTCAGAAGTACAAATAATCATCAGTTATCTCATTACATTGTGCGTCTCTGTGTTCAGTTCAGAGTGATAAAAACTCCAAACTCACTGCCATCCAGTCAATTCTAACTCATAGTAAACCCCCTTGGGTTCCTAAGGCTGTAAATTTTTATAGAAGCAGACTGCCTCATCTTTCTTCCATAGGGTGGCTGGTGGGTTTCAACCACTGACCTTTTGGTTAATAGCCAAATACGTTAACCACTACACCATCAGAGCTTCTTCTAGAGTGATAACCACATGTGCATATTATATTTGCTAAATCAACATGTTTTCTTCACTAAATACACAAGTATAAACCTAAGCATATTGTTGTTGTTGTTGTTATGTGCCGTTGAGTCGGACCCGACTCCTTGACCCCTCCTTGGGTTTCTGAAGCAGTATCACTATGGAAATAGATTGCCCCATCTTCCTTCCGAAGAGTGGCTGGATTTTTACTGTATTTAGAAAGAAATTTTTAGTCATAATCTACAATATAATTTGCATTTGTGGAACAAAATTTTTTTTAAGATCTCTTTATCTATTGTTTCCCTTACAATCATGCATTTGGATCTAATTTGTGTTGTATTTCCTACACAGTACAGCAACAAAATAAAGATTATCTTACTTACCACCCATAAAAATGTCAGTTATTCCATCAGCAAACTTTTATTTCTGAAGTCTTTTTTCTAGATTTGTAGTTGCAGAATTATTATTATTATTATAATACTGTGTAGAATGTTCTAAGAGTGAATCATTAAAGTTCATTTCTAAACAAAATAAAATCTCAAAAGAAGCCATTTTTTAATGTCTTCTTTCATTTCATTGTTTAAATTTTCCATTATCTTTAATGTTTCAGGATTTATATACAGCAAGATTAAGTGGAAAGTAATTGGAATAATTGGTCCCAGCCTGTTTGAGAAGATGGTGGGCAGACTAAAAGAAATTTGTTTTTGTTTAATTTTTCAATGAATTAATTCCATTTTGCCTCAAAAAAATTGTAAGCATCTCAAAACACTTAGTGGTTATTGTTGTTGTTGTTATGTGCCCTCAAGTTGGATCCAACTCATAGCAACCCCTCCTTGGGTTTCCAAGGCAGTGTCACTATGGAAGTAGATTGCCCAACCTTCCTTCCGAGCAGTGGCTGGTGGGTTTGAACCGCCAGCTTTCTGGTTAGCAGTCAAATGCCTTAGGCACTACGCTACCAGAGTTCCCTAGAGGTTAGAAGATATGACATATCTTAAGGCTGATTTTTATACATGGATATAATAGTCATAATGAAAACTCTCACGATATTATAATAATTTCAATATGTATTTTGCAGACATTGAAAGTATTATCCTTAGTACCAAATCCCAAAATTTTAATAATTTCATTCAAAAGTACAATTTGTTATTCAAGTAAACACAGGCTAAAAAATTAAAAATGAATGTTGTTGTTGTTGTTCTTCTGTGCTGTCAAGTCGGACCCAACTCATAGCGACCCCTCCTTGGATTTCCAAGGCAGTATCACTACGGAAGTGGATTGCCCAACCTTCCTCCTGAGGAGTGGCCGGTGGGTTTGAACTGCCAGCCTTCTGGTTAGCAGTCAAGTGCCTTAGGCACTACGCTACCAGAGCTCCTTAAAAAATGAATAGTATTTTGAAATCAGAAAATTGATATTTTTAATAATTGTCTAACTAAGTTTGGTGGGCCGACTTCTCTGCCCTTTATTGTGCTTTATTTTCTTCTCACCACTTACCACTGCTGACACTGTATTCTTTATTTATTGCTGCATATTCAATGCATGGCCTCTTCACTGGAATGTATGATGAATGCAGGCAGGTTTTCATTGGATTAGGTCTGTGCTGTTCAGTAGAAATACAATGTGAGCCACACGTGCTTTTACATTTTCTAGTTGTTGTTGTTAGTTGCCTTAGGGTTGGCCCTGACTCTCAGAATCCTTCTGTATTACAGAAGGAAGTGTTGCTGGGGCCTGCGCCATCCTCACAATCATTGGCATCTCTGAATCTGTTGTGACTGGTGCGTCAGTCCATCTCATTGAAAGTTCCCCTCGTTTTCACTGATTCTCTACTTTAACCAACATGCTGTCTGTCTCCAGTTGTTGGTCCCTCCTGATAGCATGTCCAAAGTAAGGGAGATGATGTCTCACCGTCCTGTCTTCTAAGGAGTATTTTAACTGTACTCGCTCCAAGACAGATTTGTTCATTCTTTGGCAATATATTCAGTCTGCTTCAGTATTCTTTGGCAGCATCACAATTTAAATGTGTCACTTCTTCCTTTGTCTTCTCTCTTCATTGTCCGGCTTTCACATGCAGATGAGAAATTTTCTAGAAGAGCTCTGGTAGCATAGTGGCTAAGGCACTTGACTGCTCACCAGAAGGCTGGCAGTTCAAACCCACCAGCCACTCCTCGGAAGGAAGGTTGGGCAATC
>NW_006921769.1:6593287-6594485 GCF_000298275.1 Orycteropus afer afer
CCTACTAAGAAAACCTGCTGCCATAGAGTTGATTCTAACTAATGGTGCCCCTATAGAACAGAGTAGAACTAACTGCTCGATAGGGTTTCCAAGGCTGTAAATCTTTATGGAAGCAAAGGGCCTCATCTTTCTTTCAGGGAACCAACAGGTGGGTTTGATGCCAAACTTTTGGTTAGCAGCCAAATGCTTTAACCACTGTACCACCAAGGCTCTTTGAACCTAGAACAGTACCTAGTATATTTCCAGACATTTAGTAAAGACTTGTTGAGGGAGTGGATCTTAAAATTTCACCCAGAAAACAGAAGTCGTTTTTTATATTAGACCTTTTCTAAATTTATTGAGGTGTTTCTGATAGATGCTAAAGATACCTGTATAATTTCTTTAAAACCCCATTTTACTTTGTTTATATGGGGCTTAACTATTACTACTGCTTGCTGGGAGGAGCTCTGGTAGCATAGTGCCTAAGGCACTTGACTGCTAACCAGAAGGCTGTCAGTTCAAACCCACCAGCCACTCCTCGGAAGGAAGGTTGGGCAATCCTACTTCCGTAGTGATACTGCCTCGGAAACCCAAGGAGGGGTTGCTATGAGTCGGGGCCGACTCGACGGCAAACAACAACAACAACAACATCCATGAACAAGGTAGGTTCTTCCATTTATGTAGTGCCCTTATTGTCTCTTGTAGCAAGCAGTGTTTTATAGTTCTCTTTGTATAGGTCTTTTGTGTCTCTTGTGAGGTTTATTCCTAGATATTTTATTTTTTTAGTAGCTATAGTAAATGGTATTGTTTCCCTTATTTCTTTATCAGAGGACTCTGTGTTGGTGTAGAGGAATCCAACTGAATTTTGTATGTTGACCTTGTATCCTGCCACTTTGCTGAACTTCTCTATCCCACACGAGAGGGTGTCATTTAATTGATCCTCCATAAGGAGCTCTGGTAGGAGCTCTGGTAGCATAGTGCCTACGGCACTTGACTGCTAACCAGAAGGCTGGCGGTTCAAACCCACCACCACTCCTTGGAAGGAAGGTTGGGCAATCCTACTTCCATAGTGATACCACCTCGGAAACCCTAGGAGGGGTCCCTATGAGTCAGGGCCGACTTGATGGCATATAACAACAACAACAACAAAGGAGCTCTGGTGGTGTAGTGCCTAAGGCACTTGACTGCTAACCAGAAGGCTGGTGGTTCTAATCCACCA
>NW_006921769.1:6595030-6598676 GCF_000298275.1 Orycteropus afer afer
TCATTCACAACTTGCTTTCAGGTTCTTAGAATTCTTTCTGGTTCTCAATATTCTTATCTGGGGATTATGAGATATCTACCTAAAAATTGTATGTAGCCTAAAATGAACACTCAATGGAGTTTTACTATTATTCATTCACTCACTGAAAAAATATTCAATACTTTTATGTTTGCATGTTGATGCTAATAGTTATTTTTCTTAAAGTAGTTTATCTTTTAATTATTTTGTTTTGATTTTCCAAATACTTTTGTAATTTCTGTAAAGAGACATTAAGTAGTATCAAAATTCATTTTAGTGCACCCAATTAAATGTATTTAACATTATTTGTCTATTTTCTTTTTCATGTATTTTTTTGTTCATCTCCTTGTATGCCTTATGAAAAGTAGAATTTGGATTTGAATTATAGGCATGAAGTTTTGCCTCATTTCTTGGCCTATCTGTTTCATATTTATTCAAAACAAATTCAGAATCAGTTGGTGGTCCCTGACGACGAAAGGTGTTATATATTTTGTAAGAGTAACCTTTCTTTCATAGCATGTGTGTTTTAGCAGTTGCCGTTTAATAAGGTATCACTGAGCTTCAAATGGTATTTTTAATTTTAGTTAAAACTGTCCATTGGCTTCTAAATGAATAAATAAGTACAAATTTTTAACTGATTCAATTAACTTCTCTCCATCAATTCAGAAATAAGATAGTATTTTGAAGCATTTAAAAGATGTCATAAAATATTTTTCTAGTTTTGGGTACATCAAAAATTTCTTCTCAAGGACAGATTAAAAGATCAGAATTATATTCTGCTTTACTTCACTTGAATATAATATTATGTTAATTCTGTCTCATAAATGTCTGTCAAAATCTCTATGATTCCTGTCTCATTTCAGATCTATAGCATCTCTCTGTGAAGGACTGAATGATTGACTTAGTGAAGTAATATTTGGGGAGCATCTGTTTAGGACTAGAGATGTAGTGATTTACAAGATCAACATGATCTCTTTTTTCATAGAATTTGTGCTAATTGTTGCGTTAGGTTCTTATTTGTCTGATGGCCCTCACCTCATCCCCGTTCATACTCTATTTTACGTTCTTTATCACATCTATCCAGTCTGTTATTTTATTTCTTTAACTGTTTATTGTGATTTTGGTGAAATTTTACAAAGCAGATTCATTTCACATTCAGCGGTTAATAGATGTTTTGTTCCATGACATTGTTATACAGTAATCAACTTATACAATATTTGTCCTTCTGTGATTGACTTAGTCCTCCAAGTTCATCCACATTATGAGGTGTTTTGAAGCCTCTTCATTATTCTTTAATTTCCATAGTATTTCATTGTGTGTATGTACCATAGATTAGTTGTCCATTCATCTCTTGATGGGCACTTAGGCTGTTTCTTTCTCTTTGCTGTTGTGAATAGTGCTGTGGTGCACATATCTGTGTCCCAAATCTCATCTCTTTAGGACATACACCTAGTAGAGATATTGCTGGACCAAATGGTATTTCTGTTTCCAACTTTTTAAGGAAGTGCCATACTGTTTTCCCCAGTGGTTGTACCATTTTGCAATTCCACTTAGCAGTATATGACAGTTCCAGTCTCTCTCCACACCCTCACCAGCATTTGTTGTTTTCTGTCCTGATGAACTTTGTTGTTATTGCTGGATTCATTGTTGTTTCTTGCATCTCTCTAGTGGCTAATGACTGCAAGTATTTCTTCATATGTTTGTTGGCTGCGTGAATATCTTTTTTGGTGAAGTGTTTGTTCATGTCCTCTGTCATTTTTAAATGAGATTGTCATTTTTATATTGAGGTGTTGAAGTATTCTATAAATTTAAGAGGTAAGTTCCTTGCCAGATGTGGTAGTTAAATTTGTATGTCAACTTGGTTGGGCCTGGCTGAGTGGCTGGGCAGCTGGTGGTGGTTATTCCCCATAATGAGACTGGCAATCAGCTCCATGGTGGGATCCACCACGAGCAGCTGACAAGCTGCTTTAGGGATGTGGTCTGCTTCCTGTATATAAGAAGCAGCTTTGAGAATGGTCTCTAGCTTATGGCATGCTTGAACCCTGCATGTAGCCATGTGGTTGTTCAGCAGCCTGCCATGCTCTGCCAACCCTGGGCTTTCAGTGGACTTGAATGAATGGCCTGCTATGTGGTTTGGTAACATTGGGACTGTGCCTTTTTACTTGTCAACCTTGGGCTTGCCAGTCTCAGCAGCCAGCATCTGTCTGAGTGAAGAAAAACATCTGGCTTCAGTGGGCCAGGAGCAGGGGGCAGAGCTGAAGCCCAAGGTTGAGGGGCTTGCACCCAGCCTCTAGAGCCTGGCACTTTGAACTCAGACTTAAAGCCTCCAAACCGTAAGAGAATAAACTCCTGTTTGTTCAGGCATCCCATTGGTGGTATATCCCTCTGAGAGTGGCACTAGGCAACCAAAACACCAGATATGTCCTTGCCAAATATTTTTTTTCCCAATCTGTAGGTTATCTTTTTATTCTTTTGAAGAAGTTTTTTTGATACACATAAGAATTTAATTTAGAACATCTCAGTCTGATATCACACATAAATAAAATCTTGCTGATGATAATTCAGAAAATGGTTGTAGCAATATATTGACAGGGAACTTCCAGAAGTGCAAGCTGGATTCAAAAGAGGATGTGGACCGAGGGATAACATTGCTGATGTCAGATGGATCTTGGCTAAAAGATGTTTACTTGTGTTTAATTGACTATGCAGAACCATTCAACTATGTGGACCATAGCAAATTATGGATAACATTGAGAAGTGAGAATTCCAGAACACTTAACTGTGCTCATGAGGAACCTGTACCTATACCAGAAGGCTGCCGTTCAAACAGAACAAGGGGATACTGTGTGGTTTAATATCAGGAAGGGATTATAGGGTTGTATCTTTTCACTATACCTATTCAATCTATATGATAAGCAAATAATCTAAGAAACTGGACTATATGAAGAAGAATGTGGCATCAGGATTGAAGGAAGACTCATTAATGACCTGCAAGATGCAGACAACACAACCTTGTTTGCTGAAAGTAAAGATGTTTTGAAGCACTTACTCATGAAGATTAAAGACTGCAGTCTGAAGTATGGAATGCATCTCAGCATAAAGAAAACAAAAATCTTCACAACTGGACTGTAAGCAGCATCTTGATAAGTGGAGAAAAGATTGAAGTTGTCAATTTCATATTAATTTGTTCCACAGTCAACACCAATGGAAGTAGCAGTCAAGAAATCAGACAACGTATTGCACTGGGAAAATCTGCTGCAAAAGACCTCTTGAAAGTTTTGAAGAGCAAAGATATCTCTTTGAAGACTAAGGTAAACCTAACCCAAGCTATGATATTTTCAAACACTTCATATGCATGTGAAAACTGAGAGTGAGTAATGAAGACCAAAGAAGAGTTGATGCTTTTGAGTTGTGGTATTGGCGAGGAATACTGAAAGAACCATGGACTTCCAGAAAAACAAACAAATCTGTCCTGGAAAAAGTGCAATCAGAATGCTCCTTGGAAGTGAGAATGACCAGACTTCCTCTCATCTACTTTGGTCATTGCTTGCTGAAAGTGAGGATGACTTAAGGCACCTACTGATGGAGGTTGAAGAATACAGTCTGCAGTATGGATTATGTCTCAATA
>NW_006921769.1:6601266-6604618 GCF_000298275.1 Orycteropus afer afer
TATTGAACCATCTTTCCATACCTGGTATGAATCCCACTTGGCCATGGTGTATTATATTTTTGGGTGCAGTGTTACATATCAAAAGTCTATTGACTAGGATGTTGATGATTTTTATGTCTATATTCCATATTTCTTATTTTGGTTAGAAGGCTGATTTTTTTTTTTTTTCGTTGTGGTTACCCTGTAGTAAATTTTTATCTTCCTGAGTTTGGAAGGGTCTGTTATATACTGATAACTTCCTGACTTTTTCTCCATTTGGAAATTCTGTACTCTTACTGTTTATCCCCTCTTGCTACGTAGTTCTTATTGATTATAGATTCTGTTCTCTATTTTCCATTTTGTAAGCTTATTTCAGTTTTAAAAATTCTTTATCTGGATTTGTTTCTGGGTGGTGATGTCATGTGTCTTAATCTGAAGTCATTGTCTTCTAATGTTGTTTTTCTCTCCAAGAACTCCCTTTTGGTTTTCTTAATTTTTGTTTGTCTGGGACATCCTAATAATGTCACCATCATATTCAAGGGACAGATTTTGCTGGATATATAATTCTTGATTGACATTTTTTTTTCTTTCAAGGTTGTATATATCATTCCATTGCCTTCTTGCTTTTATGGTTCCTGCAGAGAAATCAGAGCTTAATCTTATTGTTTTACACATACACTCATATGTATCTATATACATATATAATGTATGTGTAGTCTTTGTAGGTAACATTATATTTTTCCCAAGCTTCTCTCAAGGTTCTTTCTTTGTCTTTGATTTGGAAAGTTTGATTATGACATATCTTGGTGATTTTCTCTTCAGGTCTCTTTTGCATGGAGTTTGTTGAGGTTCTTGAATGGATATCTTTTAGTGTTTCATAATATTGGAGACATTTTCTATTAGCAGGTCTTTGACAGTTCTCTCTGTTTTTTTTTTCCCCCCTCCTCTTGTTCTGGAATTCCAATTATACGTAAGTTATTTTTCTTAATATCACCCCATATCACTCTTATGTTTACTTCAATCTTTTTTTTTTCTGATTTTTCCTTGTATAGCTTGGTGTTAAGGGAATTGTCTTCAAGCTGGCTAATGTATTCTTCAGTCAATTTGATTCTGCTCTTTTGTCCTTTAAATGTGTTATCTATCTCTCTAATTTTAGTGTACTACTTCTGAATTTCTAATTGTTGTTGTTGTATGATTTCTAAATTTGTATTCATTTTGTCTTTTTGCTCTTGTATTATTTCTTGAATTCTTCAAGGGTATTGTCTGTCTTTCCTTACTTTTGTGTATATTTCCTTGATCTTGGAAGGTCCTGGATATATATCTTTCAAATTCCTTGTCAGGTAGTTCTATTACCTTTTCTTTCTCAGAAAGTTTTTCTGGCTCTTTATTTTGGTTGCTTGCTTCCCCTGTCTTATCCTTTTTTATTTGTTTGAATTGAAGTTGTCTGTTGTCTGTGAGACATTTTGAAGTTGTTAT
Source organism: Orycteropus afer afer (assembly GCF_000298275.1). Classification (NCBI taxonomy): domain Eukaryota; kingdom Metazoa; phylum Chordata; class Mammalia; order Tubulidentata; family Orycteropodidae; genus Orycteropus; species Orycteropus afer. The sequence continues at coordinate 6,602,722 of NW_006921769.1, forward strand.
TTTTGTTTGTTGGTTATGAGATGGTTTGTTTCACCCTGGTTTATTGTTTTGCTTTGTTTCAATAAGTCCTGATTAGGTGAGGCAGGCATGCTTCTTTGGTTGCTAGCTCAGCAGCAATGGAGCACCCCTAGCTGTCTCTGTGTTGGTGGGATAACTGGTTGGAATGTGAGTGTGGGTCTCTATTTTTCGTGAAGAGGAGCTGCAGGTTGTATGAACATATCTTGTCTACCATCTCTCATTAATCCAGTGATGCAGATGCTGGTAGTGGTGCTCAACTTTGGCTGAGGTGGGTGGTGCAGTAGATATGGCTGACTTGAATTCCTCCCGATCTGTCTAAGCAAAACCAAACCCCCTGCCATTGACTTGATTCTGAGTCATAGTGACCCCCATTGGGTTTCCAAGGCAGTAAATCTTTACAGAAGTAGATTGCCCCATCTAACTTTCACAGAGTGGCTTGTGCATTTCAACTGCCAACCTTCTGGTTAGCAGTCAAATACCTTAGGCACTGCCCCACAAGATCTCCTTTCCTGATGTCTACACTGTGTCTGTATTGCTGTGTGGATTCCCTGAAGTTGTTTCCTCCTTATTGGCCTCTGATGCCTCTGTTTATAAAATGGCAATGTCCCTGCTTATCCCAGTTTCTTTTCTCTCCACAGTCACTGACCTTGCTGTCTCTCTTTATAATCAGTGCTCAGTCTAAATCTTTATCCTCTCATTTGATGCTCAGAGTTCCAGGATCATTATTTGTATCTGTTTCATTCAGTTTTACCATGTGTCTGTTGTCGAGGAATTGGATGGGGTATGTTAGCAGGATGCCATCTTTTTTCCATCCCCAAGTCTGTTTTTTAAAATCTTTCAATCGTCTTTATTTCTAAGAGAATGAAATCCAAACTCTTACCCAAATGTAAAGTCTTCATAGTATGATTCCTCTGGCAAACCCCATAATGTTGAAATATCTACCTTTCTCCATATTTAGTCATTGAGGCCTATTTCATTTAAGATTCTGTTCAGTAGTCACTTTTGTTACCTACCTTATCTTTCTCAGGCTGGGGTTGAGCATTTGTTCCTAACCTGAAAGGTCAGTGATTCAAACCCACCAGCCTTTGAATGGGAGAAAGATGTGGCAGTCTCCTTCTGTGAAGATTGACAGCCTTGGAATCCCTATAGGGAAGTTCTACTCAATCCTGTAGGATCATTATGAGTCAGAACCAACTCAACAGCAATGGGTTTTATGGGTCCGTTATAAATCACAGGAGCTCTGGTGGTGGAGTGGTTAAGAGGTTGGTCGTTAACTGAAAGGTAGGTGATTTTAACCCTTCAGATGCTCCACTATAGAAAGGTATGGCAGTCTGCCTCTATAAAGATTACAGCCTTAAAAACCTGAGGGAGCATTTCTATTCTGTTCTTTAGAGTCATTGTGTGTCAGAATCCATTCAACAGCAGTGAGTTTGTTTAGTTTTTGATTTGACCTTGAAAAAATGGATGTAAGCCCTGACAGTAATCACTTTGAAGAATGTGCTCCTCTGAAAACATCCAAAAAGAATACCTAATTCTTCATATGCTTTTAAGCATTAACTATGAACCTGGGACTCTATGAGTACTAAAGGAAAAGAAACAAACAAACAAACAAAACATTGCTGTTGAGTTAATTTTGACTCAGAGAAACCTTATAGTGCAGAGTAGAACTGCCCCATGTTGTTGTTCTTGTTATGTGCCCCATAGGGTTTCTAAAACTGTAATCTTTACAGAAGCAGACTGCCACATCTTTCTTCAGTAGAGTGGCTAGTGGGTTTGAACTGCCAATCTTTCGATTAACAGCTGAGTGCTTAACTACTGTGTCACCAGGGCTTCTTCTTGAAGTATGAGATAGTATAAAATAAATGTGGTTCCTGCTGTC
>NW_006921769.1:6604728-6614216 GCF_000298275.1 Orycteropus afer afer
TGGTTAACAGTCAAATGCCTTAGGCTCTGTGCAATGAGAACTTTGAGAATAGGTTAATATAATCCCAACTTTCTGATAAATGATTTAGAGATCAGGCTTTGTAAAGTCGTAAGTCTGGGAGGGAAATTCTTTTATGGTTTTAAGCCACAGCAAACATGCTTTGTGCTTCCTCTCAGCTTGTTGTGCATGTTTAGTTTGTGTGTAGTGGTTTGTAGCTTCAGTACTAAAGTCATCAGTAGTCTTGAGAAAAATAGCTTTCACTTTGGGGTAATTTCTGCATATTTATTGGGTAAATCATTTAGTTACTGGTGCTGAGTCACAGGACAGAATATTGAGAAAGGAAGATTTTTTTCTTAATACCCTTCCTTTTGCTTCTTGTTCTTTCTTAACCAGACTTTTAATGGCCATCAGGTTTTGGTGATTTGATAGGGAATTATGTATTTACATATTAAGAAAAATGATTGTTTATTTATTTGTTTTTAACTACTTATTCCTTACTTCTCCATCTCATGGTGCAGAATTTCTTGTTAGGGGTGTAGAAGATATTGCATAACATGACAGAGGTGACAATCTTTTTGCTAATCAGTTTTATTTTTATATTACGTAAATGCATGCACAGCATGCAAAAGAGAATGCATAGCTAAGAACATGAAGAAACTAATTGGTTTTCCAGATTATAAAATGTCTAGGCTGGGAGTTGAAGGCAAACAACACAGAATTTTGCAGGTGTAGGAGGTTTGGGGTGTTTGGTTTTAAGCATTCTGAATCAGAGAAGGAAAAAATTGCTTTGTGAGCTGGAAAGACAACACTATACCTTTAAAATTAAAAATGTATCCTTAAGTGATTCCATACATACTAATTTCACATCACACAAGTCTGCTTATAGTATATATTCAGTAGATTTTTTCTTCACTTCCAAGCCACATATTAGAAATTAAGAAGCCTTGGATTCTGTAGATAGGCCATGGTGTTATAAACATTCAGAATAAATAGCAGTGGACTTATAAATATACATTATACATTTTCCATAGTTACTGAGGGATTTTATTTTTTTAATTGTGATTTGGGTGAAAGTTTACAGAGCAAATTCACTTTCCATTCAACAGTTCATGCATATTTTGTTCCATGACATTGATGGCAGTCCCCATAATGTAACACCTCTCTTCCCACTTCCTCCCCATGGTTACCTTTTCCCTATGTCTTTCTTTTCTATGTGTTCCTACCTTCTAAGCAATACAAACAATCCCTGTGCAAAGGCTGTACTTCCGGTCTCCTATGGTTGATTGTTCTAAGGAGTGTACCTACCTGGTGTAAATGTTTTCCTTATAGGCATGTCTGTTGTTTGGCAGGAAGCCACAGGGAATGAGTTCAATTCCAGGCCTAAAGGGTGACTAGAGACCGTAGTCTTGGGGATTTCACTAGTCTCTATCAGACCAATAATCCTGGTCTTTTTTATGATTTTCAGTGTAACTGAGGGGTTTTTGAAATTGAGCCTACATTGCATAAAATGCATCTTTAAGACCATAATAATCAGACATAAGCATTGATGCTTGGAGTTAAATTGTGAAAGGCAGCAGATTTATGCTCTGCTTGGTTTTAGACAATGTACTACATATTTTGTCCAAAAATGGATAGCATTATGTAGTCGGAGAAGTAAATTATTTTCATTCTTTATCTTTTGTGGGTTAACAAATCACAAAGTTGAAATGCAGTATACAAAGTACACTGCAAATACATGTGAGAAATCTGTGAGCAATGCCTAAATGTAATTGATATTCTGGGAAAATATATAAAACAAACGGTCACTGGACTGAGAATATGAAAATTGATGTTTGAATGTTTTAGCAACACTGTGCTTTGCCCCAGAACCTGGTGTTTATCATTGTATGCTTTAGCAGGAGACAGAAACAGTGTCAACTGGAAAAACATTTCTTCGCGAATTGAGGACAGTGTGGCTTTCTAGTTCCTAAGCGGGAACCTGTTTCTTTGGTTTCTTTGTTCCTAGTTAGTCTACTCCCAAGCTATTTTAACTGACCATTTTACATACTAAGGGAGTCTAGGGAAGTGCATTTGGCAGCTGTTCATGGGACAATAATGAAATACACTATTTAGTAGTGCATGTTGTAAAATGCAGGAGTATTTTAAAGAGATCTTACTGAGCAGGGCTGTATCCCCTTTAAGTTTAATAAATGTGTGAAGTGTGAGTGAGGAAGTTGTATTTTCGTATGAGAATGACTAGTACTCTTTTCTTACAGGTAAAGAAAACGTGCACAGAATCAGATGTTTCAGAAGCTCAGAATTCCAGGTACAGTAAAATTTGACCTAAGACTCCAGTAGAAAAACTTGCAAATTTAGAGAACTAGTAAGAAATTAACGAGCCCTGATGGTTCAGTGGTTATACAGTGGGCTGTTAACCTAAGGGTCAGCAGTTTGAACTCACCAGCCACTCCATAGGAGGAAATACTTGGCAGTAAAGATTATAGCCTGGGAAACCCTATGGGGCAGTTCCAGTCTGATGTATAGGGTTGCCATGAGTCGAATTGATTCTACAGCATTCAACAATAAAAAGAGTAAAAAATTATACTCCAAATATAACTGCAAATTTAAACATCATTTCTCTAATAACTGGTATATATGAAGATATTATATGTCACGCTGGCTGGGACACCAGTTACATTAATATCGATAACAAGGACTGTGATTGAACTCAGCTTTAAAAAATAAAAGCATCTCTAGAAATACTTGAACAAGTATTCCCTTATCATTCATTGTTTTAAGTTAACCTTGATTTTATTAACTCTTTTAATATGTTTACATATGAGATTGATCCAGAAACTGAATAACTTTCAAATCTATATTCACAGAAAAAAAAAAAAAAACTACCTTTTTCTTTTCATTCAAACATTGATAAATGTAGAAAGCTATTAAATTAGAAAAATCAGAACTTGATATTCCTTTTGTGGTTATTTGAGCTCATTGAAATGATGAATGAAAGTCATCAAGCCACTACATACAGAAATTTAGCACCATTTAGTTATTTGTGGTCAGGACAGATGTCCAAACTTTTAAAGCTTCATAGTTGTATTGCTTTATTTTCAAATTATAGGCCCCCATTTTAAATGAATAAGAAAATATATTGTCAATACCATGATGATATTAAGTACATATCCTTAATATGGTATTAATTATATAGCTTCACATATTAAGAAATTTATATTTAATGGAGAAGTGGGTCTTAGTTTATTTTGTCCTAGTCACATGGGGTGTATGTGTGTGTGTGTGTGTGTGTGTGTGTATGTACATATATATAGTATACATAGTGATTTTTCTTGGAACAACAACCACCGTGTTTTCCTTTTAGAGAATATGTACCACCTATACCCTATTTACAGTTTGAATAACTTTTCTTTTTTTATACAGTATGATATTGCTATAATGGATTCCTATATAGGAGCACCAGCCACTCCTTGGAAGGAATTTTGGGCAATCCTAATTCCGTAGTGATACTGCCTCGGAAACCCAAGGAGGGGTCGCTATGAGTCGGGGCCGACTCGACGGCACATAACAACAACAACATATAGGAGCTCTGGTAGCATAGTGCCTAAGGCACTTTACTGCTAACCAGAAGGCTGGCGGGTCAAACCCATGAGCCACTCCTCAGAAGGAAGGTTGGTCATTCTACTTCCGTAGTGATACCGCCTCGGAAACCCAAGGAGAAGTCACTATGAGTTGGGGCCAACCTGATGGCACATAACAACAACAACAGCATATATATTATATTTAATGATTATAGATGGTCTTTTACTTTGGATTAACATGATTATATAATCAGATAAAGTCTTTTTTTTTTTTTTTTACTTGTGATCTATGCATACTTACATATCAAAATAGAACCAAAACCTTTACCTTATTGGAGCATTAGGAGATGATGGAACCATTACGTTTTTTTCCCCTGTATATCAGAGTAATTCCAGGATGTATGCAGAGAAGGGAAAGCTCAGGCTCCATTCCTTGTGGGTAATTCTTTCCTGGTTATGTTATTGACCTCTGTGAGTGACCCACCTATGACATGTTTTGGAAGGATTATGTAATTAGATAATCTTTGGAAGCAGATGGTCTTGAGAGTTAGTGGAAAAATCAGAGCTATGTGATAGTCCTTATGTGAATATTTCATATCAAAATGTTTTATCCTTGAGGCTATTCAGAATTTTTGGCCAATAAATATGCTTAAATACATGTTAAATGAGCAAAAAGCCACCAAACTGATTCAGTATTCCCAATTGGTATCAGTAAGTTAGAGAAGAAGCAGAATTCAGAGCTCAATGTAATTAAGCCTAGAATTAGAGCATTCTTTTTCATCTGTTAAATCACAGCCCATGTAACCTTAAAAGTAAAATTTTACTTTTAAGTAAATTTTATGTTTAGAAAGAATGTTTAAAGTATATTTTTATCATTTTATAATACATATCTATTAACTGAAAAGTGGTTGGAGTTCTTAGAAACCAATAGTTGGTAACCATGGATTAGCTGCTTCTAAAAGTTTCCTATCTGTGATATAAATGGGTAAATTTAGACAGATCAATTTAGAAGAACTCTAAAGATTTTTGATGTCAAAAAATATGCAAATTAAACAGTCCTTATTTACTAAAATATAATATGGAAAGCTCTTCAAGATGACTTAAAGCTCATTTATTGGTTCAAGGTTGCCTAGCTATTTTGAGAGTTTCAGGTGTCCTTTCTTGACTTCTGGTATAAGAGGCAGTCTGCACACTGCCATCATCGGTATCAGCAACAGGAAGATGTGGCTGCCTCCATGGCCCTGACATAGCAGCCTGTTCCTGGAACATTTATTCACAGAGTGTAGAGACCTGAGAGTTTCAAAACTGGCAATTAGTTAATGCAATGATGAAAAACGAAGGAGAAAATAAAAACACATTCAAGAACATCGTGTACAAGAAGGATGCAAAACGTTACTGATTAGTCAACAAGTCAAATAATGCCAAAAACATATTGCCAACATACATGTTGTATGCATGTACTAAGGTCCAGTGTTTACCTTCACTTACCTTCACTATAGACCATACACACTATTTCTGTAGCACGCAGACATACGGGTATTCTTTGTTGCTCATTAAGAAGCACTAACATTCATATTCTCTATTTTTCTCATTCCTTCCCTCCCTTTCTCTTTCTTTTTCTTGAGAGAGAGAGAGAGACAAAGAGAGAGAGATAGATGGAATGAGTGATTGAATGTGATTTAAAGCCTGGGGGTAGACAATCCTATTCTTAAAAACAAACAAACAAACAAACTAATTTAAGTATTGAGCTAAAAATGAAATACTGCATTAGAATAAAATGCACTAGAGACCCACTCCCTTACAAAATGCTGCCTCAGTTGGAATCAAAAGCTAATATCATTCATTTATTTAGCAAGTTTTATAGTGTGTTGATTTTGGATTTGAAATGATTAGAATAAATGCAGATGGAAATTGTTATTACTGTAGGGAAATTATTAAATTGGGTGTGCAGACTTTGTAAGGAGAATTCTTACAGTGACATGTGTGTATCAGCAAATTCTTTGTCCTGCTTGGCCTTAATTCCTCTTTGGAATGAAACACTTGGGCTGCAGATGTGATTGGCAGATTGGGATACGGAGGATTTACTAACGCATGCAATATAAGTGAGGCAAAAATGTCTTACTATAAATAACATTATCTACATATAGTAAAAAGTAGACATCAGGAAAAATATTTTCTCATTTTCATAAAACTCAAACTTGAAGTTATATCTTCAGGGATATAATGTGCTTCATAAAAAAACTGACATTCCTTAAATGTATTTTATTTTTCACTTTCTTCTAAGTTGCTAGCCATGTTCACAATATGCTGTTATTGGCCTTTGTTTCTAAAGCTAGTTTTAACCATAAAATACATACATGAGAAAATGAAAATTTTATTTTTTTCATGTTTTACCTTAAAACTAAGTTTTGTTACTATATAGACCATCTTAAAATATAAACTGCAATATCATTTTATGTTAGCTTATATATACGTATTTATATTCATGGTGAATTTGAATTTTATGATTCTGGGCCTTTTTTCTATCATCACTGAAATACATAATTCTTGTTTAATCTGACGTTACCTGGTACCTGGACACATGGACTTTGTAGCAGAAGTTTCTATGAGTGTCAGATTTTTTTTTTTTTAATTTTTCTACTTTTAGTCCTTCTTATATCCGATAAGAACCGAGGACATAATTTATTTAACTACCTAATTACATTATTTATAAGTATCTTCGTTAAAATTTCCACATTGTGTCCACATGAGTTCTTTGTGATCTTCTCTTTCCATTTCTCTCTCTCTCTCTCTTTTTTTTTTTTTTTCTATTTCTGGGGCCACTAATGAGGGAGAGCACCTTTTGGGAAGAAATAAAGGAAATAAGACTTAAATCAGCATATTTTGTGTTATAATTAGCCTGTTAATTAGAGAAGGGATGGAAATAAATATCTTGGCTAAATTAGGCTATAACATGACTTCTAGGAATTATACTACTTCTTTTCATTTAATAAGTTCATCTCATCTTGGTGACAGTACTGCACCAGAATACAGGAAGGAGATGCGAGTAAGAATCATTAAAATATGATATGTACTTGTGGTATGTAAAATCTAAGATGATAGTTTTTCCAAATGGAGAGTAAAAATGTTCTGTGGATAATGGTTGGCTCTTCCCTCTTCATAAGTTAAAGAAATTGGGTTACTGAGCACATGATGATAGTCTGAAATCAGCAAAGGCCTTGGCAGTGTCTTCTTGCTCTAGAATATATAACTTTACTACTATCAGCAGACAGAAAAAATGACTCTTCAGCTTTTAAAAGAGGCATTGGGATTAGTTTCAGTTCAATATCTAATTTTTATGGGATACCCAGGAAGTTTCCCTACTCAAGGTCTGTGTGTAAAGGCTTTAAAAATGAAATTCATCTTATCTGAATAGTTGTGATTTAACCATGGTCTACTTAATGTATTAAAAGTTATATATACTTATCTGCCAGTGAGGGAGCTCTGGTAGCATAGTGGCTAAGGCACTTGACTGCTAACCAGAAGGCTGGCGGTTCAAACCCACCAGCCACTCCTCGGAAGGAAGATGGGGCAATCTACTTCCGTAGTGATACCACCTCGGAAACCCAAGGAGGGGTCGCTATGAGTTGGGTCCGACTTGACGGCACATAACAATGACAACAACAACAACAATCTGCCAGTGAAATAATTACTATAGTCCTTCTAGTAGGCTGAATTGTCTATCTGTACATAAATAGCTGTCTAAAACTTAAATGCTATTTGTTTCCATAGCAGGGAAACCTGAAGGCCCCTTCATGAAAACACTTAGTGTTACAAAGTGTAGATCAGAGGTTCATTTATCCCAATATTCTATGTCTGAGAGGCATCAAAAATCACTTGTCTGTCAGTTTGCCCGTTGTGGTGGCTTATGTGTTGCTGTGATGCTGGACATTATGCCACTAGTGTTTCAAATACACAATGAAAAGATTTCAGCAGAATTTCCACAGTAAGACAGACTAGGAAGAAGGACATAGTGGTTCACTTCTGAAAAAATTGGCCTCTGAAAACCTTATGAATAGCAGTGAAACATTGTCTAATGTATTGCTGGGAAACGTTAAGAATAGCAGTGAAACATTGCCAGATATTGTGCCAGAAGGTTGAAAGGCACTCAGAATAGGACTGGGAAAGAACTGTGTCCTCAAAGTAGAGCCAACCTGAATGATGTGTAGAATAAAGCTTTCTGGACCTTGATTTGCTGATGTAGCATATCAGAAAATGAGAAGAAACAACTGAAAACATCCATTAATAAATGGAACGTGGAATGTATGAAGTATGAATTTAGGAAAATTGAAAATTGTCAAAAGTGAAATGGAACACATAAAAATTGCTGTTGTAGGAGTTAGTGAACTGAAATGGACTGGTATTGGCCATTTTGAATCTGACAAACATATAGGCTGTTATGTTGAGAATGACAAATTAAAGAGGAATGGCATCACATTCACCATCAAAAAGAATATCTCAAGATCTATACTGAAGTAGTGTTGTCAGTGACAGAATAATATCCATAAATGTGCAAAGAAGAACAGTTACTAATACTGTTATTCAAATTTATGCACCAGCCACTAAAGCCAAGGAGGAAGAAAGTGAAGACTTTCACCAATTTCTGCAGTCTGTAGCTGACCAAACATGCAATCAACATGCATTGAAAATGACTGATGAAGAAGCATCAGGACGTTGGAAACTAATGGCCTTCATGACAGAAATGATTCTGGAGACCACATGATAGAGTTTCGCAACACCAACGACTTACTTATTACAAATGCTTTTTTTTTTTTCCCCCAACAATTTAAAGGGTGATTATACATGTGGACTTTGCCAGATGGAATGCATAGGAATCAAATTAACTGTATCTTTGGAAAGAGGAGATGGAGAAGCTCAAAATCACCAGGAAGAATGAGGCCAGGAGCTGACTTTGGGACAGGCTGTCGATTGTTCTTATGCATATTCAAGCTCAAGCTGAAGAAAATTAAAACAAGTCCATGAGAGGCAAAATACTACCTTGATTATATCCCACCTGAATTTAGAGACCATCTGAAGAATAGATTTGATGCATTGAACACCAGTGACTAAAGACCAAATGAGTTGTGGTATTAGTTCAAGAATAAGAAGAAAGCAAAAGGTCATTAAAAAGATAGGAAAGGAAGAAAAGACAAAAACAGATATCAGAATAGATTCTGAAACTTGTATCTTAAGTGAATGGAAGAAATGATGAAGTAAAAGAGCTGAACAGAAGATTTCAAAGGGCAGCTTGAGAAGACAAAATAAAGTATTGTAATGAAATGTGCAAAGACTTGGAGTTAGAAAACAAAAAGGAAAGAACATGCTTAGTATTTTTAAAGGTAAAATAACTGAAGAAAAAATTCAAGCCTTGTGTTGCAATATTGAAGTGTTCTATTCAAAAAATATTGAATGATGCAGGAACCATCAAAAGAAGATGGAAGGAATACACAAACTTACTGTACCAAAAAGAATTAGCAGATGTTCAACCATTTCAGGAGGTGGTATATGATTAAGAACCAATGGTATTGAAGGAAGCAGTCCAAGCTGCAACAAAGGAATTGGTGAAAAACAAAGGTGCAGGATTGATGGAATTCATTTAGATGTTTCAACAAAGGGATACAATGCTGGAAGCACTCCCTTATTTATGCCAAGAAATTTGGAACACAGCTACCTGGCCAACTGATTGGAAGAACTCTATATTTCTGCCCATTCTAAGGTAAGATGATCCAATAGAATGCAGAAATTATCAAACAATATCATTAATATCACACTCATTTACCTGGACATGGAATGAGCACACTGAATGAGGGATATCATTGAAGGTGTCAATTGGATCTTGACTGAAAGCAAAGAATACCAGAAAGATGTTTA
>NW_006921769.1:6618366-6621413 GCF_000298275.1 Orycteropus afer afer
TGTCAGAAGGGACCATTCCCTGGAAGAGATATCATGGTTGGTAAAGTATAATGCTTGGTAAAGTGGAGGGTCAAGGAAAAAAAGGGAAGGACCTCAATGAAATGGATTGACACAGTGCCTGCCATGATGGGCTCAGGTATAGCAAGGACTGTGAGGCTGGCATAGGACTAGGCAGTGTTTCATTTTGTTGTACATAAGGTTGCTATGAGTCAGAGCCAACTAGACGGCACCTTACAACAAAAACAACACAACAACAACATCAGTTCTTGGCCTCCCTGTCCCCATCCCCAAGCTGACAAGTTGCTATTCAATGAATGCAATCTTCTTTTCTGCTCTCAAATACCAATATGAGTTAAAATTGCTTTCTCCATTTCCTGTGATCTAAACCAGATAACTGTGTGATTAATGCATTTCATACTGTGGTTTAAGTTATTTACCCTTTTGAGAATAATTTTACCAAAAGAAGTGCCTATGTTGGCTTTCTTTGTGCCCCCGTCCCCTTGTCAATTCCCATGGATGCCTAAAGAAAAACAATCAGAATCCTCAACTCTAAATTTGAAATTTTGGCAACCTCTGTTATAGGCATTGAGGAGTTCCCCAGTAGGTTTATGATCAGGTGATAACGTGATTAAAATTGTGCTTGTGTGACAGAGAAGCACAGGTACTTGGAGGCAGTGAAACCAGCCACGAGACTTGGTCCAAAGCCTGAGAGACTTTTAACAACTGTGGTTATTTGGGGGAGACATTGTACACTATCCCCCCCCAACACACACACATTTTAAACACATTTTCTAAATTGCCTACACTGGGTACTTATTTATTTTTTCTTAAGCATGAAATAATAGGTTTAGCCTGAACTAGGCATGATGGCAATGGGAGGGGGAAAAGGTCTGGTCTTTTCTTCCTGACAGCTTACATTATTTTCGAGAGCTAAGAAAATGTCTGATTTCCCCACATGTATTAATGATTAATTCCAGAAAGCGGCTATGTTCCTGATCAGCCTCTCCTACAGTAACTAGGCACCTCTGAAGTCTTTATGATTAATAGTATGAGACAGTCTTTCTGTAGATTGTAAGCTGCTTTGAATTAGTTTAGTTAGAGTAACACATCACATAAAGGATCATTTGTTTAGTGACTTTTATCCAGAGGACTTAACAAACTAAGGTAAAACTCTACTTTGCATCATAACAATCATCACAATTGTGGATGGGAGCAGCAACCATTCATGAGTGTGCACCCTGTTGACTGGTGATCTACTCAGGAATTATTGAACCATAAATTCTCATGGTCATTCTAGACCTGGGATATCTTTAGTGTAAAAGTTCTAGATGCAGTGTGACTATGTTGCTGTTGTTACGTGCCATCGAGTCGGACCCAACTCATAGCAACTCCTCCTTGGGTTGCTGAGGCAGTATCACTACAGAAGTAGATTGCCCAATCTTCCTTCCGAGGAGTGGCTGGTGGGTTTGAACCACCAGCCTTCTGGTTAGCAGTCAAGTGCCTTAGGCATCATGGAAGTTGTAGGGTTTCCATTTCATGTTGGGCCAACTTAAGGTGGAAAGAAACAAGAACATCTTGCAGTTTTTCTTTAAGCAGTTGAATTATAGGAGCACTAATTTTTGCCTTTAAAGTCTCTCTTTCTTGGGCATCTACTATGTGCTGGTCATTGGTCTGAATGTTTGAGATACTTTAGTGAATAAAATAGGGGCATGATAATGGAGTAGGTTAGCAGGTGATAAGTATGAGGGGATAAAAAGAGAGGATTGGAAGTATGAGTTCTTGAAGGAGATAAGAAGGTGAGTCTAGAAGAGGACTAAGGAAGTCCAGCAAGGTGGTGACTAGCTTGCCTGGCATATTTAGGGAGCAGCAGAGAACAGCATGGGAAAAGTGCAGTGAACACAATTTCAAATTTGAGATAGCATTAATCTAGATAAAGTTACTCTTTCTAGTTTTTCCCATATTTTAAAAATATTTACATGGAATTTTAATAAATCTGTTGCAAATGATTTTCTGTTGACTCTTTGGTAATAACCATTGACAAGCACCTCACCCATCACTGCTGTAAGATGGGGTTATCGCCTGCCAAGAACACCTTTCTTGCTGCAACACATCCTCTAAGCCCAGGGCTTTGTCTTAATAGAAAGGCTCCAACCTTCTTCACCAGCCAAGCTCAAAAGCTTACTTTTTCATTTTGTTTGTTTGCTTGTTTTTAAAGTAATGCTTTTAAAGTTTCAGCCATAAATATAGATGAGGGCTTAGCAGGGATTCCAAAAAATTAATTTCTGAAGGTACAGAGATTCTGCTCATTATCTCACATTTAATCATCACATTTCAGTTGTCTTAGCAACCTACACAATGTTCTCATTTGCTTTTCAATAAGCCAGTGAATGAATGGATTCTTTGTTCACGTGTTTATGAATTTCTATCACCTGATACTTGATGTCTGTCTGGCATGGTTACTGTGCCAAATAACTGTCTTTATATTCTTAAACTTCATATAACTAAAATTAAACTTTTTTTTTCCTAAAAATCTAAATTTTTAGTGAGAACAACTTACATAAAGATAGTTGGGGAGAAATATATATATATATATGCATGCTTGCATTTTAAAAGTCTTTTCATTTTCATTATAATTAATTTCTAAGGCTCAGCTAACATGCCAAAAAGTCAGTTATCTAACAAGTTTCATCCACATAGATATGTAGTTTTTTGAACTAGAGAGAAACAAAAAAAAGCCTGATGACAAATCTAGTGGTCCTAGACTTGATTTTCCTCAATCCACATGTTTGCTTCTCTCAGCTATTGTCACAGAGCATGTTTTCTCTAACCTTACCCATAATTCTAAGGTTGTCAAGTTCATAGCATATTGAGGTAGATATAGATATGCATACATGGTGTAGTCAAGAGCACTGGACTACATGAGTTCAAATCCCACGTGTTTGAATTTTAGCAAACTACTTAATTTCTCAGTGCCTTACATTTCCTTATCAGTAAAATGAGGATAATAATAGTAACTAATGCATTGGATTAATTTAAAAAAGAACTAA
>NW_006921769.1:6622698-6624499 GCF_000298275.1 Orycteropus afer afer
ATTAGGAAGTTCATCTCTTGCATCTGTCATGTGATTAATTTGAAGAAATTCCTTATCTTCTCCCCTTAAATAATAATATCTTTTCAAGAACACATACAGTCCTAAGACATAAAGTGATATATGCCTATATTATTTTTATTTATCTCCCCTGTGGTACTCATTCTCTCATTTCTATTATTCTTCCAATGGAAGATCTACAGTCTCCACTAATGGGAATGTTAGATATCATGCTAGTGCCTAGGGAAAAATGATTAATGTGGTTTGGCACAACGCCAAGGGAGTCACACCACACCATCAGTCCAGCAGCTGTTGTAGTGAAGATTGCTGGCTTTGGAATGGAGCATCGTGTCCAACATCAAGTGGGAAACAAAACAGACTACTGTGTAGCCCAGACACTGATTTTTGCATAATCTTAGTCACTATATTACATATATATTCTTGAAGTAGTTATTATGTTAAGTTTTCTCACTATTATTTTTTTTTAAAAGAGAATGATGATGATAACCACAAGTAGAAAAAAAATAGGGATGTGTGTCTGCATGCAAGTGTATATGTGTGCATGCATATGTGTGCAGTGCAACTACAAGTGTGCATGGCTCACCAGTGTTTCTCTGTGAGGATTGAGAAAGCTCCATTCTTTGTTATGCAGGGCTGTCCAACACAGTGCCGTAGGAAATGACGCAGTGCAGAACTGAGCATGGCTCCCTTTTGCTAAATTTTAGGAGTAGCCTCAGTGATTGTGAATACCCCAAACTCCCCAGGTACCCACTCGATTATAGTGAGAGAAGGCTACTGTGTGTCCTAAAAAATTATTATGTGTCTCATGGACTTAAGAAAGGTTTGAGAAATACAAGGCTTATAAAATGATGCTTGTGAAGCTAAGCTGCTTAATGGAATCATCCCAGGATGATTCTCTCAACTTTGTAGTAAAAGCACTTGTTGTTGTTGTTGTTGTTGTTGTTAGGTTGCTATAGAGTTCGCTTTGACTCATGCCAACCTCGTGTAGAACAGAAGGAAATGTTGCCCACTCCTGAACCATCTTCTTGAATGTTAATATATTTGAGTTCATTGTTGCGGCCATTATGCTAGCCCATCTCATTGAAGATTTCCCTCACCTTCTCTGGCTGTCCATTTGATCGAACGTGATGTCCTTCTCTAGCGATCGGTCCCTCCTGATGGCATGTCTGAAGTAAGTGGGTCTAAGTCTTGGAGTCTATTCTGTGACTGTAAGGTTTTCCTTGGTTAATTTTTTGAAGTCTATCCCCAGACCTTTCTTCCTAGTCTGTCTTAGTGTGGAAGCTCTGCTGAAACTTGTCTACTGTGGGTGATCCTGCTGGTAGTTGAAATACTGGGGGCATAGTTTTCAGCATCATAGCACCATGCAAGCCACCACAGTATGACAAACTGACAGACAGATGGTCAGACCTCTTTTAAAGTCTCTGTTAATTAACCCTAATTGTGGCTTTCCCAGACACTTGACATTGGAACAAGGGTATCCACATGAGAGTACAGGCAGCAAGGCATAGTCCATCAATACCTTAGGGAAACAACCCAGGGTTAGTGTCCTAATATCATGTTTGACTGTATATGCTGCTTCGTTATTGTGGTGGTTGTTGTTAGGTGCTGTCAAGTTGGCTCCGACTCACAGTGACCCTATGTAAGAGAGAACAAAACACTGCCTGGTCCTGTGCCAGCCCTACAATCTTCCCATACCTGAGACCATCTTTGCAGCCACTGTGTCAACCTATCTCATTGAGGGCCTTCCTCTTTTTTGATCACCCTCAACTTTACCGAGCGTAAT
>NW_006921769.1:6626989-6628825 GCF_000298275.1 Orycteropus afer afer
ATAAAACCTAAACTATAGTGTTCACAGACACAGTTCAAAGTTATGGTGGCTTGATGCTGAGAAACTGGGTGTAGTTCTTGGGGAGAAGGAGCTTGGGGACGTCACTGTCATTTCTTGTGGTATGTGCTGCCTCTTTCACAGCTCGCTGCAAAATAAATGCTGAACACTAGTTTTCTTAAAAGCAAAAATGCTCTTGGATTTCTTTTGGTTAGTGAAAACAGGTACTAACATAGGTCTTTAATAAAAGTGAAATGGTGTGAAGCAAAATTTCAAAAAACGGGGGATACCCATAATTTCTTCTTTATGATTGTAAACCACTTAATTTGGAGCAAACATATATTATTTCCAATGAAGCCCTAGTGACAAAAGGAAATTACTTTGTTAAGCTAGTTCTTTGGTATGTTTTTTTCTCCCCTTTCAAGCACAGAGTCACTATGAGAAACTGATATTCAGTATTATACATTATCTGCCTAGTTCACCAGATCAGCATGTTGGTGTGTGCTGTAGAAAGGTGGGGAAAGCCAGGAAGCTAAAAACAGGTTGGTACAAGCTGTTGAGGAAAAAAAAAAAAAATCAAATGAGACCACTTATGTTTTAAATCAAGAGTATGTTTTCAGTGAAAATATTTTCTAATGATTCACAAAAGAATGTTGTCAACTTTGACTCCATCTGCTGCATATCAAAATGTAACTAGTTACATAGCATTGAATTTTGGCAGGACTCAGTGCTGTGACATGAGGCAAAGTTCCCATTACATGACAGTGCTTTTCTGCTTTTGTGACTTTAAAAGGCATTTCCTGACTTTTAAAATGTTAGCAACAATTTTTTCCTCCACATTATAAGAAAAAGATTGGGAATATGGCTGTATGATTTCTAGAGTAAGTTTTTAAAAATAATTTTGATAGGAAGATAGTTGTTTAGTGCCTGTGCATAAAGTTCTGTTACGTGTGCGTGCACACACATACACATGCACACACACACAAACCACATTAAATAAGAGAAAATGAAGACAGGAGGTTTTGTATAATTATTGGAAAAACATAGATGTAAGGCAGTTATATCTGAAAAAATGAGAACCAGTGTTTCCAAATGTCATAATATTCGTCATTGTTCTTTGCTTCATTCTCTGACATGGCTTGACATTTATGTTTCTGAATTTTTACATTAGAACAACAGTGTATGTAGCCACTTTATGGTTAAGTCTTTAGAGCTTATATATTCTTTATTTAAAATAATTTCATATAACATTAAAATGTACTTACCACATATTATGTACAAAACAACATTGTTACGAATATATAAACTGGTCATGTCACTTAATTTGTACATGTTCTCAGGAGGGACCAATCCCTGGAGAAGGACATCATGCTTGGTAGAGTAGATGGTCAGTGAAAAAGAGGAAGATACTCAATGAGATGAATTGATACAGTGAGTGCAACAGTGAGCTCAAGCATCGAGATGATAGTGAGGATGGTGCAGTGACAGGCAGTGTTTCCTTCTGTTATTTATAAGGTCCTTGTGAGTCAGAAGTGACTTGTTGGCATCTAAGAAAAACAACAACATACAAGATAGAAAATAACATGCAAACCCCTTGCTTAAGACAAAGCAAAAGCCAGACCTGTTACTGTGGAGCGGGTGCTGACTCATAGCGGCCCCGTGGGTTACAGAGTGGAAGTGCTCCAGGAGATTTCCGTGACTGTAATCTTTATGGAAGCAGATTGCCAGGCCTTTTTTGCCAATGTGCCGCTGAGTGGGATTGAACACCAATCTTCAGACTAGCAGGTGAACAGTCTGTGCCAATATACTTAGCAAAATTCATGAAAATAGGCATAGTAT
>NW_006921769.1:6629415-6630502 GCF_000298275.1 Orycteropus afer afer
CAAACTGCTTCTTGTGAGCAGCTTTGGTTTTGAAATTGTACTAAGGACTACAACTCTAGTTTTCCTACTTTGACCTGTCATTCTTTCATGTGATATAAAAACAATATCATATGATATAACAAACATAGATTTTAGACACAACAGGGCCTGAGTTCAAGTATCATTCTCCTACTTACTCACACCTGAATTTCATATCCTCCATTAGCCTCATTTTTTTTTTGCCCTGGAAATCTGGTACCTTCCTTCTCTGTTTTCATGAAGACCAGATGAGATGATACTATGTTTAACATTTTACACTTAGTTGTTGTTAACTGCCATTGAACTGATCCTCCAACTCATGGCGATCCCATGCACCATGGAAAGAAAGGCTACCTGGTCCTGCACTGTGCTCCTGATTGGTTTATATCAGACCATTGTGATCATAGGATTTTCATTGGTTGAAATTTGGAGGTAGATTGCCAGGCTTTTCTTCTGCTACATATAGTCAGCACTCAGTGAAAGGGAGCTATGACTATCCTGGTATGTACAGATGAGTCTGAGAACATATGGCTAGGCCTAGTGAAATGGAGCAGAACTCAGAGCTCATCTTTCTTTGGAGTGAGAGCCCGTTCCTTCATGCTCTCTCTCATGCCAGCAACCCGGTATTTAAACCACACAGGGAAATGATGGCAGGTAGCAGCTATACCTTGGGTGAACTATACAGCCTTTCTGTCTTTTGAGCAGCAACCACAATGAGCATAGAGGAAAAGAGGGGAGACCTGTCGATCACCTCTCTATGAGCAGCCATCTTTACTGGCACTCCCCTTTATCCTTGTGTTCCAATTGATATCTGGATAATTCCAGCACAAAAACGTTTTGTTTCAAAAGCAAAGTTTTTCAAAATTATAATATAATTCTCGAGGGGTAGGGGGTAATATTTGTGTATGTGTATGACTGTGATTGATATAAATATATATATAGCATAGCAACCCCTCCTTGAGTTTCTGAGGCAGTATGTCTAGGGAAGTAGATTGCCCCATCTTCCATTCGAGGAGTAGCTGGTGGGTTTGAACCACCAGCCTTCTGGTTAGCAGTCAATACACCACCA
>NW_006921769.1:6636227-6638155 GCF_000298275.1 Orycteropus afer afer
GGTCCAACTTTATGGCATATAACAACAACAACAACAACAGCAACATATATTCCTCATGAGCCTAATTAAGTGTTCTGGAATTCCCATTCTTCTCAGTGTTACTCATAATTTCTTATGATCCACACAGTTGAAGGTCTTTGCATAGTCAATAAAACAGGTAAATATCATTCAGGTATTCTCTGCTTTCAGCCAAGATCCATTTGAAATCAGCATGATCTCCCTCATTCCACACCCTCTTCAGAATCTGGCTTAAATTTCTGGCAATTACCTGTTGATGTATTCAATGATTATTGATTTTCAGCAAAATTTTACTTGTGTGTGATATTAATGATATTGTTCAATAATTTCCCTATTTTCTTGAATTACCTTTCTTTGGAATGAGTAAAAATATGGATCTCTTCCAGTCAGTTTGCCAAGTGGCTGTTTTCCAAATTTCTTGGCATGGGTGAGTGTTTCCAGCATTGCATCCATTTGTTGAAACATCTCAATGGGTATTCCATCAATTCCTGGAGGCTTCTGTTTCACCAGTTCCTTCAGTGCAGTTTGGACTTAAGTATCATCAGTTCTTGATCATGTGCTACCTCTTGAAATGGTTGAACGTGAACCACTTGTTGGAACAGTAACTATGTAATCCATCCATTTTGAGGCTTCCTGCATCATTCAATATTTTGCCCATAAAATCCTTCAGTATTGTAACTGGAGACTTGAATTTTTTCTTCACTTCTTTAAGCTTGAGAAATGCCAAGCATGCTCTTCTTCCCTTTTGATTTTCTAATTCCAGAACTTTTCACATTTCATTATAATATTTTACTTTGTCTTCTTGAGCTGCCCTTTGAAATCTTTAGTTCAGCTCTTTTATTTCATCATTCCTTCCATTCACTTTAGCTACTATATGTTCAAGAGCAGGTTTCAGAGTCACTTCTGATATCCATTTTGATCTTTTCTTTCTTTCCTGTCTTTTTAATGATCTTTTGCTTTCTTCATGTATAATATCCTTGATGCCATCCCACAAACCATCTGGTCTTCGGTCCTTAACCTTCAATGTGTCAGATCTGTTCTTCAGATGGCCTCTGAATTCAGATGCAATATACTCAAGGCTCTTGTGGACTTGTCTTAATTTTCTTCAGCTTCAACTTAAACTTGCATATGGGCAATTGATTTTCTGTTCCACAGTCATACCCTGACCTTATTCTGACTGACGAAATTGAGTTTCTGCAACATCTCTTTCCAAAAATGTAGTTTATTTGATTCCTATGTATTCCATCTGGTGAAGTCCACATGGATATAGCTGCTGTTTATGTTGTTGAAAAATTTTTTGCAATGAGTAAAATGTTGATCTTGCAAAATTCTGTCATGCATTATCTGGCATCATTTCTATCACCATCGCCATGTTTCCCAGCTATCAATACTTCTTCTTTATTTCCAACTTTCACATTCCAGTCACCAGTAATTATTAATGCATCTTGATTGCATGTTTGGTCAATTTCCAACCACAGAAGTTGGTGAAAACCTTCAATTTCTTCATCTTTGGCTTTAGTAGTTGATGCACAAATTTGAATCATTGTAGTATTAAATAGGCTTCCTTGTTGGTATATGAATGCTATCCTATCACTGCCATCATTATATTTCAGGATAGATCTTAAACTGTTGTTTTTAATGATCAATGGTATTGCTCTTCAATTTGTTATTCTTGGCATTGTATGATATGATTGTCTAATTCAAAATGACCAATACCAGTATATAAGCTGACTGATACCTAGGATAAGGATTTCTAGTGTAGTAGTGGTTAAGGCATTTGGCTGCTAACCAGAAGGTTGGCAGTTTGAACCCACCAGCTGCTCCATGGAAGAAAGATTGGGCAGTCTGCTTCTGTAAAGTTTTACAGCCTTGGAAACCCAATGGAATTTGCTGTGAGTCAGAATCAACTC
>NW_006921769.1:6638905-6639652 GCF_000298275.1 Orycteropus afer afer
GCCTTCTGGTTAGCAGTCAAATGCCTTCAGCATTGCGCCATCAGAGTTCCTAAGTCAAGGGTAGTATATACCATATATAATATTAATTCACTTTAAAATGTCAATTTGATGAAAGTGCTCATTAAAAAATATTACATTTAACTTAAAACAATTTTGTCCTTTTTCAAAAAATATTGATATTTTTCATGATTGAGTTCACATCGTAATCTATTCAGATCTGAGTGAATCATAGTGCTATTTGTGCATTTTATTAATTAGACTATCTTTATTAAAAGAAAGGAAGTTGCTCCACAACTAATACTTCAGGATTGTAAGATATACTTTCCCACAATACTTTCATAACAAAAAAGTCTTGGGAATTTAAACTCTTGTTGTGTTTGGACTGCATTCTATGTTAATTGCTTTATTAATTGTGAATGTGGAAATAACAGAGGAAAAATATAATGCACATTGGCTCTTTCCTAATGCTGATGTTATTTAGTGATAAAGGAAGAGCAGATAAGATCCCTAGTTATTGAAGCGATGAATAACTCCATTCCATCATTCATCCTCACCCATCCATCCAGTATTTATTGAAGACTTCTGTTTGTCCCAGTCACTGTGCTCATTCAGAAAAGACAGCAACCACTCTTAATTGATGTCCCATTACTAGGTTTGACAATGTGGTGGTCCGAGTTCAATATTTTTCTTAAAACATCCAGAACTGATTTTGTTATATGACAAAGCTAATACATGCCAACTGTAGAT
>NW_006921769.1:6646277-6647439 GCF_000298275.1 Orycteropus afer afer
TTCTTCCCAGTCTGTCTTAGTCTGGAACCTGTCCAACATGGGTTATCTTGCTGGTATTTGGCATACCACTGGCATAGTTTCCAGCCACACAGCAACACATAAGCCACCACAGTATGACAGACTCACAGGTGCTTAGTGGTATTGTAGGAAATTTCAAAATCTATTAGATGTAGTTCTTGCTCTAAAGAGATTTACAAAATAATAGAAAAGATAAGACACATATATCACTACTAACACAGACTATAGTAAGGACCAACTGATTAGCATGAAAAACTGACTCCTTATTAGCTAATTGAAACTACTAATTGGCTAAAGTGAAAAAATGACCAATAATTGGCAAAAGTGACCGCTTGTCTTTCAGTTTGTCATACTTGGGGGCTTGTGTGTTGCTGTGATGCTAGAGGCTATGCCACCCATACTTCAAATACCAGCAGGGTCACCCATGGTGGACAGATTTCAATGGAGCTTCCAGACTAAGACAGACTAGACAGAAGGAAGGGGCCATCCACTTCTCAAAGAATTGACCAGGGAAAACCTTTTGTATAGAAGTAAAACACTGTCTGATATGTCACTGGAAAACTTTATGAATAATCCTGAAACATTGTCAAATATAGTGCCAGAAAGCACTCAAAATATGACTAGGGAAGATCTGCCTCCTCAGTGAAGAATCCACATTAATGATATGGATGGAGTAAAGCTTTTGGGACCACCAATTGCTGATGTGGCACAACTGAAAATGAGAAGAAACAGCTGCAAACATCCTTTAATAATTGGAATATGTAACATAGGAAGTATGAATCTACGAAAATTGGAAGTTGTCCAAAATGAAATGGAACATATTAAGATCAATATCCTAGGCATTAGTGAGCTGAAATGGGCTGGTTTTGGTCATTTTGAATCAGAAAACCATGTGATCTACTATGGCAGGAATGACAAATTGAAGAGGAACGGCATAGATTCATCATCACAAAGAATATTTTAAGTTCTATCCTGAAGTACAATGCTGTCAATGATAGGATAATGTCCATACGCTGACAAGGAAGACTAGTTAATATTAATATTATTCAAATTTATGCACCAGCCACCAAAGCCAAGATGAGGAAATTGATAATTTTTACTAACCTCTGCAGTCTGAAATTGACTGAACATGCAATCAGGATTT
>NW_006921769.1:6650250-6651578 GCF_000298275.1 Orycteropus afer afer
ATTCTCCCTTCCAAGGAGCATTCCAGCTGCACATCTTCCAGGATAGATTTGTTCATTCTTCTGGCAGTCCATGGTGTTTCAGTATTCTTTGCTAACACCACAATTCAAGGACATTAACTCTTCTTATTCATTGTCCAGCTTTCACATGCATATGAAGCGATTGAAAATACCATGGATTGGGTTAGACACAACTTAGTCTTCAAAGTGACATCTTTGCTCTTCAACACTCGAAAGAGGTCTTTTGTAGCAGATTTTCCAAGTGCAATACCACGTCTGATCTCTTCACTCCTGCTTCCATGGGAGTTGATTGTGGTGGACCCAAGTAAAATGAAATCCCTGACATCTTTGATCTTTTCTCCATTTATCATTATGTTGCTTATTGGTCCTTTGTGAGGTTTTTGTTTTCTTTATATTGAGGTATAATCCATAGTGCTAATCTTCAATCAGTAAGTGCTTCAGGTCATCTTCACTTTTAGCAAGTAAGGGTGTGTTGTCTGCATATTGCATACTGTTAATGAGTTTTCCTCCAATCTTCATGTTAAATTCTTCTTCACATTATCTGCCTTCTAGGATTATTTGCTCACCATATGGATGAATAAATATGATGAACTGATGCTCACCCTTCCTGATTTTCAATTATGTAGTATTCCTTTGTTTTGTTTCAATCTCAGCTTCTCGGCCTATGTACAAGTTGTTCATGAGCACAATGAAGTGTTCTGGAATTCCC
This sequence comes from Orycteropus afer afer, assembly GCF_000298275.1. Lineage (NCBI taxonomy): Eukaryota > Metazoa > Chordata > Mammalia > Tubulidentata > Orycteropodidae > Orycteropus > Orycteropus afer. Next base: position 6,650,978 of record NW_006921769.1, read on the forward strand.
CTTCTTTGAAATTTTATCCATAATTTGGTATGATCCACACAATGCATTTACATAGTCAATACAAAGCAGGTAAATATCTTTCTGATATTCTTTGCTCTCAGCGAAGATCCATCTGACAGCAGCAATGATGTCCCTAGTTGCACATCATCTTCTGAATCCAGCTTTAATTTTTGGATGTTCTCTGTCAATGTACTGCTGGAACTGTTTTTGAATTTTCGTCAGCAAAATTTTACTTTCATGTGATATTAATGACATTATTCTATAATTTCCACATTATCTTAGGTCACCTTTCTTTGAAGTGGGCACAGATAGGGTCTCTTCTAGTCAGTTGGCTAGGTAGCTGTTTTCCAAATTTCTTGGCATAAATGAGTAAGCACCTTCAGTACTGCATCCATTCACTGAAACATCTCAGTGGGTATTGTCTTAATTCCTGGAGCTTTGTTTTTCCCCCATTCCCTCAGTGCAGCTTTGACTCCTTCCTTCCAATCATTGGTTCTTGAACATGTGCTACCTCCTGAAATATCTGAACATTGATGGATTCTTTTTGGTACAGTGATTCTGTATTCCTTCCATCTCCTTTTGATGCTTCCTGCACTGTTCA
>NW_006921769.1:6652018-6653279 GCF_000298275.1 Orycteropus afer afer
TTCTTGATGTCATCCTAGAACTCGTCTGGTCTTTGGTCATCAAATCTGTTTTTCAGATGGTCTCTAAATTCAAGTAGGACATTATCAAAGTCATATTTTGCCTCTTATAAACTTATTTTAATCTTCTTTGGCTTCAGCTTGAACTTGCATATGCACAGTTGACGGCCTGTTTCACAGTCAGACCCTAGCCTTGTTTTAACTGATGTTATTGAGCTTCTCCATTGCTTCTTCCCACAGATGAAGTTTGTTTGATTCCTGTGTATTCTACCTTCTAATCTCCATGTGTATCACCACATTTATGTTGTTGAAAAAGTCTTTGTAGTGAATAAGGCGTTGGTCTTACAAAATTCTATCATGTGATCTCCTGTATCATTTCTGTCAAGAAGGCCATATTTTCCAACTGCCAGTGACTTTTCTTTGTTTCCAGCTTTCACATTCCAATCACCAGTAGTTATCAATACATTTTGATTACATTTTGGTCGACTTCAGGCTGCAGAAGTTGGTAAAAAATCTTTAAGTTTCTTTATCTTTGCTTTAGTGGTTTCAATTCAACTTGAATAATAGTATTAAATGTTCTTCTATGTAGGCATATGGATATTATCCTGTCACTGGCAGCCTTGTACTTCAGGATAGACCTGATAATCAGTGTAACACCATTCCTCTTCAGTTCACCATTGCTGGCATAATAGACCATATGATTGTGTGATTCAAAATCACCAGTACCAGTCCATTTCAGCCTACTAATTCTTAGGATATCGATCTTTATCCATTCCATTTCATTTTGGCCAACTTCCAATTTTCCTAGATCTATACTTGATATATTTCACATTGTAATTATTAATATATATTTACCACTGTTTCTTCCCATTGTGAGTTGTGTGCCCCATCGGCAAATGAAGTCCTGTAAGCTTTGCTCCACCCACGTCATTAAGTGTGTCTCTACTTTGAGGAGGCAGCTGTTCCCCAGTCATAATTTGAGTGCATCCCAACCTGGGGGCCTTATCTTCTGGCACTCTATCAGACAAAGTTTCCTAGCTATTCATAAAGTTTTGCAGTAAAATACCATACAGCGTTTCACTGCTGTTCATAAGGTTTTCAGTAGCCATGTTTTTTCAGAAGTAGATCTCCCAGTCCTTCTTTCCAGTCTATCTTAGACTGCAAGCTCTGCTGAAATGTGTTCACCATGAGTGACCCTGCTGGCATTTGAAATACTGATGGCATAGCCTCCAGATTCACAGCCACACACAAGCCACCACAGCAC
>NW_006921769.1:6654704-6656018 GCF_000298275.1 Orycteropus afer afer
TTTTTTTTTTTCTTTTAATTGAAAGAAAAATTTATCCCAAAAGCTTTATTTAGATCATTCTATTTAGTCTTGTTGGAGACTTCTTAGTGTTTCTTAAATTGAAAGTAGATTGAACTAGATGTTATAATGGTAGTAGTAAATGGGAAGGGGGGCCAGCAACAGACCCAAACTTTTTCCGAAGAACCAGGACTTTTGTTCTCGCTCCCTCCCCTTCCTTGCTCTAGGAGTCATCTTTTCTTTCCCCAGTGGCGTCGCATTACAGCAGGCTTAGCAGAAGCAGTTCAGGAGGTGCCAGCTCCCCTGACTATTTAATAATCCAGAGACCCCCTGTGCCACAGATAAAATGCAGTAATAAATCTTCTTGGCTATGGTGACTTTAGTTTCCTAAATTCAATTAAATTGAGCCTAATAGAAAATAAATTTGTAAATCAAACTCTGTAAGATTCAAATTCAATTTACAGTTCCTATGTTTGTAATGATTTTTTTTTTTTAGGGAGAAAAAAAAAAAACACAACAAACAAAAAAATCCACTGCTGCTGTTTTCCATTTTTAAGTTTCCCTGTAAAGGTATTTCAGACTGAAACCAAACCCATATTTCTTAAATTCCTAGACCACTATCTATCATGCATTCGAGTCTGTTTTCCAAATGGTAGAGTGCCAGAAAATCAAAGGCTGCTTGTTTTGGTGACCTGAGTTTCTCTAACATTCTTTGGAGGATTTGAAGTAGGGAGGGAAATAAAAAAGTAAATCTGACCTATATTAAGAGCTAAACATGTAAAAGGGATTATGACTAGCTTTAATTAGTTAATTATGCAAAAATTCTCAGAACTATAATGAATACCTTTATAAAATTTATTTTTCTAAAGATCCCAGGATGCATACTAAACATGTCATGGGTTATACATTTGGGACCTGTGGTGGTTAAGTTTGTGTGTCAAGTTGGCTGGGCCTGGTTGAGTGGCTGGGCAGCTGGGTGTACTATTCCCCATGATGACACTGGTAATCAACTCCACGGTGGGCTCCACCACAAGCAGCTGAGTAGCTGCTTTAGGGATGCAGTTTGTTTTCCATATATAAGTAGCAGCTTTGGGAACGGTCTCTAGCTTATCACACGCTTGAAACGTGCATGTAGCTGTGTCATTGTTCAGCAGCCTGCCATGTTCTGCCGACCTTGGGACTTTCAATGAACTTGAGTTAATGGCCTCATTATTTGGTAACATCAGGACTGTGCCATTTTATTTGTCGACCTTGGGCTTGTTAGCCTCAGCAGCCAGTAGCTGCCTGAGTGAAGAGATGCCTCTAGCTTCAGTGGGC
>NW_006921769.1:6656473-6657844 GCF_000298275.1 Orycteropus afer afer
TGAATCTCAGCAAGTTTTTAGTCTTGGAAAAAATAAGAGACTTGTTCTACAAAGGCAATATAGCAAAATGGTAGAGAGTGTAGATTGTGGAGGCAAAGTGACTCAGTTTGAAACCAGAGTTTACTACTTGCTAGCTGTGTGGCCTTGGACAAGTTACTCAAATTCCCTGTGCCTCAGTTTCCCTTTCAAAAAATGGGGTGATGATAACAGTACCAGTATCTGTGAATTTAGACCTCTGAAGCATTTAGAACAGTGTCTTGAATACAATAAGCACTCGGTGAGCCTTAGTCGTGACATAATGACCATTCATGGCATTCATCAGACAAGAGTAGGTTCTCATTCTTACGCAATCCAGGATTAAAATGAGCTATTGTTATTTTTTATAGAGCTCATGGAAATGTGTGGTCATTTTTAGTGGAAAATAACTTGAAAATCTTTTCAAGTAATGAAAAAAGGAGTTCATCTTGCACTAACTACACCGTGATCTTTGCAAAACTTCTGTTCCAATCTGGATTTTATTATAAGTTAAAATGAATTTGGTGAGTCAATGGTCTCCAGGTCCTAGGTCCATAGATGCCATGTTACATGGACAAGGATTAGATCATGACTGACAAAAAAGACACTTGAAGCTGGATTGGCAGGACAATTTGGAAGCATCTACTTTTCTCAAACAAATTAAAGTGTTAAATTTTACATCCATCTTTCTCAGGGTAATTTGAGCAGACAATTTAGAAAATTATATATAGGACTATTAGTTTTTGAAGTACTTCAGATACAGCTATCACGTATGCATGTAGAAAGTTGAATTTAGCAAATTTGCTAATATTTGTAAAACCAGTTTAGAACAAGATAATATATGGATATAAAGTTAGATCATGACCTTAGTGTCCTATATGCTACCAACATTTTTATTATTATTTAATTTGATTATGGTGGTATATACCAGAGCTGTTTATGCCATGGAAAAATTACATCCAAAAAAGCTTCCTAGTGATTAAAAGATTCATAAAATGTTCATCTAAAATAGTTTTTTGAAAATAAGGATGGTATTGGCGTTTCATAAACATAGATTGATATTTTTTTGAAAATAAGGATGGTATTGGTGTTTCATAAACATAGATTGCATGTTGCTATTTCTCCAAATTTGATTAAACTTTTTAGGGGGAAAAGCATTGTCTTAAGTTTAGGAGAAGAGAGAACACACATTATTTTGAGCAAGTATAAGTTGATATAAATCTAGCTTAATTAAGGGCTTTGGGTCAATTCTACTCAGGTCATAAATTTTCAAAATGCATTACCTACTGTAATAATTAGTAACCTTTTAAAATGAAGGCCATCATTTAACTATGAAGTAGCGCTGTCTAGAAAAAA
>NW_006921769.1:6659174-6663028 GCF_000298275.1 Orycteropus afer afer
TCTCATATTTCCAATTTTCTTAGAATAAGCATATAGAAGTGGAAATCTAGGTCATAGGGCACGCATATTTTGAAGCTGTTTGGAACATTTTTCCAGAGAGCTTTCCACCAAGGTTCTACCACTTTGAGGTGAAACAAGCAGTGAGATAGGTGATGCTTGCCAACATTGCATGCTACCATTTTAAGAAAATCCTAACTTTTACCATTTTGATGAGTAAAAATAGTATATATTTTCCCAGTTTGTGAGTTTTTTAATTTACTCTCTGAAGTGTAATATATATATACAGAGAGGTACACAAAAGTGTACAGTTTGTGGATTTTCACAAAACTGGACATGCTAATGTCATCAGCACCCAGAGAAGACACCTCACATGACCAACTCTCTTGCACCCTTTCTAGTAGTAATCTTCTTTCCTAACTTTTAATATCATAGACTAATGTTGCTTGTCTTATAGATTACATAAATTGAATTATATGTATGTGCCTTTTGTGTCTGGCTTCTTTGATTGACTGTATATTTGTAAGACTTCATTCATATTCTGCTTGTCATTGTATATTTGTTTTAGTCCCCATTGATTTCTATGATGTCCCTACAATCCATTTTGTTACCCTTTCACAAGATCTTCCTTGTTCTCTGTCTGGCTTAGTTCTCATGGCTCACCTTTTCAACCACTAACTTTCTTTTTTTCTCGTGATCATGTTCTTCAACAAATTCCAAACTTTCTGCACCCTCTGCTCATATACTCATGGTTTCATAACAAATGTAATTTGTGTATTCGTTAGAGTATGAGCTAACAAAGAGATCTGGAAACACCTAAATCAAACAAGATAGACATTCTTCTTTCACATAGCATCCCAGAGGGGGATAGGTGATCCAGGGCTGGTGGTTGGTTATGTTTCCTCTTCACTTAACTTTCCATTGGTAGATCCTAGTTGTTCTAGTTTTCACCATCGTCCAGGCAGGTAGAAAGGGTAAGGATAAAGAACCAAACCAAATCAAACTCAGTGCCGTTGAGTCAATTCCAACTCATAGTGACCCCTCCTTGGGTTTTCGAGGTGGTATCTCTAGGGAAGTAGATTGCCTAGTCTTCCTTCCAAGGAGTGACTGGTAGGTTTGAACCAGCCTCCTGGTTAGCAGACAAATGCTTTAGGCACTACACCACCAGAGCTCCTAAGGATAAAGAAAGTCAAGCCAAATGAGAAATGACACACATATCTTTACACTCTTTTCCATTAGGGTGCCATCATATGTACAAACCTCCTATAAGAGAGGCTGTGAAGTGCAGACATATGGCTGAGTGGTCCTGTGCACAGCCCAAACTCTACTGTTATGGACCATTGCCACGAAGTCAGTGCCAACTCGTGGTGATTCCATGTATGCAGAGTAGAACTGTGGTCCAGAAGGTTCTCAAGGCTGTGACCTTTGAGAAGCAGATCATCAGGACTCTTTTCCAAGGTACCTCTGGGTTCAAACCAACATTTCAGCTAGTAGTTGGGTACTTAACTGTTTGTGCTATTCAGTGATCTAATCCTGTTATTAGGGAAGAAGAGAATCAAAAAATATTGGGGATGATGTTAGGAAGTATGCTAGAAAACTCTACCAATTTTTGTTCTTCTTACTCAACTAGGTCCTTAATCCTACGAGGTAATTTTTCAAATTTTTACAAACAACTCCCTTTCCTGTTTCTGAAAATATCTATTTCAAACCTTCTCCACTCTCCTTATGCTTACTCAGTTCACTTTCCCCCCGTATTAGCACATTGGAAGCTCATACCTCCTACTTCACAGAGAAACTAAAACCAAAAGACCAGTAGCCCCCTTACCTTGCTGTCTTGTCTGCATCTGTAGACATCTCTTTCTGTGCGTCCTGCCCTCATTATTCTAGCAGGATGGGCCTCATCCTGCCAAAGGCCAGTTCTGGACCCAGGGCTGGGTCTCTTACCATTTCAGAGGAGGTTACCAACAACTTTTATTGTTAAATCAAATATTTTTTAACTTCTCAATTTTCTGATCCTTTGCCAACTTTGTTATTTCTTAAAACATTCTTCGTTGAGCTTTCCCAAAATTTCTGTCCTGCCACCTCTTGCTTCTTTCTTTTCTGATGCTTTGTATGTGTTCCTTATGTTCCATATTACTTGTGTTCCTTAAGTAATGGTGCTTCCTCGGGCCCTATAGCTTTTATCTTCTCACCTACCATCCTTTTATTGGTTGACCTCTTCTGGGTCCATGACTTGAACAGTTCATATATGCTGGTGAATCTCAAATCCACTACAAGCATGGATCTCTTCCTCAAGTTTCCTTCTGACCTCCCTGAGTGTCTCTACTCACATGTCCCATGGGCAACTTATACTCAACATGTCCAGAGTTGAACTTATATTTCACCAATTATAAATTTCACCTTTTCCTTTACTTCCTATGTCAATGAATAGTGCCTTCTCCATCACAGAAATCTGGATGTCCATCCTTGAGTCTTTTCTCATTCTTCTTTCATATTTAATCAGTCATAATTTACCAGAAAAACTCTATCTCCCTAGGATTTCTAGAATCTATTGATTTAAACCATTCTCTACTGTGAGTAAGGCACTTGGCAGCTAACCAGAAGATCAGCAGTTCAAACCTACCAGCTGCTCCATGGGAGGAAGATGAGGCAATTTATTTCCATAAAGATTTACAGCCTTGAAAATACTGTTGGGGGGGGGTCACTCTAAGTCAGAATCTACTTGATAGCAATGGGCTTGGGTTTTTGGTTTCTACTATTACTAGTTCATGTCATATAATTTGTCATCTAAATAGTATATAGTTTCCTACTTGATCTCCCTGCCTCTAGTTTTTGCATTAAGAGCAAGAGATCTTTGGCATTGACAATAAAGGCACAGATACTGCTCCAGCTTTTTTGGTTAAAAGAAAAATAGTAAAATAACACTCCTTGCAGTGAAGTTGTATGTTCTCATTATAGACTTCCACACATTGAATATTTAGGATCACACATGAATGGGAGAATACAGCAAAGAATCATCTCCCAGTAGCTCCAAACTGAGTTTCATAGAGTGAGTCAAGAAGGCCTGGGCCAACTGCCCCTGCAGTTACACCACTGTGGGTGTGAGGGTGGATTTAGATGTGTGATTAACACCTGCTCTTCGTATGTGGATCAGGATAAATCAGTTCATCAATAAAGCAGTTTGTTGACATTAATTTGGGACAGTTCTTGACTATAGATTTTTGCAGAGATGTTTTTGGTTTGTCATTTAAATATGAAATTTGAATTAAGGATATTACAATTGGAAGGGACTCAGACATCATTTAGTGCAAATCTTCTGATTTATAAATAAGGAAATTGAAGGCCAGAGAGGTGAAGTGATTTGCCCAATATTTGAGGAGTTTAAGACAGAACCAAAGGTAGACCTTACCTTCCTAACTCAATAGTTCATTTCTCTTTCTACGTCAGTTGGTAAGCTTTGGAGTACCTTAACAAGGGAAGGGAAACTGTCTTTTAGGAAAGTTGATATACTGACAGGTCAGAGATAAGGGTTGAAGACAAGAAAGTCAGGAGAATATTACAGTGATTCATATCTGGGATGGTGAAAGAGGACCTGGATTAGGGTGGGATGAGTGGGAACAAGAAAGAAAAGGTGAATATGAGACCTGTTATCAAGGTGTATTCACAGGACTTGGTGATGAGTTAGTTAATGTGCACATGGTAGAATGTATATTTTGTAGAATGCTGAATGATTAAGAATATATTTATGTATGCATGTATATGAACAAACCCCCTCACATTTATAAAATATGATACATAGATATCACATATACACTAAAGGTTAGATATCCATAGCAGAGCATATTACAAGTAAAAAA
>NW_006921769.1:6663858-6664580 GCF_000298275.1 Orycteropus afer afer
ACGTCTTGTAAATCTGTTCTCCCCACAGAGCCCAACACAGTACCATGCTTATACTAATTGCTCAAAATATTGGTTGAATGCATGGTTAATGTAAGTTATTGAAGTGTATATATATATATATATATATACACACACACAAACAAATATTAAACTATACATGTTTGTTCTCAGTATATTTCTAATGTTCATAATAGGACAGAACACTTGTATGGAATTTGAAGCATGAACTTCAGCTTGAGTATTTGATACATAAGATAAAGGAACTAGCCATGGGAGTGCAGAAACTAAGCACAACAGTATTAAGAGTGAATCCAACTAGATCTCATGAGGGATTTAAATATAAATTACAACTTGATAAAAGTTAAAATAGTGACATTTGCAGGTTGCTTTACACATCTCTCTTTGACATATACTTGAACATAGAGAAAACAGTTGACCTGTGACCAATAATTCCTAAATTGATGAAAATCTACTGCCATGACATTCTGTTCCTTGTGTTCATAGTATGAATAGTATGGCATAATATGCTACTTTTCCTCTCTTATCTCTGGGTTGTTACTGGGCTGTCTAATCATGGCTATTCATAGGACATGAGATAGCCTTTACCTCTTTTTATAGAGGGTAGATTTGGGCAGTTGCATTTTGATATTCCGTTTAGCAGTACCTCAAATTCTTTGATTCCTAATGTCATTTCAGCCAGTGCAGTGCTGCAAAAACTTGTA
>NW_006921769.1:6665590-6667160 GCF_000298275.1 Orycteropus afer afer
AGGCCCTGAAGTGGTTCAAGAAGTAGCTGCACACTGTACACAGGATATACCAATATTTAACAGCTTTTTATCTGGCTTCCTTGTTTTTCTCACTTACTACTGTTACTGCAGCCTGCCCTTGCAGTCCAGATACAGACCTCTGCAGAAAGGAGATGAACAGACACCTTTCAAGAAGTCCTCTCTCCCCATTTCACTCCACTTGGCTCATTCCCAGGCTGCATCTCTTCTCCTCATGAAGGTGTGGTTGATCCTTCCCAATCTTGCAGGAGGCAGATCAGGGTGTTGTCTGCCTCTCCCTCAGGCATTTGCATTCAGCAGAAGTGTCCTGCAGAAGCAACTACGGCTTTTCCTACCCCATGCTGATTATAGTTGCACCTGGAGTCATATTCCTATATAAATATCATTCGAATTAGCTTAGCTCATCTATCCAAGAATTCTTGTAGAACCCAGGAAGCGGAAGTGGCCAGACTGCCAGCACATTAATCCAAACATGCCAAGGAGTCTAAATAAATCAAGTAACATCTCATTTGGGATAAGGCTTAATATACTGAGCTTGTGGCAAGCCACAATGTTTTGAATTTATTCCACATGCCTAAAATTTGATTATAATATGTTTTATTTAGCATGAGTTCTCAAGAGTAGCCTGGACATTCTTCATTTTAGTGTTTTTGTATTTAGGCATTCTTTTTGTGGATGGCCTGAAGCTTTAACTCATTTTAAGGTGACAGTGAAAGTAATTGAATGGAAAACTCCAGAGTTTTCAGAAATTAGAATTCATGTTTATCTACTACTTTGCTTAAAGCTTAATTTGAACAAGAGCAGTTCAATGTTATAAAGATATTTTCCCTGTAAGAATACTCACATTCTGCAGAGTTGAACCATTTCACATGTTCTGGTTAACCAGGACACAGTTACGGACACTAGCCATGCCATGTGTTCATAAATCCCCAGGTGGATGTGTGAATTTGAGAGGAGGCACCCAGTCACCCTAAGTTAATCTTGTTACAACTGAATAGTTCACTATTTTCCATTATAATCGTGTTTTAAAGGTATCATGCCATTACAAAGTGTTCTTTCTATGTCTTGATTTTCTTTTTAAGTTAGAAAATATGAAATAGTTATGGTATAAATGCTTTTGGTTTGAAAGAGAAGAAAAACTGTTTTTTTTTTGTTTTAATCCATTCTTTGTTCAGTATGAAATATACAAATAAACATACAGATAAGAGTAGATAAACATCTTTTACCCACCTCTTATCCATATCAGTTCTTAATGTCATTTTATGTTCCCTTTGGACCATAAAAACAAATGGTACAGCCACTGTTAAAGACTACTATATGGAATTATGAGATGGCTATCCCTGTTTCCTTGAGATAAATACTATCTTGAATTTAGAGTTTATCATGCCCATGAATATTTTGCATTTTATTACATATTTATGCATACAAATATTATACATGCTTTTACCAATTTTTGAACTATTTAAATATAAAGCAGTATACATCATTCTGGGAGCTTTGGTAGCATAGTGCCTAAGGCACTTGACTGCTAACCAGAAGGCAGGCAGTTCAA
>NW_006921769.1:6667725-6678980 GCF_000298275.1 Orycteropus afer afer
TATCTGATATATTGCTGGAAAACTTTGTAAATAGCCCTGAAACATTGTCCAATATAGTGGCAAAAGGTGAGCCCCTCAGGTCGGAGGCACTCAAAATACAACTGGGGAAGAGCTGCCTCCTCAGAGTAGAGTCCACCTTAATGATGTGGATGGAGTAAAGCTTTTTGGGCCTCCATTTGCTGATGTGGCACTACTCAAAATGAGAAGAAATAGCTGCAAATATCCATTAATAATTAGAACATGGAATGTACAAAGTATGAATCCAGGAAAATTGGAAATAGTCAAAAATGAAATGGAATACATAAAGATTGATATCATAGGCATTAGTGAGTTGAAATGGACTGGTTTGGCCCACTTTGAATCAGACAACCATATGAGCTACCATGTCAGGAATGACAAATTGAAGAGGAATGGAGTGACATTCATCATCAAAAAGAAAGTTTCAAAATCTGTCCTGAAGTACGATGCTGTCAGTGATAGGATAATATCATACACCTACAAGGAAGACCAGTTAATACGACTATTATTCAAATTTATGCACCAACCACCAAGGCCAAAGATGAGGAAATTGAAGATTTTTACCAACATTTATGCAGTCTGAAATTGACCAAACATGCAATCGGGATGTGTTGATTATCACTGGTGATTGGAATGCAAAAGTTGGAAACACAGAAGAATCACCGGTAGTTGGAAAATATGGCCTTGGTGATGGTGATCACATGATAGAATTTTGCAAGACCAATGACTTATTCATTGCAAATACCTTTTCTCTATAGCATAAATGATGGCTATACATGTGGACTTCACCATATGGAATATACAGGAATCAGATTGACTATATCTGTGGCAAAAGGTAATGGAGAAGCTCAATATCTTCAGCCAAAAGAAGACAGAAGCTGACTGTGGAATAGACCATCAACTGCTCATTTGCAAGTTCAAGTTGAAGCTGAAGACAATTAAAAGAAGTCCACAAGAGCCAAAATATGACCTTGATTACATCCTTCCTGAATTTAGAGACCATCTAAAGAATAGATTTGATGCATTGAACACTAATGACCAAAAACAAGATGAATTATGGGATGACATCAAGAACGTCATCCATGGAGAAAGCAAGAGGTCATTAAAAAGACAAGAAAGGAATAAAAGAGCAAAATGGATGTCAGAAGAGACTCTGAAACTTGCTCTTGATAGGAGAGTTGTGTTGTTATTGTTGTTTGCTGTCGAGTTGGCCTGACACATAGCGACCCCTCCTTGGGTTTCTGAGACAGTATCACTACGGAAGTAGATTGCCCCATATTCCTTCCGAGGAGTGGCTGGTGGGTTTGAACTGCCCGCCTTCTGGTTAGCAGTCAAGTGCCTTAGGCACTACGCTACCAGAGCTCCTTGATAGGAGAGTAGCTAAAGAAAATGTAAGAACTGACAAGATAAAAGAATTGAACAGAAGATTTCAAAGGGTGGTTCAAGAGGACAAGGTAAAGTATTATAACGGAATGTGCAAAGAGCTGGAGTTAGAAAAGCAAACGGGGAGAACATTCTGGGCATTTCTCAAGCTGAACGAACTGAAGAAAAAATGTAAGCCTCAAGTTGGAATATTGAAAGATTCTATGGGCAGGATATTGACAGGTGTAGGAAACATCAAAGGGGTTGGGAGGAATACACAGAGTCATGGTACAAAGAGGTATTGGTCGATGTTCATCCATTTCAGGAGGTGGCAAATGATCAAGAACCAGTGGTATTGTAGGAAGAAGTCAATATTGCACTGAAGGAATTGATGAAAAACAAGACTCCAGGAATCAACAGAATACCCATTGAGATGTTTCAGCTAAAGGATGCCATGCTGGAGGCACTCACTTGGCTATGCCAAGAAATTTGGAAGACAGCTACCTGGTCAGCTGACTGGAAAAGCTCCATATTTGTTCCCATTCCAAAAAAAGGTGATCCCACAGAATGTGGAAATTATCAAACAATATCATTAATATCACACACAAGTAAAAACTTGCTGAAGACAATTCAAAAATTGTTGCAGCAATATATTGACAGAGAACTTCTAGAAATGCAAGTTAGATTCAGAAGAGGACGTGGACTGAGAGATACCATTATTGATGTCAGATGGATCTTGGCTCAAAGCAAAGAATACCAGAAAGGTGTTTATTTGTCTTTTATTAACTATGCAAAAACATTCGATTGTGTGGATCATAACAAATTATGAATAACATTCAGAAGAATGGGAATTCCAGCACACTTAATTGTGCTAATCAGAAACCTGTACATAGACCAGGAGGCTGTGGTTCGAACAGAACAAGGGAATATTGCAGGGTTTAAAATCAGGAAGGGAATGCATCAGGGCTGTATCCTTTCACCATACTTATTCAATGTGTATGCTGAACAAATCATCCAAGAAGCTGGACTATATGAGAAAGAACGCAGCATCAGGATTGGGGGAAGATTCATTAACAACCTGCGATATGCAGACGACATAACTTTGCTTGCTGAAAGCGAGGATGAATTGAAGCACTTACTGATGAATATTAAAGACACCAGTCTGCAGTATGGATTACATCTCAACATAAAGAAAACAAAAATCCTCACAACTGAACCAATAAGAAGCATCATGATAAATGGAGAAAAGATTAAAGTTGTCAAAGATTTCATATTACTTGGTTCCATAGTCAACACTAATGGAAGCAGCAATCAAGACATCAGTTGATGCATTACACTGGGGAAATCTGTTGTAAAACACCTCTTTAAAATGCTGAAGAACAAAGATGTCTCTTTGAAAGCTAAAGTGTGCCTAACCCAAGCCACAGTATTTTCAATCACCTCATATGCATGTTAGAGCTGGTCAATGAATAAGGAAGATCGAAGAAGTGTTGATGCTTTTGAATTGTGGTATTGGCGAGAATACTGAAGGTACTATGGACTGCCAAAAGAGCTAACAGATTCATCTTTCAAGGAGTGCAGCCAGAATGCTCCTTGGAAGCAAGAATGACCAGATTTCATCTCACCTACTTTGATCATGTTGTCATAAGGGACCATTCCTTGGAGAAGGTTATCATGCATAGTAAAGTGGAGCGTAATTGAAAAAGAGGAAGGCCCTCGACCAGATGGATTGACACAGTCACTGCAACGATGTGCTCAGGTGTAGCAAGGACTGTGAGGCTGGCACAGGACTGGGCAGTGCTTTGTTCTGTTGTGCACCAGGGTCGCTATAAGTCGGAGCCGACTCAATGGTGCCCAGCAGCAACAACAATAATTTTCCTGGAGTTCAGGCAGAAAGTAGGAATTTGGGGGACTTAGTGTATGTGTGTTCACTCTGGCAGCACAGATAATAGCATCAGATTGCAGCGTTTATGATGTATTACAAGTTTTACTAACAGTATTGTAAACTACTAGAGTGTGTGTATTCAATAAAAACTGTGACATTAAATATTCAAGATATTTAAATCTAAAATTCATAAACAAAAATTATAGAATCCTAAAGTAGATCTTTAATGAGCTCTCATGGTGTAGTGGTTAAGGCACTTAGCTGCTACTTTAAAGGTCAGTGGTTTGAATCCACGAGCTGCTCCGAGGAAAAATGATGAGGCGGTCTGCTTCCATGAAGATTTACAGCCTTTGTAACCTAATGAGGGTTGCTATGAGTCAAAATCTTCTCAATGGCAGTGAATTTGGGTTTTTTTTTAAATATATCTGTAGTTGCTCTTGACTTTGCTGCTTCATCTAAGTTGCCTCTAGCTAGAGTGCCCTTGAAGTTGCCATTTCTGATGTGGTTGGTCAGTAGGCCTCCAGAATCTCCCTGCTGTTTTTTACACTCCCTTGAACTAAGTTTCTGTACTGTGCCTCTGGGAACAATTTGCTTCCTTTCTCTACCTCTTTGTGTAGTGTGTCACTGTCCCTCAGTCTACAGAGGTATGTCTCCTTCAAGGGACACATCTGATGCCTGCTTAGTGAGCAGGTTGGAATGAGGGAGATAAAGGATGCTGTCTAAGAGGCAAGGAATTTTATGAAGTAAGTGGTAAAGTGACCCAGGGGCTTGTGGTGAGCCTGTCAGGGAGGAGGGAGAGGGGAAGGAGAGAACTAGAGAGAAATCAAACCATAATAACAAACCCACCGCCATCAAGTTGATTCTGACTCATGCCGACCCCCGTTCAATTACCAAGGCCATAAATCTTTCTGGAAGTAGATTGCCCCATCTTCCTTCTGCAGAGCAGGTGGTATGTTTGAACCACCAACATTCTTGGATAGGAGTCAAATGCCTTAGATGGTGTGCCACCAGAGCTCCTTGGAGAGAAATCAGGAGGGGAAAATTCAGCTGCTAAAACCTGAAATATCCATATTATATCCCCAGAAACAATTGTATACCAGTACTTTAAAATGACACCAATTACTAGATATGATGAAATACTGAGTATAAGCAAATTTTCAACTTTACTAGATATTACCATATCTCTTTCTTAATTGGTTGTACCAATTTAATTTCCAACCGGAAGGATGAGACTCACTCATTTTGTCACACTCTAGCTAACCTTTGATTTAAAACAAAACAACAACAACAACAACAACAACAAAAAAAAAACCCACCTCACTGCTGTTGAGTCAATTCCGACTTATAGCGACTCTTCCTTGGGTTTTCCAGTCAGTATCTCTACCAGTGTGAGCTCTGGTAGCATAGTGCCTAAGGCACTTGGCTGCTAACCAGAAGGTTGGCAGTTCAAACCCACCAGCCATTCCTCAGAAGGAAGGTTAGGCAATCTACTTCTGTAGTGATACTGCCTCAGAAACCCAAGGAGGGGTCACTATGAGTCATGTCTGACTCGATGGCAAACAGCAACACCTTTTAGAAATTTTAAAATCAGTTGTGTTATGAAGCTGATAAAGTTTTATAGTAGCATATTAAGAATGCAGTAAAGCAATTATATTCACCAAATTATACCACTTAAAGATACCTATCTTCATTTTAAAAAAAAAAACTGTATTGAGTTACAATTAACATGCATCAAACTGTACATATTTAAAGTACTGTATTCAATCTGATAAATTTTTATGTATGTACACATCAGTGAAATCATCACCACGATCAAGAAGATCAACTTAATTATTACTCCAAAGGTTTGCTTCTGCCTCTTTGTAATACCCTGCTCTCTTCTTCTTCTCTCCCTCTCATTTCCTGGCAACCACTGATCTGGTTTCTGACACTATACAAATACATTAGTTTACCCTTCCTGAAATTTTATATAAACAGAGCCATACTGGATGTACTCTTTTTAAAAATCTGGCTGCTTTTCTAAGCATAACTATTTTGAGATTCCACCATATTGTAACCATGTGTCAATGGGTCATTTCTTTTCATTGCTGACTAGTATGTGTTTATGAATATCTGTGGTGTTTCCATTTATTTGATTGGTTATCACCATTTTTAAAGGAAAATATATGTGTCTGTATATTTTTTCATAAAAATATATTAAACATGATGTAATCCCTAATATTAATTAGTGCTTGGGATTGTGTTTGGCACATAAAAGTGCTCAGTAAATATATGTTGAAAGAACTAGGTAACCCTTGGCAAAATCTAAACTCTAATAAGGAAAACAAGTTTGTAAACCTAAAACATTAAAGGGCATGGAACAGTTGAACTGAAGTAAAACTAATAATATTCTTCTTTTACTCAAATGTCTGGAGGGTTCCCAGTTGCTTAACTTGAAGTCTTTCACTTCCTTCAAAGCAACACACCCTATGTACATTACTCACCCTTCACTGAAAACAGTCTTGTGGCTCCATTTCCTTTGTTCGGTTCTTCTCCCAACAAGTGAGTTCAAGATGTTAGTTACCTCTGTAATTTCTCTCTTGTCACATCTACCTGGCTTCCAAGTTTAGGTAAGTAAGCTTCCTAAATAGTTTTCAAAAACAGGTCAGTAGGTGGTTAAATGGTTTCCAATCCACAGTTAACATGAAGGTTTGGGCTTCAAACCCACCCAGCAGTACTGCAGGAGAAAAGGCCTGGTGATCTGTGTCCTTTAAGATTTGTTGTTTGTGCAGCGAGGACACAGCCATGAAGCAACTAGCAACAATAAGTACCTCGGTCCATTGCCCCATCCCTACATCTGTTCACACTCTCTTTACCCTAGCACTTCACTAATCTCCTGCCTCCCCTTTTCCTTTCTCTAACCCAGCCTCCACACGATCATCATATATTTTCCTAAAATGTGATTTTTCTGTTTTTGTTTTTGTGATACATGGAGAGACCAGGAGCTACAGAATAGACACGCTCCATAAGGCTTTCTCAGCTGTAATCTTTATGGAAGCAGACCCCTAGGCTCGTTCTGCAGTGCTACTGAGGAGGATAGAACTCTCCAAGGTTTTGGTACCAGCAAGTACAAACCATTTGTACCATCCTTGGACCTTATAAATGTAATTTTCACCAAGGTATTTTGTTCTCCATTTTCTTCTTACTACCTGCAGATAAAAATTAAAACTCCTTAGCACAAAATAGAAGGTAGCTTTGTGCTTTTGGTCATCAGGCCCCTGGACCTCTATGACATAGGAACATTTAACTGATTGCAGGTGCCTAAATGCACTATGTGTTTCTCACCCCCCTGCATTTGATTCTGGAATGCCCTTACCACCTTTGGCTGTGAAAAAGCAGAACTCAATTTTGAAGTCTTCTTTTATCTCTGCACATGTGCGCACATATTCACACATCATCCAGCAAAGGAAATCACTTCTATGCTACCAAGGTCCATATCACTCCCTTTCCTGTGCTGTCATTATATCTTCCTTACTACTGTGACCACAGGGAATATGGAGGGCATGTCTTTTTTTTAACCTTTGAATCTAGTAACAAATTCCATGTCAGTAACCTAATAGGTGCTCAATAAATACGTACTGGGTGAATGAATAAATGAATGTGTGACTCAAATAGCTGATCATCCAATCATCTTAATTTTCCTGCCAAAGTATGCTTCATGTCTTTCACTTGTTTTCAATCCTGTCATCACCACCTTAGTCAAAAATCATTTAACTTCCTGCCTGAATTGTTGCATCAGCTTCCTAACCAGCCTATGTAAATCAATCCTGCCTCCTTTCTAAACTATACTAACACAGATTAGTCAACCTAATCACCCACAAAGACCACTTTAATTACACTATTCCCCTGTCACATTCTACTGCATGACTTTCAAGAATTCTATCTATTCTAGTAATCAAACTTTTCTCTCTTCTCCATCCCAGCTGTTCTATTTTCCTGTTTCCCCATGTCCAGCTATATTCATTCCAGTTCATGTGCCAAATTTTAAGTTTATTCACCTGAGTACCATTGGAATGAATTCCACTCATATCTTGCTGAAGTTATATCTGTGTGACATTTTCTCCAATCTTTACCATAAGTTATATCTCTTATGGACTCCTTTGGTGTTTAATCTATAGCACCCAGGTTTTAAGTGCATTATATATTTAAAATAATAATAATAATAAAACATCCCAAACTCACTACCATTAAGTTGATTGCTACTCATAGCAACCCTATAGGACAGAGTAGAACTGTCCCATAGCATTTCCAAGGCTGTAAATCTTTATGGAAGCAGACTACCTCATTTTTCTCCTGTGAAGCTGCTGGTGGGTTTGAAGCACTGACCTTCTGGTTAGCAGCCCAATGCTTTAACCATGGAGCCACCAGAACTCCTTACAGTCCATTTTAGATGGTGTTGTATTGTTATTGGGTGCCATCAAGTAGATTTTTCACTCTTAGCAATCCCATGAGACAAAACAGAGCTGTCCCATAAGGTTTTCCAATCTATAGTTTTTATAGGAACAGATCACTAGGTCTTTCTCCTGAGGAGCCACTGGGTGACATTGACCTACAAACTTTTGGTTGCACTTCCAAGGCTCCTTCAACACACTGCCATGGAGTTGGATCCGACTTATAGGGGCCCCTCCTTGGGTTTCCAAGGCAGTATTTCTATGGACGTAGATTGCCCCATCTTCCTTCTGAGGAGTGGTTGGTGGGTTTGAACCCCCATCCTTCTGATTAGCAGTCAAATGCCTTAGGTTCTACGCCACCAGAGCTGCCAAGTCTCCTTAGACAATCTTATAAATAGATAAAGAACCAATTGCAAAAAAAAAATTTGTAACATAAATGAATAAAGGTGTGAAATTTCCTGTTACATTAGTTGGGGGATCAAATAATTTTTCTTTCTTTAAAAAAATAGAAATAGGAGCAAATTTGAGTGAATTTCTAGATATTAACATATATGATATAGAGTCAGTGATAGGTTAGAGGTTATTTCACAAGTGGAATCACAAGGCCAGAAAATCACCATATTCATTTGTGTAAAATACAGTATTTAAACTCTCAGTCTCTGAAGTGTGGTTTCTGAAAAGTAATGCTTTCTGTACCTCACAGTGGCAATTAGCTAAGGCTATACTCATTTTCTAGGAACTCTGATAGCGTAGTGCCTAAGGCATTTGACTGCTAACCAGAAGGCTAGTGATTCAAATCCACCAGCCACTCCTCAGAAGGAAGGTTGGACAATCTACTTTCATAGTGATACTGCGTCAGAAACCCAAGAAGGGGTCGCTATGAGTCAGATCCGACTCAACGGCAGTGTGTTTTTGTTGCTATATTCCTTTTCTAGAAATGTTTATACATTAATATTACTTGGAAATAACTTGAGATACTCCTAATGCAAGTCTTGATAAGTAGAGCATAAAAAGTCACATGACATTATTATAACTCAGATTAAAAATAGATACAGATTCTTGGATTCAGAGTAGTATGAGGATATCTATAGGTGGTTAAATGATTTCCAATCCACTGTTAACATAAAAGTTTGGGCTTCAAACCTTTCTGTTGTGATGAGGCCATATACCAACTCTTTCCTAAATCTTATGATTTTTGAAAGAAAAAAATGTATCTTGCTATTTGTGAAGCCCTTAACTCAGAATCTGACAGATAGAAAATATTTGATAAATATTTGAACTGAAGCCGCTACAGATTTTTCTTTTCTTTTCTTTCCTTCCATTTGAATCTATGAAGGGGTGTGGTATACTTCTTTTGGGAAAGATAATTCTAATGATTTTCTGGAGGAAGATTTCAGAAGACAAGAAGGCAGGAAAACCAGAAGTATGTTTGTTCATTCACCAGGGTATGGTTATGGAGTTTGTACTAAGCACTTATGGGAGTAGTGATCAATGATGAGTCTAATAATGTAGCCTGTTGGAAAAGTATAGGTAGAGAATTATGAAGACCTAACTTAAGTCATGATGAGGATGAGAAGGAGAGGATGTTCTGGATCCTTTTCAGGCAGAGATACTGACAGAATTTGATGACCAAAATATTAAGAGCTTGGGGATGCCATCTAATAGTCTGATTTGAGTGACCAAATTAGTAGTTAGAGGAAGGATTATGAATAAGCTAGAAAGGAATGATAATAAGTTTAGCTGTGTCATAAAAACATACAAAGTTAGAAAAGTCTATGAAAGATCCTTGTGGAGATGAACAGTATAGAATGGTAGATAAATGTTGGTGCTCAAAAGAGACACGAGGAGAGAGGAGGGATGGATTTGGAATCCATCAACAAAAATACAGCTATTGAAGACATAAATACATGTAGAATTTCCTCAGAGGTGTGCTTAGTTAGAGTGAGATGAGATGAGAGCTGAGGCTGAAAGGTTATGGGGAATCAAAAGGTTAAGAGGACAAGAGTGACCCACAGAGAAGACTGAAAATTAATGACCAGATGTGACATCAAGAAACCAGGAAGGAGTAGCTGGATTAGTTAAAATGGTTTCAATGCAAGTAATAGAAAACCTGACTCACCCAGCTTTAAACAATAAAGCAATTTATTGACTCATGTTACTGGAATTCTGAGGTGGAGTGGTTGATCCAGAAACTCGATAATTTTGTCAAGAAACCACTTTCCTTCATCTCCTTTTGCTTTGCCATCTAGAGTTTTGGATTTGCTTTAAATATCTTTCTCCCTTGGAAATAGAATGACAAGTGACAGAAATCAGGACAATAAGATCCCTCACTCACATCCCGCAGATGAGGCAGGTTAGGTTCTAGAAACTCTCCTAGAAGAATGAATAGAAACTTACCCAAAAGCAAATTGTCCCTTTAGTCCCATTGACCCAAATTTGCTTACCTAATGATTCCTTTAACAGTCATTAGTTTGTGTGAGGAATTAGGCCTCCATCTCTGGCAATCGAGGGTGGATTTAACTTCCCCTGAGGCTTAGAATACCTGGACAGAAATCAAGTTTCATTTAGGTAAAAGGAAATGGATAACACAACCAATCAATGAGGAGTGTTGAGTGTTAAGTAAGCACAGGAAAAGAAAGTTTGAGGAGAAATCATCAACATCATCAAATGCCAAAGAGAGCTCAAAGTAAGAATCAGCACGTGTACACACACACACAAAGCTAAACTCAACGAGTGATTGAAAAACCTCTGGTGATTCTGATTGAAGTAGATGGAAGGTGACTGTATGGTTTGAAACTGGGCATGGTGTATGACTGGCATTTTAACATTCTGAGCTTTGAAAGGAAGAATCACAATAATATAGCAGCCAGAGGAGAAAATTAATGAGAAGAAAGATTATCCATTCATTTAACATCAATTAAATGTTCGAAGCCTAGCCACAGTGGTGACTTGTGGAGGGAACATCCACTGGCCCTTAATGAGGAGAATTCGGTTCTGAGGAAGACTCTTCCAGTGACTAGTTGTACGGCAAATCAATTTGTCAAGCCCTCTTTGGATCTAATTTATTTAAAAAGAGAGAGGGAGCATGAGCTCTTATTTTTATTATCCCACAGAGTAGAATTCAGAAATATTTTAAAGGAGAGAAAAGTATTATTTATATTTTAGGGCTCTTTTTCCCCCCAATGTGTGTATGTGTGTTAAGAGAGGTTTTAAATGTTATATTCATTCAGTTTTCAGTAAATTATTACTTGGGGACTGAAAATGGAATATTTTTATTTTCTGCATTGTTTAGCCTAAGGCTGAAATTCATGTTTTATGTAGAATGTAAGAAAATGCTTCATATCAGGTGATACTGTGTTTGCACTAGAAAGCATGGTGCATGGTAGGGACTCATGAAATGATAGTGAAATTGATATTTTGTTCTTTATACTTAGGATGAAAATTATTAGATTGTTAACCACACTATTGGATTCTTTGTACTAGAACCATATTTTTATTACTGATCAGAGAATTGATACCAAACATAAAATAAAACTATCACATCAAAAAAAAAAAAAAAA
>NW_006921769.1:6682451-6695794 GCF_000298275.1 Orycteropus afer afer
CATGAGACAAAGTATATGTGAACTGCTGTATGAAAAGTGAATTTACTCTGTAAATCTTCACCCAAATCCTAATTTAAAAAAAAAAAGAAAGAAACTGGGGATTAAAAAAAAAAGATTTACCATTCTAGAAACCCAATGGGGATCTGCTATGAGTCAGAATCGACTCGATGGCCATGGGTTTGGGTTTGTTTTTTTACTGTATCAAGTGCAGTTCTAGGCACTAGGAATACAACAATGAGCAAAAACTTTCCACTGTCATGGAGCATATATTCTAGAAGGAGAGGTAATTAACAAATGAATTAATAAAACTAGGACAAGGAGATAATTGCTTTGAAGAAGAAAGAATAAACCTGTGTAATGGGATAATAAGGAATGTGGTGACTCAAAGGTTAAACACACAGCTGATAACTGAAAGATTGACAGGTCAAGCTCACCCAGCAGCTCTTCAGGAGAAAAGACATGATTATAACCTCTAGAAAACCCAGTGGGACAGTTCTACTGTGTCACAGGAGGTAGAGATGAAATCCACTCAATGATTAACAACAGTGGGCTCAAAGGCAATCATTAGGGGTGAGGGTGGTAAGGTGGTTGTTTCATATAAGAAGAGCAAGGAAGGCCTCTCTGAATATGGAATGTTTGAGCAGATACAGACCTGGAGGATGTCTGGGGAACTATGTTCCAGAGAAAGAGAATATCAAATACAGAATCCTTAATCTGGCCTTGTGTTTGACATGTTTAGAGAGCAGCAGGGCAGGTTAAGGGAATGGAGAAAGCAGGGTCTCTGTGAGTAAAAGGAAACACTTAGAAGATGAGATCAGAGAGGCTGGGCACTGGTACGGGTGCGTGATATAAGGGTGAGGAATTTGCAATTATTCTAAGAGGGATAGGAAGGCATTAGAGGGTTTTAAGCAGAGGACTAACTTGATTTGAGTTGGTTATTAGAAAGCTTCCTCTAGCTAATTTAGGAGAATAGACTGTTCTATAGCAAATGTGAAGCTGGGAGGTAAAATTGGAACAAGTGCAACCATTTTTTCTTTTAAATGTGTAGTAAAATCAAGCTGCCTACCTTTAATAAATAGAAAATATTGGTTTATAAATAGCATAGTAACTATTTATATAGAAATAATCCAGTTGATACTGGTTAACCATTCTTCGTGCAGTCTTATTTTGTATTTGGTGAACTGTGCTTTGTCGTAGGTGAATTTCAAACATACATTCCTATACCATCACTTCGGCCCTAAAAAATTATCTCAAATTATTGATATCAATGTTATTAAAGCTTATAATATTATGACATTTTATTATAAAGAAAGAATTACATTAAAGATGTTTTTGTCATTAAAGCACAATGATGGATCTGCAGAACATCTCATAAGGTGGATAAACTTAGAGGTCATTATGCTGAGTGAAATTAGTCTATCAGAAAAGGACAGATGTTGTATGAGATCACTATTGTATAAAAAAGTCAAGAAAAGATTTTCAGAAGAAAAGAAATATTCTTTGATGGTTATCAGAGGTGGATGGAAAAGGGAGAGTAAACCACTAACGAGATAGTAGGCACATACTAACTTGGATAAAAGAAAAAAAGAGAGATGTTTTTGTTCAAGTCCTTTAAATTTGGAATATTGTGTATCTCCTTTAAATGTTAATGGTTGGAGCACATCTAAGTTTATGCAGTATATGAAAAGCTTTTTGGCAGTGATAGTCATGGGACAGTGATCCTCAAACTCCTCTCAACCTACATTGTAGAGGCTAGATAACAATTTATTTCAGAACTTGGGGGATGATGCCATTTGTGTTTTCGCACAGAAGTTACAGAATCATGCTTCAAGTTCAAGCCTATGATGGTTTTTTGAAAAGTGAAAATGGCACATGAGCCTAACAAAGTACTCAATCTGTTTGATATTCTCCTCCAAGATTTTCACCTTGTGTGCCTAACCACAGAGCATTATTCTACAGTCACAAATTTGCAAACCACCAGTCATTTTCTAAGGGACCTTAAAAAATGTAAGCATTGAATTCTCTGCAGTAAATGGTGCCTCCCGCCTGGGAAAAAGACCTGTAAGTAATTGAATCCCAGCCTGTGCAGTGTCTTCCCTCCTGCCTGCTCCTTTGGTGCTACAGCAAATTAAAAGAGCGCAAAGGCCCAGCCTGCCTTCCAGCTGCCAGCCCCTGGTAGACATGAAGGAGCCAGAACCGACCAGGTGGAGCAGTCTTGAGTTGCACTAAACAAACAGCATAAGGAGATTGGCTGTAACCTCCCAATTGAATATTTATGCCAGTCCCATTTCTCATCTTGCTCTTTGGCACTGATGGGAGTGCTGAGTTCCTGTTGATTTCAAGGGCACTGCATTGTGTTTGAACCTGCTCCATGAAGTATTATGCCAGAGGAGAAATAGGCCCCAGGTTCCTATCACTAAGATACCTAGTTAACTAATTTTTGTATGGAGACTATCATGTGTTAATGTCATAAGGATGGAGCAAAAGGAAGACAGGATGGGCATTGCTGTTCTGTGAAATGCACACACTTCATCCACTGCCTCCTGCAAAGGGAACTGTAATTGCTTATATTAAGCATTTGTATATTGCTGCATTTTCTATGTCTTTTGCTCAGAGGTTTTATTTTTGTTTGCTAAGGCCAGGCATTTACCACAGGGCCCTCTCATCACATTTCACATACTGATCCCTCATGGCAGGTGCTAACTTTATTGCACTCAGAGTGAATGGGTTGAATAACCTCATAAAGAGACAGAATGTCTTGGCATAGAAAAGAAGGGAGCACAAAATGCTTGTCGATGGAAGAGTCTGTGTTTAGTGAACCTGTAAATCTGAGAAGATATTTGGAAAACCGACTATACACAGTCATTAACTTTTTCTTAAGTAGCAGATCATAGATTTAAATTCACATTCCTAATTCCCAATCCATGTTGTTTTCTGATAGTGAACACTTACGTATACTGTATCATCAGATTTGCTTAAGAGAAAGCATTTTTCATTGTTTCTTTGTATTATATAATAAATGATAGATTACTGAACTTCTTGTGAATCATTAATTATAAAATGAAATTCTTAGATAATTCAATGTGTAAATTTAAAAAGGGGACTTTGGTTATAAGAAGTCAACATAGGTTCTCTAAACAGGAAGCACAGCAGAAGAACATAAACTTTTGTGACAACAGCAGACAAGAGGGACAAAGACAGACATTGCAATTAGTATATGTGGAATTCAGCAAGGTATGTATCACAGTTTCTTGGTACATTTATAAGGAGAAGACAACAAAATGTATGCTGAGTAATAGTAACCTTGCTAGCACAACAGCTTTCCTCAAGGAGTTGCTATAAATCAGGAGGGACTCCTCTGTTGCCTACTTCAGGACTTGTCCTTGACATTGCTCTATTCAACATGTTTATTGGTGATTTGGTATTGACGGTATGGTAAGAATGTTTATGATGGGCCTGGCACTGGTAAGGAAAGTACATTGGACAACAGAAACAGAACCCAACAGGACAGACTGATATAATGGATTGAGTCTAACAAGGTAGTATTTAAGAAAAACTGTAGACTTGAGTTCCAATGTTGTTGTTGTGGTGGTGGTGGTTATGTGCCGTCAAGTCAGACCCAATTCATAGCGACCCCTCCTTGGTTTCCGAGGCGGTATCACTACGCAAGTAGATTGCCCAACCTTCCTTCTGACGAGTAGCTGGTGGGTTTGAACTGCCAGACTTCTGGTTAGCAGTCAAGTGCCTTAGGCACTACGTCACCAAACTCCCTGTTCCAAATGCCAACTATATATGTAGTGGCTTGGAGGAAACAGAGTGCTGTAAGCATCACATGGGACAAAGACAGGAGTTTATTTGCCCAGGATGTCAATATGAGTGAGTGCTGTAAAGTACCTGACAGCAAAGCTAATGCACACTTAGGTTACTTACACTGATGGCTCCGGTCTGAGAGTTGTAATATTGCTGCTGTCTTTTGTACCAGTAACTGCAAAACTGTGAATCCACAGTTTAAAAAGAATCCTGGTATTTACCATAAAAGAACATTAAGAAGATAAATGAGTTTAAAACTGTGGTTTAAGTAGACTGAAGGATCTGGAAATGACCAACCTGGAGGAGAAAAACTGGGTCACGACAGCTGTCTTTGATGTTGGAAGAACTGTTCTGTGAAAGACGATTTAAACTCGACCCATTGTGAATGTGTGAATTTTCTCACAGGACCAAAATTCTAGGAAACTCATAATAGAAAACTCTTTTTAAGAGTAGATTTCCAGGAAACTGTGTGTAAAGAACTTCCTAATTAGTGAGAATATCTGAAAACAGAATGGCTGATCCTTAAGAAAATTGCTTTCTTGATACTAGAAGTCTTCAAAGAGACAAGTCGGGCATTTGTTGGAAGTATTGGCCAGATACTTTGGTTAAGTGTTAAGGAACCTTAAACAATGTAAGCATTGAATTCTCTGCAGTAAATGGTGCTGCCCACCTGGGAAAAAGACAGCACTGTAAGTAATTGACTCCCAGCCTGTGCAGTGTCTTCCCTCCTGCCTGCTCCTCTCACCTACTTTGGTCATGTTGCCAGAAGGAACCATTCTCTGGAGAAGGATATCGCGCTTGGTAAAGTGGAGGGACAATGAAGAAGGGGAAGGCCCTCAACAAGATGGATTGACACAGTGGCTGCCATGGTGGGCTCAGGTATAGCAAGGATCGTGAGGCTAGCACAGGACCGGGCAGTGTTTCGTTCTGCTGTGTTTAGTGAACCTGTAAACCTGAGAAAACTCGGAGATGACTCAACAGCACCTAACAACAACAACAACATTGGAAACATGACTGTATTAATAGTTGGCATTTATTAAGCACTTAATATATGGCACGCTGTGTGCAATTTGTTTGCGTGACTTTATTTAATCAGCAGTGTATATTAGTATCTCCGTTTTTGAACCTAAAGTCCCACAACTCATGATAAATGAAAGAGTGGAGTTAAAATCTAGGTTTGAGTCTGCCGTGCAGGCTCTGAACACTGTGTCCACAGCCTCAAGCATAATGTGGTATGTCGCATATGAGGATATTTAATGTCTCTTTAGAGCTTAAAATTCTGTCATTTTAATAGAGAATCTATTGAAAAATCTTTATTTTATATATTATTTCATTACTTTGCTCTTTTTAGTTCAAGGCCTGATAGTCTAATATCAAAAACTTATTAGTTCATCCAATAAAATGTCTCATCCTCACTGTTAGGGTTTTCCTTAGAAAAAGGTCAGTATTGTTTTTTGGTATAATTGATGGCATTAAGGCTTTGATTGTGGTCTTACTGCTTTAACGTAGGAGGAAACAGTGCTGTAAAGCATCACATGGAACAAAGCAGGAATTTTTTTTTTTTTTTTTTTTTACTACTACTTGCTAGAGAAAAATAATTTCCTGCCTCATTAACCATGGTTTGTAACTGATCTGGACAGAAACTTGAGTCCAGTACCATTCAAATAATGCTCAGAGAATCAGTAGTTGAGTTTTTGTTTACTTCTTTGTCTTCCAATGAAGTGGTGCTTTTGAAAAACAAAGTTTAGAAGAATATATCTGTTATTTTAAAATATTTACTCGTATTTCTTAAAAAAGAAAAGAAAACATGTTCTATCTGAATTATTTGTTAGAGTCAGTGAAAGAAGAGCCAGAATTACAGGTCTCTGGATCTGCTGAAAGCTCTGGAAAGGCAGGACTATAAAAGTGTCCAAGGAACAGTGTGTTCATGGCTTTATTTGCTGTCAGTCCAGGGCCTGAGGTCAGCCTGGCAGATAGGTCACTTGCGCTGTTAGCATTCCTGCTAGCCTCAGGAACAGGCATAAAGTCCTTGGCAAATGGGAAGAACAGCTCCCCTTCTTTATACATGGCCCACTCTGCTGACTCCTGTTCTTAGGGAGGTTGCTCATCCTGTGTACCTGTCTCTGCAGCCTCTTTCCACGACTGTCAGTCTATCTGATCAGTGACATAGGCTCCATGCAGCAGAGAAGATGGTCATCTCCTGCCTCACTGCAACTAGCTCAGTTGTGCAGCTGTGACAAAGGTTTCCTGGATCTAATCTGAAATGTAAGGAGATCTGGTGGTGCAGTTGTTAAGCACTTGGCGGCTAACCAAAAGGTCAGTGGTTCGAACCCACCAGCTGCTCTGTGGAAGAAAGATATGGCAATTTACTTAAATTACAATTTGTAAAGATGTGGCTTCTGTGAAGATTACAGTTTTGGAAACCAGATGGGGCAATTCTACTCTGCCCTATAGGGTCATTATTACTCTGAATCAACTTCATGGCAACCAACAGCAACAATCTGAAATGTGTGGGTTTAAAATGACCTGGCATTGGTACCTGATGTTCTTAAAGGCCTGTACTTTTTCCAGAAGTGTGGGAAATGGTGCTAAGGAATGACATGGCCCAGTGTCTTTCATTTGATCTAATTTAAACCAAAATAACTTGACTGATTCACTGTTTTTTTCCCCACAATGTTTTTTATAGCTATGAAAACCAGCTTTTATACACACTCACACACACACGCCCCACACCTCATTTGAAAGATCTAAAATTGCACTTATGACATTTTTCACCCATATTCACATAAGTGTCCTCTCCAGTTATTCTATTATTTCACCACTGGTCTACAGACTTTTTGTAAATACTTGTCATTTCTAGAATTGTTCTTAGAATGTAATAAATGCTGAAGCAATTTTTGCTGGTGGTGTAGTGCCTAAGGGATTTGACTACTAACTGGAAGCCTGGCAGTTCAAACCTCCTAGCCACTCCTTGGAAGGAAGATTAGACAATCTACTTCCATAGAGATGCCATCTTAGAAAGCCAAGGAGGGTTCGCTATGAGTTGGGAACAACTCGACAGCAATGAGTGAGTGAGTAAACTAAATTCGACTCCAAGTAACTCAAATAACTTTGTTTCCCTTTTCTCATATTTCTACTTTCTTTATTAGTACCCACAAGTACCGTATATTATTTTAGGCGTAGGCAAAAGAGCAGTGAACAAAACAGAAAACCCCTGCTCTGATGGAGCCTGTACCCTAATGATGTAGGTGGAAACAGATATTGTTATTCCTATTTCCAGCTAAAGAGGATTGAAGCTTACAATATGTAGAAAAGGAAGTTATGAGCAAAGCAAATGCCAAAACTGTTGCTCTGAAACTCAATCTGAAGATCAAAATACAAATTTGCTAATTAGATGGTCTATGAGAATGTGGGAAATAGAGCAATGTATATGTAGTGTTCACTTTATGCAAAGAGGAAGTGCTGGTATGAGAATGTTTTTGAAAGTCTAGAATACTTTTTAATTTCTTGGGTCATGAACAATTGATGGGGTCTCAGCCTATAAATAAACAGGCCATGACTTATTGCCAGGATCAGTGCAGAATGAATCATCATATCTGACTTAGAATAGACTATAAAGTTCACAAATAGAAAGCTTGTTCTTCCCTGGATTCGAAGTGTATACTTCAGTCCTTTACAAATATATTTCCTTTATACTACAGAAGGATTTCAGGAAAGAGGCAAGAAGTTATTTGTCTGTGTCCTGCAATTATTCTTTATTTTCTTTTCTATGACATTTTATATTTACTGTTGTTGTTGTTAGGTATCATCAAATCTGTTCTGACTCATAGTGACACTGGGTCAAGGGGAAGGACAAAACACTGCTTCCTGTGCCATCCTCACAGTTCTTGCTCTGTTTGAGCCCACTGTTGCAATGGCTGTGTCAATCCATCTTATTGAGAGGCTTCCTCTTCTTCACTCACCCTCTTCTTTACCAAGCATGATAACCCTTCTCCAGGAATTGATCCCACCTAATAACATGTACAAAGGAGCTCTGTTAGCACAGTGCCTAAGGCATCTGTTAACCAGAAGGTTGGTGGTTCAAACCCACCAGCCGTTCTGCAGAAGCAAGACTGGGCAATCTACTTTGGTAAAGATTTACCATCTCAGAAACCCAATGGGGGTTGCTATGAGTTTCAAGCAACTCGATGGCAGTGTTTTTTTTTTTTTTTTTAATAACCTATAAAGTCCGTGAGACCAAGTTTTGCCATCATCGTGTCTAAGGAGCAATCTGGCTGCATTTCTTCTGAGAGATTTGAACATTCTTACATGATATATTCAATATTCTTCCCCAACACCATAATTCAAATGCATCGATTCTTCTTAGTTCTTCCTCATGCATTGTCCTCCTTTTGCATGCATACGAGGCAATTGGAAATATCATGACTTGAGTCAGACACATCTTAGTCCTCAAGGTGACTTCTTTGCTTTTTAACATTTAAAGAGGCCTTTTATAGCAGGTTTGCCCAATGCAATAAATATGTCATTTGATTTGGCTTTTGTTTCTTTGGGTTTTGATTGTGAATCTAAGTAAAATGAAATCCTTGACAACTTCAATCTTTCCTCCATTTTTTATGATGTTGCTTATTGGCTCAATTTTGAGGGTTTTTGTTTTCTTTATGTTGAGCTGTAATCCATACTGAAGGCTGTAGTCATTGATCTTCATCAGAAAGTGCTTCAAGTCCTCTTCACTGTAAGCAAGTAAGGTTGTTGTTGTTGTTGTTGTTGTTGTTGTTATGTGCCGTCAAGTCAAACCTGACTCATAGCGACCCCTCCTTGGGTTTCCGAGGCAGTGTCACTACGGAAGTAGGATTGCCCAACCTTCCTTCCGAGGAGTGGCTGGTGGGTAAGTAAGGTGGTATCATCTGTATATTACAGGTTGTTAATGAATCTTCCTCCAAATCTGATGCTGCATCCTTTTTCATATAATCTAGCTTCTCCAATTATTTGCTTGACATACAGTTTGAATAAATATGGTGAACAGATATAACCCTGAAGCATGCCTTTCCTGATTTTTGTGTTTATAGATAAGCTCATTTTTTCTGTTGTCCAGACAAATGTTGATATATTATGATATAAGGTCTTATGATATAAGGACCAGAATAAGGTTGTTGAAACAGAAATCTTTAGAGGAAGGGAGAGTTACCAATAAATATGGTACCGGCCATTGCGGAGATGGCAAAGCAAATGTTTTTGTTGAGTTTAATAATTTTGAAAACCATATTGTTTTCTTGCAGGAATATGAATTCCTGATTTTGGTTTCATAGTGCAAAAGAAGTAAAGATACTTTTAATGGGGAACATGCAGGATGTGATAGAAAGAACCTTGTCTCTGTCATCAGATAAATATGAGTTCAATTCTAGTGCTGCTGTTTCAACATGTAAGATTTTTCGCAAGCTATGAATCCTCTTAAAGCCTCACTTTTTTTTCTTTTTAAAATCTATATAAAATGTGGAAAATAATTTGTATGTCCTGGATTTATTTTAAACATTAAAGGAGGTAATATATTTGAAGTGCCAAACATAAAATGTCACATAATATATGTTATTGTTATGTGCCATCGAGTCGGACCCGACTCATAGCGACCCCTCCTTGGGTTTCCGAGGCAGTATCACTATAGAAGTAGATTGCCCAACCTTCCTTCCAAGGAGCAGCTGGTGGGTATGAACCACCAGCCTTCTGGTTAGCAGTCAAGTGCCCTAGTCACTGCGCTACCAGAGCTCCACAATATATACTCATTAAAAATAGGACTCATTAATCATTTTCTCCTCTGTAGTAAATTTTATAGTTTACATACATGTGACTTTAAAAGATTTGAAGCTTCACAATCAAATTAAGTATAAACATGTGAAAGGAAGTACAGGAATATTCTGGCTATACTGTCAGAAGCAAGAAATCATCTCAGTTATCTTAAGCTGCTTTTTTTTTAAATCAATTCACTAATTGATAAATTCCCATACTTCTACTTTCTTTATTAATACCCACAAGTACCGTATATTGTTTAGGCGTAGGCAAAAGAGCAGTGAACAAAACAGAAAGCTCCTGCTCTGATGGAGCCTGTACCCTAATGATGTAGGTGGAAACGGATATTGTTATTCCTACTTCCAGCTAAGGAGAATTGAAGTTGTAAAGATCTACATAATTGCATTTTGGTTTCCTGGTGACAGGAATATAAAATACCAAGGCTAAAATTTTTTTGTTTTATTTAAGGGAGTGAAATTTTTTGTCTCCTCTTTCCTCCTCTGTGTGGTGCTACTCCATACTGTCATTCTCGACTGAGTTCCTGAGCTTATCCATCCTGCATATGGCCCAAATTGTCCATGAGCACCTACATTGCCTTAGAGCTTCCGTGATGCCACTGACCAGATGCTTCCCCCAGAGTCTCCTATTTAAATTATTCAAAATCTAACTAATATCTCCTGGGAAAACTTTCCAAACTCTAGATTCTTAATTATCACTGTCTTTTCTATTCAGTGGACACCTCATGCACTTTTATTTATCTTTGTCCAGGGGAGCCTTCTCATTTAGACTATAAACTCCTTGAAGACTGGGCCACATTTTCATTGCTCAGGCATCCTACCACCTATGACAATCCCTTGTGTGTAGGAAGAAATAATAATTATTTTTTTAACTAATTAAATTAAAAGTTTTGATATTAAGTGAGTCTGTGGGAGATAATCATTGCTAATGTCAGAAGAGTCTTGGCTGAAAGCAAAGAATACCAGAAAGATGTTTATTTGTGTTTTATTGACTATGCAAAAACATTTGGTTGTGTGGATCATAACAAATTATGGATAACATGGAGAAGAATAGAAATTCTAGAACACTTGATTGTGCTCATCAGGAACCTGTACATAGTAGACCAGGAGGGTGTTGTTCACATAGAACAAGGGGATAGTGCACGGTTTAAAATCAGGAAGGGAGTGCATCAGGGTTGTATCCTTTCACCATACTTATTTAATCTGTATGCTGAACAAAAAATCTGTGAAGCTAGAATATATGAAAAAGACCATGGCATCAGGATTGGAGGAAGACTCATTAACAACTTGAGATATGCAGATGACACTACTTTGCTTGCTGAAAGTGAAGATGATTTGAAGCACTTACTGACGAAGGTTAAAGACTACAGTCTGCAGTGTGGATTACATCTCCACATAAAGAAAACAAAAATCCTCATAACTGGACCAATAAGCAACATCACAATAAATGGAGAAAAGATTGAAGTTGTCAAAGATTTCATATTACTTAGTTCCACAATCAACACCAATAGAAGCAGCAGTCAAGACCTCAGACGACATAACTGCGTTGGGCAAATCTACCGCAAAAGACCTGTTTAAAGTGCTGAAGAGCAAAGATGTCTCCTTGAAGACTAAGATGTGCTTAACCCAAGCCATGGTATTTTCAATCACCTTGTATTCACATGAGAGCTGGATAAAGAATTAAGGAAGACCAAAGAAGAGTTGATGCTTTTGAGTTGTGGTGTTGGTGAAGAAGACTGAAAGTCCCATGAACTGCCAGAAGAACTAACAAATCTGTCCTGGAGGAAGTGTAGCCAGAATGCTCCTAGGAAGAGAGAATGGCCAGACTTTGTCTCACCTTCTTTGGTCATGTTGTCAGAAGAGACCATTCCCTGGAGAAGGATGTCATGCTTGGTAAAGTGGAGGGTCAACAAAAGAGGAGAAGGTCCTCAAAGAGATGGATTTACACAGGTAAAGCAAGGATTGTGAGGCTGGCACAGGACTGGGCAGTGTTTTGTTCTGTTGTACATAGGGCCTCTATGAGTTGTAGCTGACTCAATGGCACCTAACAAAAACAACAACATGGGAGACAATGAAATCATAAGCTTTCTTTACTGACTGTCATTAAGGCTGTTATCAAGTGTGCTAGAAGTTTTATTTTTTCAGATTCTCCTGTTCCCAAGATTTTCTTTGTTCTTGAATTTTGAATCTCCATATCTTCAGTTTGCACCAAGATTAGTAAATCTTGTGATTCTTGTCTACCATTTTAAGCAATCACATTCCTCCCAAATTTTTGTACTTAATTAAACTAGTTCACCTCACATGCTTGATTTCTAACTGATAGCTTTTTCTAAAATTACAATGGCTTGCACATCACTTCTTTATTTCTCTCATACATTTACCCATTCATTCATCAAATATTTATTAAGCAACATTTATGTTCCAGGTACCATTTCAGGCACTGAGGATATAGCAGTGAACAAAATAGACTAAAATCCTTTGTGGTATCAATGTTATTCAGCATGAGGAATTCCCTGTAATGTTTCTTGAACTATATACAAGCAGGCAACAAATTTTCTCATTGTTTTTAAAATCTTTATTTTGCCCATTTTTTTGAAGCATGTCATTACTGACTTATAAGTTGACAGTTCTCCTCCCTTGCTCCACTCTTAGGAATTCTGTTGTCTTCTGATTTGCATTGTTTTTGACAAAAAGTCTGTATAATGTGGCTACTTTTAAGATTTTTTCCCCTTTATAGTGGCTTTCAACAATTTGATTAAGATATGCATTGGTTGACATTGTGTATGTGTGGTTGTGTTTATCCTGCTTGAGTTTCATTGAGCTTCTTGGATCTATAGTTCAAGTATATATATATATATTTTTTTTTCTCTAACCCCTTCTCCTCTCCTTTTGATGCTCCAGTGGTGAATGGATTTGATATTATCACACAGGTCATATAGACTCCATTCATTTATTTTCATTTTATTCTTTAGATTAGATTTAGTGCTTAAAATTTTCAGGCACTATAAAACAAGAGTTAACTTGAATACAAAACAAGAGAATATATCCAATCTAAAGAGTAAAATGAAAATATATAAATAGAAAAGGAGTGTATTACCTGTGTGATAGAATCAAAAAATCTGTGCACCATTGGAGCATCAGAAGGAGAGGAAAGGGGGTTGCAGAAAAAAATATACTTAAAGAACTATAGATCCAAGAAGCTTAATGAAGCTCAAGCAGGATAAACACAAACATAAGTACACAGTGTAAATCAATGCGTACCTTAATCAAATTGTTGAAAGCCACTATAAAGGAAAGAAAAAGTTTTGTCTATTGTTAGGAACTCTGGTGGTGTAGTGCCTGAGACATTTGCCTGCTAACCAGAAGGCTGGTAGTTCAAACCCACCAGCCATTCCTCAGAAGGAAGACTGCACAATGTACTTCTGTAGAGATATTGCCTTGGAAACCCAAGGAGGGTTCACTATGAGTCGGAATTGACTTGACGGCAGTGAGTTTCTTAGAATTTAATCTATATTAATTCCATGTGACTCCATATAGCTATTTCTCTTTTTGCTTTTTGTATTTTTCTATTCTAGAATTTTCACCTTTTTTTTTAAATCTTACTATACTCTCCTTATTAAGCTTATGCTTCATTTTAAGAATTATGATTATATTTTTAAAAGTTATTTTGATGTCACTGATAATTCCCTCATCTCTTTTATTTCTGGATATGTTTTTATCATCTGATTTTTTTTT
>NW_006921769.1:6696524-6697171 GCF_000298275.1 Orycteropus afer afer
CCCCCCCTTTTTTTTTTCCAAATGATTTTGAGTTTTTTTCCACATTATTCTCCCTCTCTATCCAGGATCTCCTATATAGACCCCCCTCCAAGTGGTTGACAGTGGTAGCCGGGCACCATCTAGTTCTGGTCTCATAGTCATATAGGCTGCAGATAGCATGGTGTACCAGTCACTAGGACTAATTATTTCCATGAATCCCTGGTTTTCTTCATTCTTCTTTGCTCGGACAAGAAGAGACCCATCGTTGCATCTAGATGGCTGCTTAAAAACTTTTAAGATCCTAGTCACGATTCACCAAAGTAGGAGGTGGAACAATATTTTGTACAGTATGTTATGCCAATTGAGTTTGATGTCCCTGCAACTATGGTCCTGACACTACAGGTTCAACAACTCCCTCTATCTGGGTAGCTGGCTGTGACCAAGAAGTGACTACAACCTTGTTCCTTGTCAGCTCTACTATCCACCTGGGAATTCAGATCATACAAATACACTTATAGGACCATTGTCTGCCATCCCTATCCATGGTTTGGGGTACATTCCCTGCTTCATAGACATACCTAATAGTTCAGCCTGTCCACACCCATATACACACGTTTGCCTTCTCTGACAATACAGTACTGTATGTTGAAAGGGGTTCATCTTTGTTG
>NW_006921769.1:6698975-6700131 GCF_000298275.1 Orycteropus afer afer
CAGCATTTGTTATTTTCTGTCTTGTTGAACTTCCATGTGTTTGTTGGCAGCCTGAATACCCTCTTTGGTGAAGTGTCTATTCATGTCTTCAGCCCATTTTAATTGGATTATTTGACTTTTTGTTATTGAGGTGGTGGAGTTTTCCATAAATTCTGGAGATAAGTCTCTTGTCAGATATGTCATTACCAAATATTTTTTTCCCAATCTGTAGGTTCTCCTTTTGACTATTTTGGAGAAGTCTTGGAAGCACATAAAAATTTAATTTTTAGAAGGTCCCATTCATCTAGTTTCTCTTCTGCTGAAAGTCCCATTCATCTAGTTTCTCTTCTGCTGTTTGTGCATTTTGGGTTATATTTGATAGTCTATTTATGCCATATGCTAGGGCCCTAAATTTGCCCCTAGTTTTTCCTTGAGGAACTCTATAGTTTCAGCCTGTCCACCCTTCTATACACCCATTTAAGTCTTTGATCCATCTGGAGTTAGTTTTTGTGTATGTTGTGAGGTACAGATCTTGTTTCACTTTTCTGCAAATGGATCTCCAGTTTTGCCAGCACCATTTATTAAGCAAACATTCTCTTCCACATTTAATGGATTTGGGCCCTTTGTCAAAGATCAGCTGGCCATAGGTCAATGGATCTATTTCTGGGTTCTCAATTCTATTCCATTGGTATATGTGTCTGTCTTTATACCAATACCAAGCAGTTTTGACTACTGTGGCTGTATAGTAGGTTTTGAGATCCAGCAGTGTGAGACCTCCTACTTTATTCTCCTTCTTTGATAGTGCTTTACTTACCCGAGGTCTCTTTCCTTTCCATGTAAAATTAGTGATTGGTTTTTCTATTATCATAAAAAAATGTTGATGGGATCTGGATTAGGATTGCATTGAATGTATAGATTTCTTTGAGTAGAATTGATATTTTCTCAATGTTCAATCTTCCTATCCAAAGCATGGGATGTCCTTCCATTTATGTAGATCTTTTATGGTTTCTTAAATTAGTTTTTTTATAGCTTTCTTTGTACAGGTCTTTTGTGTCCCTGCTAAGATTTATTCCCAAGTATTTTATTTTATTTTTGGTAGCTATTGTAAATGGTATTGATTTCCTTATTTCTTTTTCAGCAATCTCTTTGCTGGTGTAGAGGAATCCATGTGATTTTT
>NW_006921769.1:6701116-6701575 GCF_000298275.1 Orycteropus afer afer
TTTTCTGTTTCATTGATTTCTGCTCGAATCTTGATTATTTCCTTTCTTCTGGTGACTGTAGGCTTTTCTTGATGTTCTTTTTCTAATTGTTGGAGGTGTTGATTTAACGTGTTGATTTTGGCTCTTTCTTCTATTTTGATATGTGCATTTATTGCTATCAATTGGCCTCTGATCACTGCTTTTGCTTTGTCTCAAAGATTTTGGAATGTTGTATTTTCATTCTCGTTTGATTCAAGGAATTTTTGAATTTCAATTTTTATTTCCTCCCTTACCCAGTCTTTCTTAAGGAGGGTATTGTTCAGTATCCATGTGTTTACTCTTTTTCCGTTGATCTTCATATTGTTGGTTTATAATTTGATAGCATTATGATCTGAGAAGGTGCTTTGGTATTTAAATATTTTTAAATTTATGAAGGCTTGCTTTATGGCCTAACATATGGTGTATCATGGAAAATGTTCT
>NW_006921769.1:6702215-6703981 GCF_000298275.1 Orycteropus afer afer
TGCTGTTGTTTTAGTATTTGCTGAATATTTGTGCTTGTCCTCTATTTTATTGTGATGTGAAGGTTTATCATTTTTTCTTTGAGGTTACCCTGTGATTTGTAAATTTCTTCCCAGATTAGAACAATCCTTTCTATCTTGCAAGTCTCTTGACTTCATCACCATTGAGAAGTTCTATAACTACATAATATTTTCCCTCTTTAGGTTTGTAGTTGTCCTCACTTGCCAGTTGATGTCTTTTGTTCCCTGTTTACAATCTTGTAAGCTTATTTTACTTTGGATACATCCATAGCTGTGGTTTCTGGGTTATGTCATCTTGTGTATTAATGGTTGGTTGTTATTTGCTATTTTTGGTTCTCTGTTCAAAGGAGTCCCTTTAGTATGTCTTGTAAGGTTGGCCTGGCTTTAACAAATTCCCTTAGTTTCTGCTTATCTGGAAATCTCCTAATTTCACCATTATATTTGAGGGACAGTTCTGCCAGGTATATAATTCTTGGTTGAAATTTTTTTTCTTTCAGGGTTTTATATATACCATCCCATTGCCTTCTCACTTGCATGGTTTCTGCTGAGAAATCAGAGCTTATTCTTAATAGTTGTCCTTTGTAAGTAACTTTTTGTTTTTCTCATGCTGCTTTCAAGTTTCTTTCTTTGTCTTGGTTTTGATTAATTTGATGATGCTATGTCTTTGTGATTTTCTTTTGGGGTTTTTCCTGTTTGGGGTGCATTGGACTTTCTGAATGATATATATATTCTCATCTTTCATCATATCAGGGAAGTTCTCCACCAGCAAATCTTGGACAATTTTCTCTGTAGTTCTCTTTCTCTTCCTGTTCTAGAATTCCAATGACACATAGGTTATTCCTTTTGATGATATCCCACATGAACCTTAGGCTTTCATTTTGTTTTGATCTTTTTTTCTGATTGATCCCTTTCCAAAGAAGTATTCAGGTATTTGTCTTCAATCTCATTAATTCTGTCTTCCATTGCATCAATTCGACTCCTTTGCCCTTTCAATGTATTATCCAATTCTGACAATTTAGTATTAATCTTCTGGATTTCTATCTGTAGATTTAGGATCATTTCTAATTTTTCGTTATTTTGTCATTTGGTTCTTGTATTTTCTTCCAAATTTCTTCTAGGGTTTTTTTCTGTTTTCCTTGGTCTGTCTCTCAATCCTTTGAAGATACCTAAATATCATTCTTTTGAATTCCTTATCAGAGAGTTCCAATGCTGTTTCGTCCTCAAGTATGTGTTCAGGGTCTGTATCCTGCTCCCTTGTTTCTACCACTTAATCTTGCTTCTTTGTGTTGATGGTCAGTTGTCTCAGAGACATTGTGGCATTGTTGTATTTAGATCTCTGTTAACTGTTGTGAAGAGCAGCCAAGGGTGAGTCAGACTCTTCTTGGTGGTTGTTTATTGTTGGTCCATTTTTGGAGAAGAAAGTGGTGGTTCTCACTCGTAAGTGAAGCTGCAGGAGTTGTGGGTGTAGTTGTGTCATCTGGGAACTGTTGCTGTCTTCCACTCTGTTAGTCAAAAATAACAATTGAATAATCATCAAAAATGTAAAAGCACATGGACAAAAAATACACTGTGTAATCACACAGGAAAAGTAACTGAAAAAAGAAGAAAGGAAAAAAAAAAAACTAATTTCTGGGGAGAGGACAATAAGAAAATAAAGGTAGAGAAGGAGAATAATAAAGAAAAAAATTGGAAAAAATGCAAAAAGAAAAAGAAGGAATGGAGTTAACCATGAGAAAGGAAAAAAAAAA